>NC_052322.1:36072406-36440740 GCF_016432855.1 Salvelinus namaycush | reverse complement strand
TGTGAGGCTTGTAGCCACCATAAGGCCTGAGGGAGGACAAGACGGAGGAACAGGTCCACACAAACTGGAGGTGTGGGAGCTGAAAGTGACAGGGTGCAATTTCGGTCACTGCTCTCTTTGAGGCTGCAGTGAACAGAGAAGGTGGACTTGGACATGATGTGAGGAGACAGGACATTAAGAAAGTCTCACACACCCCTACCTCACTCTGCTAGTGGTGGCAAACCACAGGCTTTAAAACAGCAGGCTTTAAACGCAACGCCAGAGATGAATGAGTCACCCCCCCTTTTTTTTCCCCTTAATCTGTTTATTATTTTCCAATAAGAAAAGCCAGAGATACAGACATTAACATTGACTCAGAGGAACTGACACTATCGCTTGGCTATTTATCTTCCTTTCTGGCACTGTGATCATACACTATGGCTCAAAAGACCCCCTGTGGTCATTTTCATTAAAAACATTTGTCTTCATGGTCTACCTGAACCACATATTTGTCTCCAAAGTCCATCTGTAGTATAAAGGCCTACCTGCATCACCATGAAGAACATTGGGACTTTCTAACTATGACTGTAATAGGAAATGATTTGAGTCATTCCTCTCCTGTATTTACTGTAACTAAGTACTGATGTTCTACCTTTGACCTGTTTAACTGCCACTATCAAACATCTGTCAGTGTTGAATGTTACCGCTAAAGTTAGAGGCCAGACTGAGCCGAGGACACACTGATAATGGATCTTTGATGCTGTGTGATTCTGTTGTGTCTTCCTCTCAGCCTGGTGTTTACAGAACGTGGTACTGTCGGATTAGAATATAAAGGGCCTGTCTCCAAGAGGCCCGCTAACCCGCTTGATCGAGTAGATCACGCAAAGCTCCTGCAACATCTGTCTGACATTGAACTCTGTCCAAGGTTTCTAGCCTGGTACCACAGCTAAACCAGGGGAATAAGACAGAAGGTGATGGTTACTAGCCTGGTACCACAGCTACACCAGGAGAAGAAGACAGAGGGTGATGGTTACTAGCCTGGTACCACAGCTATACCAGGAGAAGAAGACAGAAGGTGATGGTTTCTAGCCTGGTTCCACAGCTAAACCAGGGGAAGAAGGCAGAGGGTGATGGTTTCGAGCCTGGTTCCACAGCTAAACCAGGGGAAGAAGGCAGAGGGTGATGGTTTCGAGCCTGGTTCCACAGCTAAACCAGGGGAAGAAGGCAGAGGGTGATGGTTTCTAGCCTGGTTCCACAGCTAAACCAGGGGAAGAAGGCAGAGGGTGATGGTTTCGAGCCTGGTTCCACAGCTAAACCAGGGGAAGAAGGCAGAGGGTGATGGTTTCTAGCCTGGTTCCACAGCTAAACCAGGGGAAGAAGGCAGAGGGTGATGGTTTCGAGCCTGGTTCAACAGCTAAACCAGGGGAAGAAGGCAGAGGGTGATGGTTTCTAGCCTGGTTCCACAGCTAAACCAGGGGAAGAAGGCAGAGGGTGATGGCAAATGGCACATTGAGCCCTTGGTCAGAGGTCAACTCTAGTGTGCCACAAGGTGGTGTGGTTTCAACATATCTGTTTCTCCTTCACATGTTCACCCGAAAAGTTGTGTTCAGTGACACTCTGGACAATGTAGGGCTGTCCCGAGCCATACCTTTAACCAGCAACCAAGAGGACACTTGGAGGCAAGATCTGACCAGTGTAGTATAGACTGTGACCAGATCGTCAGTGGGTAGGCCATTTCTGGCAAGAACAGTCAATGTGCAGCAGTCCAACCACAGCTCCCCTCACTGCAGAGCAGTCCAACCACAACTCCCCTCACTGCAGAGCGGTCCAACCACAGCTCCCCTCACTGCAGAGCGGTCCAACCACAGGTCCCCTCACTGCAGAGCGGTCCAACCACAGCTCCCCTCACTGCAGAGCGGTCCAACCACAGCTCCCCTCACTGCAGAGCAGTCCAACCACAGCTCCCCTCACTGCAGAGCGGTCCAACCACAGCTCCCCTCACTGCAGAGCGGTCCAACCACAGCTCCCCTCACTGCAGAGCGGTCCAACCACAGCTCCACTCACTGCAGAGCGGTCCAACCACAGCTCCCCTCACTGCAGAGCGGTCCAACCACAGCTCCCCTCACTGCAGAGCAGTCCAACCACAGCTCCCCTCACTGCAGAGCAGTCCAACCACAGCTCCCCTCACTGCAGAGCGGTCCAACCACAGCTCCCCTCACTGCAGAGCGGTCCAACCACAGCTCCCCTCACTGCAGAGCGGTCCAACCACAGCTCCCCTCACTGCAGAGCAGGGGAGAGCCGGCTGCAGTGCACCTGGTAAAGGACATGCACACTCTTGACCATTCACTGAATGACCTGCTCCCTCCAAAAAAAGGTAACTGGACCACCAGGCTCCTGAGAAACAGCCATGAATTGTCCTGTATAACTGTCCTGTATAACTGTCCTGTGTAACTGCCCTGTGTAACTGCCCTGTGTAACTGCCCTGTGTAACTGTCCTGTGTAACTGCCCTGTGTAACTGTCCTGTGTAACTGTCCTGTGTAACTGCCCTGTATAACTGCCCTGTGTAACTGCCCTGTGTAACTGCCCTGTGTAACTGCCCTGTGTAACTGTCCTGTGTAACTGCCCTGTGTAACTGCCCTGTGTAACTGCCCTGTGTAACTGTCCTGTGTAACTGTCCTGTGTAAATGCCCTGTGTAACTGCCCTGTGTAACTGTCCTGTATAACTGCCCTGTGTAACTGCCCTGTGTAACTGCCCTGTGTAACTGTCCTGTATAACTGCCCTGTGTAACTGCCCTGTGTAACTGCCCTGTGTAACTGCCCTGTGTAACTGTCCTGTGTAACTGTCCTGTGTAAATGCCCTGTGTAACTGCCCTGTGTAACTGTCCTGTATAACTGCCCTGTGTAACTGCCCTGTGTAACTGTCCTGTGTAACTGTCCTGTGTAACTGCCCTGTGTAACTGCCCTGTGTAACTGTCCTGTATAACTGTCCTGTGTAACTGTCATGTATAACTGTCCTGTGTAACTGTCCTGTGTAACTGTCCTGTATAACTGTCATGTATAACTGTCCTGTGTAACTGTCCTGTGTAACTGTCCTGTGTAACTGTCCTGTATGACTGTCCTGTATGACTGTCCTGTATGACTGTCCTGTATAACTGTCCTGTATAACTGTCCTGTATAACTGTCCTGTATAACTGTCCTGTATAACTGTCCTGTATAACTGTCCTGTATAACTGTCCTGTATAACTGTCCTGTATAACTGTCCTGTATAACTGTCCTGTATAACTGTCCTGTATAACTGTCCTGTGTAACTGTCCTGTATAACTGTCCTGTATAACTGTCATGTATAACTGTCCTGTTTAACTGTCCTGTATAACTGTCCTGTATAACTGTCCTGTATGACTGTCCTGTATGACTGTCCTGTATGACTGTCCTGTATGACTGTCCTGTATAACTGTCCTGTATAACTGTCCTGTATAACTGTCCTGTATGACTGTCCTGTATAACTGTCCTGTATAACTGTCCTGTATAACTGTCCTGTATGACTGTCCTGTATGACTGTCCTGTATGACTGTCCTGTATAACTGTCCTGTATAACTGTCCTGTGTAACTGTCCTGTGTAACTGTCCTGTATAACTGTCCTGTATGACTGTCCTGTATGACTGTCCTGTATGACTGTCCTGTATAACTGTCCTGTATAACTGTCCTGTATAACTGTCCTGTATGACTGTCCTGTATAACTGTCCTGTATAACTGTCCTGTATGACTGTCCTGTATGACTGTCCTGTATGACTGTCCTGTATAACTGTCCTGTATAACTGTCCTGTATAACTGTCCTGTATAACTGTCCTGTATAACTGTCCTGTATAACTGTCCTGTATGACTGTCCTGTATGACTGTCCTGTATGACTGTCCTGTATGACTGTCCTGTATAACTGTCCTGTATAACTGTCCTGTATAACTGTCCTGTATGACTGTCCTGTATGACTGTCCTGTATAACTGTCCTGTATAACTGTCCTGTATAACTGTCCGTACGAACCGCCTGTGAAACGCCACTTTACCCACTGCTGTCAGACTGTATAATACGTCTCGCTCTTAAATGGTTTTCCCAAAAATGTTATTTTTTACAATCACATTTTAACATTTCAATTTCCATCATGAAAATGTCCTGTAATGATTCAAGTGTTCTGTATTCTATTCATGTCACGTAGTATGTGTTATGGATTTTAAATGAGTGTTTTGCAATTATTAATAATGTAAATTCTGCATTTTTTCAGTTTTATCTGTAAGCAAGAATAATTCAACTCAAATTAGAAATGTTCTCTCTTTCTGTGCAAGAGGTGTCTCCCTGAAAATCTCCTTTACAATGTCGTTACACATCTGGTCTGACAAAAACACAACAAATGTGTGGGCTATTCAGAGGAGATGACTTTCTACTACATCTGGTCAATTCATTTTACCCTTCCGGCCTGCACCTTTAAAGTTAGCACCCTTCTCAATATCAACCATCTGGCCATATTTCCAATTAACAGGTTGGCTAATGTCAAAATCTATGATATGCTAGCTAACCAGAGTCAGTCTCTTGGTTAATGATTAGTGAACTGGAGTTCTCTCTATCTGAGAGTTGTTTTGTACAAAGGAGGCCACAGATCATTACAACGGCAGGGAGCTCACACACACACACACACACACACACACACACACACACACACACACACACACACACACACACACACACACACACACACACACACACACACACACACACACACACACACACACACACACACACACACACACACACACACACACACAGAGCCTCAGTATAATTACAGTGGAAGGGAGTTGTCAGAAGACAACAGAGACAGGGGTCATTGTGTTCCTCTCTTTACAGAGGCAGAGCCATCACACACCTGGCAGATGGTTGACGGAAGTCCTAACTCATCTGTGAGTACGACAGTCACGATACACTCTCACACACAGTCAGGGAGGCAGGCACGCACACACAGCTTGGTAAGAGTTCAAAGTTGTCGTCCAGAACCAAAGCCGTTTCTCTGAAACACCCGAGCACTGTGTTTACTTCCTGTAAGATTCAGGGGCTCTTCTCTTCCTCTCTCTCTTTTAGGCCGGCAGGCTGCCTAGTGGTTAGAACGTTGGGCCAGTTACCGAAAGGTTGCTGGATCGAATCCTCGAGCTGACAAGGTAAAAATCTGTCGTTCTGCCAGGCAGTTAACTCACCGTTCAATGGTAGGCCGTCATTGTAATTAAGAATTTGTTCTTAACTGACTTGCCTAGTTAAATAAAGGTAAAAAATCTCAGTGGCCTTCTAGATGACAGAGACAATAATGGTTTCATACTCCCAACCAAATAGCCATACAATACCCTACGATGAATCACCTACTTGGAAAATGTACTGGGATTATACTGCTTCTCTGCTCTGTATGCATCACAGACACTATGGAGGGAAAATACAGTTTGTTGGGAGTTTGAGTCATCGTTGTTGACGTACAAAGTCCCTTGGTGATATATATATGTCTGTGTCACAATGTGTTCTAATCTCTACTGTAGAGGGAGTGGAGGAGTTGTTTGTCCCTGGTAGTATCCCTACACTGGGGGTATCTGATGGGGTGACTAATGCAGGTGTGCTGATTGAGCTTTTCCTCTATGTGATTCTGTAACAATAATCAATTGGTCCAAACCAATGTTTTTCACTTAAACCCCTCCCAGTCGAAGTTCTGCTCCAGGAAGGATGCTCTAAATATAGAGTTAAGGGCACAAACCTCTCTCTTTTCAAAGCAGTCAAATATCTGTGTTCATTCTTTTTTTTAGAAAGGCTAAAAATGCTTCGTCATCACTGTCAGCTTAAAAACCATAAAACCTTTTTCAAAATGGGAGTTACAAGTTCCTTTTTAAATTCAAACCCTAATGTCAGTAGAGCTCTCATTTGCAGAGTGAACCACTGGAATTACATGACATAATGGATTCTTCAGGCAGACAGACAGACAAGCAGGCAGACAAGCAGGCAGCAGGCAGCAGGCAGACAAGCAGGTAAGCAGGCACGCAGACGAGCAGGCAGGCAAGCAGGCAGACAAGCAGGCAGCAGGCAGACAGCAGGCAGGCAGCAGGCAAGGAGCAGGCAGACAAGCAGGCAGACAAGCAGGCAGACAAGTAGGCAAGCAGCAGGCAGGTAGGCAGGAGGCAGACAGGCAGGCAGCAGACAGGCAGCAGACAGGCAGGCAGCAGACAACAGGAAGACAAAAGGCTCAGTGAGGAAAGGCTTGGCCTCATTACTATCTATGTCCCTCCTTTCTATTCTCTGAAATGACAAGAACAATGACTGAGACTAACTCAGGCTTGGCCCCAGCACTAATCAACTTCCCAAGCCACTCAGCATCAATGGAATGATTATTTGTCAAGTCGTGAAAAGTTCCAGTTTCTTGTATGGAAAGGAAACGGAGTATACAGCATACATAACCATTTCTGCAGAGACTATTAATCAGGAATATCTATACTAATGGTCATGTTGTTCCTAAATACAGTAAGATAAACTAAACTAAATACAGTAAGATAAACTAAACTAAATACAGTAAGATAAACTAAGTAGGATCCAGTGAATGGTCTATCACTACTGTTTTCAGCCTAACCTCTTACAGTAATAGGGGGTAAATTATCCCTTTAACTCAAGGTTCTCAAACTCGGTCCTGTGTACCCCAAGGGGTGAACGTTTTGGGTTTTGTCCTAGCACTACACAGTTCATTAAAAAAATCTACAAATCGTCAAGCTTTGATTATTTGAATCAACAGCTGATGATCGCTCTGTAATAATAAGGAAGTCTCAAGGTTCTGCTCGAATTAGTTAGAATACCTCATGATAAACTGGAGACCATACGTAGCTGTCTATTTACCACCGCAAGACCGCACTCAACAAGCTGTATAGGACCATGAGCAAACAACTAAATGCTCACCCAGAGGCGGCACTCCTAGTGGCCGGTGATTCAACGCAGGAAAACTGAAATCCGTTTTACCACATTTTTATCAGCATGTCACCTGTGCAACTAGAGGCGAAAAACTTTCCATCACCTTTACTCCACACACAGAGACACATACAAAGCTCTCCCTCACCCTCCATTTGGCAAATCTGACCATAATGATATCCTCCTGACTCCCGCTTACAAGCAAAAACTCAAACAGGAAGTACCAATGACATGCTCAATATGGAAGTGGTCCGAAGAAGCGGATGCTAAGCTACAGGACTGTTTTGCTAGCACATGTTCCGGGATTATTCCGATAACCTTAAGATTTCGGAATTAATGCCTAAACTTAACCTTTAACACAAAATGTTAAGTTTACAACAACTTCAAAATTGTATGTTTGAGAAACATGGATGAGCTAGTTGCAACTACCTGGTTACCCTGCACATTGACTCGGTACCGGTACTCCTCGTTATTATTATTTTATTGTGTTTTTCTATTTCCTTTTGACCCTTTTATTTGCTTTTTTTTTCTTACTTTAACTCATTGTTGGGGAATAGCTCGTTAGTAACCATTTCACGGTAAAGTGTGACAAATAAAATAAGATTTATTATTTTACTTTCCCTATCTCTATTTAGTCATCTCTCTACCCCTTTCTCTTTTCTCTCCCTCCTCGCTCTCTCTTTCCTCTGGTATTAGCGGTAGCAGCATATGCCACTAGGTGTAACAAGGTGCTGCGGACACTGCTGATGTTCTCCTGCTCCTGGGGAAGGTTAGGAAATGGAACGCTGATCGTCCAATCAGCAGCCTCGACATCACCCCAGGGGGATGGAAGGGGCTGGTGCCGAATGGTAGACTGTGGCAGTGGGGATATTTAATTTTATTTAACTAGGCAAGTCAGTGAGAGGGAGCAGAGAAAGAGAAAGGAAGAGATAGACATTTTAAAAAGAGAGAGAAAGTGAGAGAGACATGACAGCCAGGATCGCAGGCGACAGGAAAAGCAGGGATGGATTTTTTGGGGGGCGGGGTGGACAGGGTCTCAATCGGGGTCTCAACTTACTGTTGAGAGTTAGAATAATAAAATACACAAGGTGCAATTTCAATATTTGGTTGTGCATCAGCAGTTCTTCTATCGCTACGTCCGTCACTGACAGTCACTCAATTAGCCATGTCAGCCAAAATGTTTTAGATTGAGTCTAGTGGCCAGCTATCTAAAAGGCTAGGGCCTGCTCAGACTGCGTGGCTATGGATGTGGGTACGCAGAACCACGAGCCACTGCGGCCCCACATGATGATTTAGATTTTTGGGGGGCCCCACCCCAATCAAAGTTGCCCATCCCTCACCTAATGGGTACGTAAACCCCTCTCCAGTACCAACACGTCTGTGTGTTTGTTTGAGGTGTGAGGCATCGCAGCCCTGCTAAAAGGATGAGGGGGCTTAGGTAAGCCTGTCTGTGCATCTGTTATGTCATCAACATTGTTTCCACACGCTGCCACTGAGCAGCAGCAGCAGCATCATCGAAAGCTTTCTCTCGCTCTCTGTCTGTGTACATAACATTAGACTTTAGCTACGTCTCAAGGCAGGCAAAACAATGGGTTGTCCAATGCCTGTCATCAGGTATAGAATTAAAATATGCTTTAAACATTTTACACCTCCATTTTAGTCATTTAGCAGAGTGACTTACAGTTAGTGCATTCATCTTAAGATAGCTAGGTGAGACAACCACATATCACAGTTGTAGTAATACCTGTTTTCCTCCGAAATGTTATCAGCAAAGTCAGTGCTACTAGGAAAAGTGGGGGGAGAGGGAAACTGGGGAGGGGGAAGAGAACACTGAGATGTCATATTTAAGATACTCTTTGAAGAGGTAGGGTTTCAGATATCTTTGAAGAGGTAGGGTTTCAGATACTCTTTGAAGAGGTAGGGTTTCAGATACTCTTTGAAGAGGTAGGGTTTCAGATACTCTTTGAAGAGGTAGGGTTTCAGATACTCTTTGAAGAGGTAGGGTTTCAGATATCTTTGAAGAGGTAGGGTTTCAGATACTCTTTGAAGAGGTAGGGTTTCAGATACTCTTTGAAGAGGTAGGGTTTCAGATACTCTTTGAAGAGGTAGGGTTTCAGATGTTCTCTGAAGAGGTAGGGTTTCAGATGTTCTCTGAAGAGGTAGGGTTTCAGATACTCTCTGAAGAGGTAGGGTTTCAGATACTCTCTGAAGAGGTAGGGTTTCAGATACTCTTTGAAGAGGTAGGGTTTCAGATGTTCTCTGAAGAGGTAGGGTTTCAGATGTTCTCTGAAGAGGTAGGGTTTCAGATGTTCTCTGAAGAGGTAGGGTTTCAGATGTTCTCTGAAGAGGTAGGGTTTCAGATACTCTCTGAAGAGGTAGGGTTTCAGATACTCTCTGAAGAGGTAGGGTTTCAGATACTCTTTGAAGAGGTAGGGTTTCAGATGTTCTCTGAAGAGGTAGGGTTTCAGATGTTCTCTGAAGAGGTAGGGTTTCAGATGTTCTCTGAAGAGGTAGGGTTTCAGATGTTCTCTGAAGAGGTAGGGTTTCAGATATCTTTGAAGAGGTAGGGTTTCAGATATCTTTGAAGAGGTAGGGTTTCAGATATCTTTGAAGAGGTAGGGTTTCAGATATCTTTGAAGAGGTAGGGTTTCAGATATCTTTGAAGAGGTAGGGTTTCAGATACTCTTTGAAGAGGTAGGGTTTCAGATACTCTTTGAAGAGGTAGTGTTTCAGATACTCTCTGAAGAGGTAGTGTTTCAGATACTCTCTGAAGAGGTAGGGTTTCAGATACTCTCTGAAGAGGTCGGGTTTCAGATACTCTCTGAAGAGGTCGGGTTTCAGATACTCTCTGAAGAGGTCGGGTTTCAGATACTCTCTGAAGAGGTCGGGTTTCAGATACTCTCTGAAGAGGTCGGGTTTCAGATACTCTCTGAAGAGGTCGGGTTTCAGATACTCTCTGAAGAGGTCGGGTTTCAGATACTCTTTGAAAAGGTCGGGTTTCAGATACTCTTCGAAGAGGTAGTGTTTCAGATACTCTTTGAAGAGGTAGGGTTTCAGATACTCTTTGAAGAAGTAGGGTTTCAGATGCTCTTTGAAGAGGTAGGGTTTCAGATACTCTCTGAAGAGGTAGGGTTTCAGATGCTCTTTGAAGAGGTAGGGTTTCAGATGCTCTTTGAAGAGGTAGGGTTTCAGATGCTCTTTGAAGAGGTAGGGTTTCAGATACTCTTTGAAGAGGTAGGGTTTCAGATACTCTTTGAAGAGGTAGGGTTTCAGATGCTCTTTGAAGAGGTAGGGCTTCAGATGTTCTCTGAAGATGGGCACTCTGCTGTCCTATTATCAGGGCCAAGCTGGTTCCACCATTGGAGCGCCAGGACAGAGCTTTGACTGGGTTGAGCGGGAGCTGACCTCCCGTAGGTGGTGCGACGGCAAAGAGACCAGAGGTGGCAGAACAGAGTACTCGGTTTGGGATGTAGGGTTTGAGTATAGCCTGAAGGTAGGGAGGGGCAGTTCCCCTTGCTGCTCTGTAAGCAAGCAACATGGTCTTGTAGTGGATGCAGGCTTGCCATATGCCATATTTAGCATGTGAACTATAAATAGCTTGTAGTGAAAGCCTCTCCTTGCTGGCAGTTGATAAAAAGCTGCTGTGGAGCAGGATCAGTAGCAGAGGAACAGGGGACGTGTATCCCTGAAGTGGCCTGTAAAGTGTCTGCTCTGACCCACATCCTGCCTCCAACACTGGGCCATTCTCTGGGCTGGGGCCCGACTAGTCAACCCATCAACAGCTACAGCCACGTTGCTGATCTCAGTGAATGATCACCACCAGTAGTCACTAGCATCACTCTCCCTTGATATTTTAACTCAATGGGATCACCTGGTTAAATAAAGGTTGTGAATCAAAATGTCTACAATAGCTAGTGATTTGATAGACATTTGGACACAGCACTATATGATTCATTCAAATGATCATCCAACCTGCCTAATACCCATTTAATGCAGCTGTAGACTACTGGCAGGTAAGCACGGTGAGAGCCTGATGAAAATTCAGATCAGTGTGGAGCGTCCCACAGTGTGGACCAGAGACAGCAGCAGGCAGCATTTCCCGTGTGGTGGCAACATGGAAAACAGCAGTCCTGTCAAGCCACCATGCTGATAAAACTAACATGAGGCCCTTTATCTCAGAGAGAGGGGAACAACACCCCTCCTCTCTACAGCACACTGAACCTACAAACACGACTCACTGTAGTCTTAGGGAGAGTGTAATCTAAAACACCCTTTCATAATGATCGATTTTAATGTCAAGGCACAATCTTTCAGCTATTTTACCGTGGGTTGAGGTGTGTAGTTATGGCTTATCTAGAGAAAACGGGATGAGAAGGGGGTGAAATTCAACTAGAAACAGGAGTAAAGTATGTCCAAAACTGCCTGCACAGCAGAAAGGTGCTGTCAATCAAGCTGTCAACCATGAGCAATAAAGGGGGAAACAAAAACAAGTAACAAAAAGGAAATGTGAAGAGGTGTGAAACAATCACAGACGACAACACCTTGGTTTTCTGAGTACTACAGCCCACAAAGAACAAACAACAGGAGAGCTGACAGAGATCCACCCTCACCCTCAAACCAACAAATGGCATGATAGCTCGTAAACCACACACACACACACACACACACACACACACACACACACACACACACACACACACACACACACACACACACACACACACTTAATGCTGTGTGTGTATAATACAACACATCATTCTACTACATCATTACACAAACGAAACAATTCATAGATATACAATAACTCTGATCCCATTATTAGTAATCATCATTTAAAGCATTCCGGAGATGCATTTATTTGTGAGAGTGTTGAATTCCAACATCCCATAATGATATGTGTTAAACATGAGAGCTCTAGGGAACAACATTCAGCCTCCATTTTGTCTGGCATGAGAAAAAGCAGATTTCCCGGCCATCTGGCTGCTGAATCATTCACAATCCACAGATCCCCACTTTGCCTGTGTAGTGGAGAACAAATTGTGAAATCTCCTTTTATATATATATATATATATATATATATATATATATACACACACACACACACACACACACACACACACACACACACACACACACACACACACACACACACACACACACACACACACACACACACACACACACACACACACACACACACACACACACACACACACACAGTTGAAGTCGGAAGTTTACATACACCTTAGCCAAATACATTAAACTCAGTTTTTCACAAATCCTGACATTAGATCCGAGTAAAAATTCCCTGTCTTAAGTCAGATAGGATCACCACTTTATTTGAAGAATGTGAAATGTCAGAATAATAGTAGAGAGAATGATTTATTTCAGCTTCTATTTCTTTCATCACATCCCAGTGGGTCAGAAGTTTACACACACTCAATTAGTATTTGGTAGATTTGCCTTTAAATTGTTTAACTTGGGTCAAACGCTTCAGGTAGCCTTCCACAAGCTTCCCACAATAAGTTGGGTGAATTTTGGCCCATTCCTCCGGACAGAGCTGGTGCAACTGAGTCAGGTTTGTAGCTCTCCTTGCTCGCACTAGCTTTTTCAGTTCTGCCCACACATTTTCTATTGGATTGAGGTCAGGGCTTTGTGATGGCCACTCCAATACCTTGACTTTGTTGTCCTTAAGCCATTTTGTCACAACTTTGGAAGTCTGCTTGGGGTCACTGTCCATTTGGAAAACCCCATTGCGACCAAGATTTACCTTCCTGACTGATGTCTTGAGATGTTGCTTCAATATATCCACACCATTTTCCTCCTCATGATGCCATCCATTTTGTGAAGTGCACCAGTCCCTCCTGCAGCAAAGCACCCCGACAACATGATGCTGCCACCCCCGTGCTTCACGGTTGAGATGGTGTTCTTTGGCTTGCAAGCCTCCCCCTTTTTCCTCCAAACATAACGATGTTCATTATGGCCAAGCAGTTCTATTTTTGTTTCATCAGACCAGAGGAAATTTCTACAAAAAGTACGATCTTTGTCCCCATGTGCAGTTGCAAACCGTTGTCTGTCTTTTTTATGGCAGTTTTGGAGCAGTGGCTTCTTCCTTGCTGAGCGGACTTTTAGGTTATCTCGATATAAGACTTGTTTTACTGTGGAAATAGATACTTTTGTACCTGTTTCCTCGAGCATCTTCACAAGGTCCTTTGCTATTGTTCTGGGATTGATTTGCACTTTTCGCACCAAAGTACCTTCATCTCTAGGAGACAGAACGCGTCTCCTTCCTGAGCGGTATGACGGCTGCGTGGTCCCATGGTGTTTATACTTGCATACTATTGTTTGTACAGATGAACGTGGTACCTTCAGGCATTTGGAAATTGCTCCCAATGATGAACCAGACTTGTGAAGGTCTCAAAAAAATGCCTGAGGTCTTGGCTGATTTCTTTTGATTGTCCCATGATGTCAAGCAAAGAGGCACTGAGTTTGAAGGTAGGCCTTGAAATACATCCACAGGTCCACCTCCAATTCACTGAAATGATGTCAATTAGCCTATCAGAAGCTTCTAAAGCCATGACATCATTTTCTGGAATTTTCCAAGCTGTTTAAAGGCACAGTCAACTTAGTGTATGTAATCTGTCTGTAAACAATTGTTGGAAAAATTACATGTGTCATGCACAAAGTAGATGTCCTAACCAACTTGCCAAAAATATAGTTTGTTAACAAGACATTTGTGGAGTGGTTATAAAACGAGTTTTAATGACTCCAACCTAAGTGTACGTAAACTTCAGACTTCAACTGAATCTTTTTTTTTTTAAGTATATATTAGGATTTCAATAATGGTACTATTAAACAATTCAAGAAAGTATATTTCAGAAAGTCTTTGTGATGAGTCTTGAGTTCCAAAGTGAATAGCAGAGTGAATATGTCAGAACTGAAGTCACTAAGTTATTCATAGCCGTGTGTGTGTGTGTGCACTGTGCGATCTTGTAACAGCCGTATTTAACAAGACGCTGAGAGGGGAATAATTCCCTATAACAACCTAAACTGCTCCAGTTAAATGAAAATATAATACCTATTGATGCATCAGTAGTAGCAGCTAGATATACACTGACAATGTTATCTGACCAGGTACAAATCTGGGACCTATAGGTGTGTGTATGGGTCACACTGAATCACAACATCAGTGGTGTGAGATGGCAACGGACTACCAGGCAATACTGCTCTCCATTTCTCCCATGTTTCTATAATTAGAAGTTACCGAGATAAAAGAGCTCAGAAGAGACTTGGCTTTCCCAGTGGGCTGCCTACAGCATAAAAGGGAAAAAATACACAATCCAATTGTTAGGTGCTGGACAGAAGAAAAAACAACTAATAAATGAAAAAATAAGTAATGTCTGCAGCTCTGTAATGTTCCCCAGTGCTGTATTGAGACACACACAGCCTACAGTATGTTTTCACATCAAAAGCATTCCCATGGAGTCACTGCCTTGATTTATTAAGATCCGTTTGCTCCATATCAAATGTTTACCTCTTATTTGTTGTTTCACCTCAAGCCTCCGAGTACCAATTTAAATGTAATGACATATATACATTATACATGATTATTCCAAGGACCATTAGTTAACAGTGGAGCAGGTTGAGAGCTTCAAATTCCTTGGTGTCCACAACACCAACGAACTATCATGGTCCAAACACACTAACACAGTTGTGAAGAGGGCACAACATCGCCTCTTCCCCCACAGGGGGCTGAAAAGATTTGGCATGGGCCCTCATATCCTCAAAAATTCTACAGCTGCACCATCGAGAGCATCCTGACTGGTTGCATCACCGCCTAGCATGGCAACTGCTCGGCCTCTGACCGCAAGGCCCTACAAAAGGTAGTGCGTACAGCCCAGTACATACAGGGGCCAAGCTTCCTGCCATCCAGGACCTCTATACCAGGCGGTGTCAGTGGAAGGCCCTAAAAATTGCAAAAGTCTCCAGTCACCCTAGTCATAGCCTGTTCTCTCTGCTACCACACGGCAAGCGGTACCGGAGCGCCAAGTCTAGGTCCAAAAGGCTTCTTAACAGCTTCTACCCCTAGCTATAACACTCCTGCTATAACACTCCTAATCAAAGGGCTACCCAGACTATTTGCCATGACCTGTTACGGTTATTTTATTGTTGCTCTTCAATTATTAGGGATTTTTCTATTTTCTTTTTAAACATTTTTCAGTTTATTTTTGTAAATACATACTTAAACACTTATTTTTCTTAAAACCACATTGTTGGTTAAGTGCTTGTAAGTAAGGTCTACACCTGTTGTATTCGGCACGTGACAAATAAAATGTGATTTGATCTCTGATTTTCCTGTTCCCCTTTCTCTTACGTAATTACATGCCATTGACAATACAATGGCAATATAATACCAGCCATTGACAATACAATGGCAATATAATACCAGCCATTGACAATACAATGGCAATATAATACCAGCCATTGACAATACAATGGCAATATAATACCAGCCATTGACAATACAATGGCAATATAATACCAGCCATTGACAATACAATGGCAATATAATACCAGCCATTGACAATACAATGGCAATATAATACCAGCCATTGACAATACAATGGCAATATAATACCAGCCATTGACAATACAATGGCAATATAATACCAGCCATTGACAATACAATGGCAATATAATACCAGCCATTGACAATACAATGGCAATATAATACCAGCCATTGACAATACAATGGCAATATAATACCAGCCATTGACAATACAATGGCAATATAATACCAGCCATTGACAATACAATGGCAATATAATACCAGCCATTGACAATACAATGGCAATATAATACCAGCCATTGATAATACAATGGCAATATAATACCAGCCATTGACAATACTATAATCCCATAGCAATAGTAAGTATTTTTTTGTTTTCAAGTTTGTTTAAATATTTTTTGTCTCAGTCCCACTACTTTGGCATTGTAGTGATAAATGTAACCTTTATTTAACTTAGGCAAGTCAGTTAAGAACTAATTCTTATTTACAATGACAGCCTACCCCGGGCCAAATGCGGACGATGCTGGGCCAATTGTGCGCCGCCCTATGGGACTCCCAATCACGCCCGGATGTGATACAGCCTGGACCTTGATAGCATCCTGCAGGATGCCACTAGTTGTGGTAGTTGGTACTGTACTGAGACAGAAAGCTGTTGTCTGTGCAGCCTGACTAAATATTTCATTAGTGTGACCCAGTGAATGTTTGCGTTGTCTAAAAGTGGACCAAGCCGCCTGGTGAGAGCATGATGTGACTGAAGCACTACATCTACAGTACTGTAGCCTCCATGCACAATAAATCTCGTGATCTCGGGAATCTCGTGATGGCGCCGACAGAGATGGTCGCCTCACTTCGCGTTCTTATGAAACTATGCAGTATTTTTTTAAATGTATTATTTCTTACACTGTTACCCCAGGAAATCTTAAGTCTTATTACACAAGCATTTCGCTACACTCGCATTAACATCTGGCAACCATGTGTATGTGACCAATAACATTTGATTTGAACTAAATCGGTTCATTTATCCCCCTTCCTCTCCCCTGTAACTATTCCCCAGGTCGTTGCTGTAAATGAGAATGTGTTCTCAGTCAACTTACCTGGTCAAATAAGGGTTAAATAAAATACAAAATAAAATAATAGTGAAGACATCAAAACTATGAAATAACACATATGGTATCATGTAGTAACCAAAAAAGTGTGAAACAAATCAAAATATATTTTATATTTGAGATTATTCAAAGTAGCCACCCTTTGCCTTGATGACAGCTTTGCACACTCTTGGCATTCTCTAAACCAGCTTCATGAGGTGGAATGCATTTCAAATAACAGGTGTGCCTTGTTAAAAGTTAATTTGTGGAACTTCTTTCCTTCTTATTGTGTATGAGCCAATCAGTTGTTTGTGACAAGGTAGGGGTGGTATACAGAAGATAGCCCTATTTGGTAAAATACCAAGTCCATATTATGGCAAGAACAGCTCAAATAAGCAAAGATAAATGACAGTCCATCATTACTTTAAGACATGAAGGTCAGTCAATCCGGAAAATTTCAAGAACTTTGAAAGTTTCTTCAAGTACAGTCGCAAAAACCATCAAACACTATGATGAAACTAGCTCTCATGAGGACCGCCACAGGAAAGGAAGACCCAGAGTTACCTCTGCTGCAGAGGATAAGTTCATTAGAGTTAACAGCCTCAGAAATTGCAGACCAAATAAATGCTTCAAGTAACAGACACATCTCAACATCAACTGTTCAGAGTAGACTGCGTGAATCAGGCCTTCATGGTTGAATTGCTGAAAAGAAACCACTATTAAAAAGGACACCAATAAGAAGAAGAGACTTGCTTGGGCATAGACTGGTGTAAATCTGTCCTTTGGTCTGATGAGTCCAAATTTTAGATTTTTGGTTCCAACCTCCGTGTCTTTGTGAAAGGCAGAGTAGGTGAACGGATGAGCTTTGCATGTGTGGTTCCCACCGTGAAGCATGGAGGTGTGATGATGTGGGTGTGCTTTGCTGGTGACACTGTCTATGATTTATTTAGAATTCAAAGCACACTTAATCAGCATGGCTACCACAGCATTCTGCAGCGATACGCCATCCCATCTGGTTTACGCTTAGTGGGACTATCATTTGTTTTTCAACAGGACAATGACCCAACACACGTCCAGGCTGTGTAAGGGTAACCTGGTCTCCACAATCACCCGACCTCAACCCAATTGAGATGGTTTGGGATGAATTGGACCACAGAGTGAAGGAAAAGCAGCCAACAAGTGCTCAGCATTTGTGGGAACTCCTTCAAGACTGTTGGAAAAGCATTCCAGGTGAAGCTGGTTGAGAGAATGCCAATAGTGTGCAAAGCTATCATCAAGGCAAAGGGTGTCTACTATGAATAATCTAAAATACACTGCTCAAAAAAATAAAGGGAACACTTAAACAACACAATGTAACTCCAAGTCAATCACACTTCTGTGAAATCAAACTGTCCACTTAGGAAGCAACACTGATTGACAATAAATTTCACATGCTGTTGTGCAAATGGAATAGACAAAAGGTGGAAATTATAGGCAATTAGCAAGACACCCACAAAAAAGGAGTGATTCTGCAGGTGGTGACCACAGACCACTTCTCAGTTCCTATGCTTCCTGGCTGATGTTTTGGTCACTTTTGAATGCTGGCGGTGCTCTCACTCTAGTGGTAGCATGAGACGGAGTCTACAACCCACACAAGTGGCTCAGGTAGTGCAGTTCATCCAGGATGGCACATCAATGCGAGCTGTGGCAAAAAGGTTTGCTGTGTCTGTCAGCGTAGTGTCCAGAGCATGGAGGCGCTACCAGGAGACAGGCCAGTACATCAGGAGACGTGGAGGAGGCCGTAGGAGGGCAACAACCCAGCAGCAGGACCGCTACCTCCGCCTTTGTGCAAGGAGGTGCACTGCCAGAGCCCTGCAAAATGACCTCCAGCAGGCCACAAATGTGCATGTGTCAGCATATGGTCTCACAAGGGGTCTGAGGATCTCATCTCGGTACCTAATGGCAGTCAGGCTACCTCTGGCGAGCACATGGAGGGCTGTGCGGCCCCACAAAGAAATTCCACCCCACACCATGACTGACCCATCGCCAAACCGGTCATGCTGGAGGATGTTGCAGGCAGCAGAACGTTCTCCACGGCGTCTCCAGACTCTGTCACGTCTGTCACATGTGCTCATGTGCTCAGTGTGAACCTGCTTTCATCTGTGAAGAGCACAGGGCGCCAGTGGCGAATTTGCCAATCTTGGTGTTCTCTGGCAAATGCCAAACGTCCTGCACGGTGTTGGGCTGTAAGCACAACCCCCACCTGTGGACGTCGGGCCCTCATACCACCCTCATGGAGTCTGTTTCTGACCGTTTGAGCAGACACATGCACATTTGTGGCCTGCTGGAGGTCATTTTGCAGGGCGCTGGCAGTGCACCTCCTTGCACAAAGGCGGAGGTAGCGGTTCTGCTGCTGGGTTGTTGCCCTCCTACGGCCTCCTCCACGTCTCCTGATGTACTCGCCTGTCTCCTGGTAGCGCCTCCATGCTCTGGACACTACGCTGACAGACACAGCAAACCTTTTTGCCACAGCTCGCATTGATGTGCCATCCTGGATGAACTGCACTACCTGAGCCACTTGTGTGGGTTGTAGACTCCGTCTCATGCTACCACTAGAGTGAGAGCACCGCCAGCATTCAAAAGTGACCAAAACATCAGCCAGGAAGCATAGGAACTGAGAAGTGGTCTGTGGTCACCACCTGCAGAATCACTCCTTTTTTGTGGGTGTCTTGCTAATTGCCTATAATTTCCACCTTTTGTCTATTCCATTTGCACAACAGCATGTGAAATTTATTGTCAATCAGTGTTGCTTCCTAAGTGGACAGTTTGATTTCACAGAAGTGTGATTGACTTGGAGTTATATTGTGTTGTTTAAGTGTTCCCTTTATTTTTTGAGGAGTGTATATTATATTTCTTAACACTTTTTGGGTTACTACATGATTCCATATGTGTAATTTCATAGTTTAGATGTCTTCACTATTATTCTACAATGTTTAAAATAGTAAAAATAAAGAAAAACCCTTGAATGAGTAGGTGTGTCCAAACTTTTGACTAAAGTAACTACAGACTGCTGCCTTCAACAGAAGAGCCAATGAAGACCCCTGCATTGTGTGACGCTCCCCTTGCCAACCAATCAGATGGATGTATGGAAGCTTATCTTACATGTCTCCAAAGTATATAGAAGCACCCCAAGTACCTTTTCCAGTGATCTCCCCTCCCATAGGCTTGCTGTGACCTAGTGATCTCCCCTCCCATAGGCCTGCTGTGACCTAGTGATCTCCCCTCCCATAGGCCTGCTGTGACCTAGTGAGCTCCCCTCCCATATACCTGCTGTGACCTAGTGATCTCCCCTCCCATATGCCTGCTGTGACCTAGTGACCTACCCTCCCAAAGGCCTGCTGTGACCTAGTGACCTCCCCTCCCAAAGGCCTGCTGTGACCTAGTGACTTCCCCTACTATAGACCTTCTTTGACCTAATGACTTCCCCTACTATAGGCCTTCTGTGACCTAGTGATCTCCCCTCCCATAGGCCTGCTGTGACCTAGTGAGCTCCCCTCCCATATGCCTGCTGTGACCTAGTGACCTCCCTTCCCATAGGCCTGCTGTGTCCTAGTGATCTCCCCTCCCATAGGCCTGTTTGACATAGTGACATCCTCTCCCATAGACCTGCTGTGACCTAGTGACCTCCCCTCCCATAGGCCTGCTGTGACCTAGTGACCTCCCTCCCATAGGCCTGCTGTGTTCTCCCTATGGAGCTGGTTACCTGGAGCTGGCACAACTTTTTCCTACAGCGGATTTCCCACTGACTTTCTTGTGTCTTTGGTATTTATTGAAAGGTATATTTACTGATTTTAAATCATTAAGAACTGGATATAGCTCATTGTAGTTACATGATTGTCCAGATTGAATAGCTTGTTAATTTATCAAGAATGAAACCTTAATTGGCTTTGATTGTACACGACAACAGAAACATTGCTTCTCTGTCACGATCGTCGAAGGGAGAGAGATTGGACCAAGGCGCAGCGCGTGAAAAATACATCTTCTCTTTATTTTAAGAAGAAAAATGAAACAAAACAACAAACAGACGACCGTGAAGCTATAAATCCAGATAGTGCTGACACAACCACTACACATAGACACAGACAATTACCCACCAAAACCTAGTGCCTATGGCTGCCTTAAATATGGCTCCCAATCAGAGACAATTAATGACATCTGTCTCTGATTGAGAACCCTTCAGGCAACCATAGACACAGCTAGACATCTATACTAAACATAAACCCAACTACTCTAAAAAAAAAACTAACCTTACAACCACCCTAGACACTACAAAAACACATACATTCACCATGTCACACCCTGACCTAACTAAAATAATAAATGAAAACAAAGATAACTAAGGCCAGGGTGTGACATAACCCCCCCCTTAAGGTGCGAACTCCGGGCGCACCAGCATAAAGTCTAGGGGAGGGTCTGGGTGGGCGTCTGTCCACGGTGGCGGCTCTGGTACTGGTCGTGGTCCCCACCCCACCATAGTCACTACCCGCTTTCGTAGCCTCCTCCAACTGACCACCCGCCAACTTAACCCCACTGGATTAAGGGGCAGCACCGGACTAAGGGGCAGCACCGGACTAAGGGGCAGCACCGGACTAAGGGGCAGCACCAGGATAAGGGGCAGCACCAGGATAAGGGGCAGCACCAGGATAAGGGACAGCACCAGGATAAGGGGCAGCTCCGGACTGAGGGACGGCAGCTCCGGACTGAGGAACGGATCCTGGCTGGATGACGGCTCTGGCGGATCCTGGCTGGACGGCTCTGGCGGATCCTGGCTGTACGGCTCATGGCTGGCTGACGGATCTGGCTGCTCATGGCTGGCTGACGGATCTGGCTGCTCATGGCTGGCTGACGGATCTGGCTGCTCATGGCTGGCTGACGGATCTGGCTGCTCATGGCTGGCTGACGGATCTGGCTGCTCATGGCTGGCTGACGGATCTGGCTGCTCATGGCTGGCTGACGGCTCTGGCAGATCCTGTCTGGTTGGCGGCTCTGGCAGATCCTGTCTGGTTGGCGGCTCTGGCAGATCCTGTCTGGTTGGCGGCTCTGGCAGATCCTGTCTGGTTGGCGGCTCTGGCAGATCCTGACTGACGAATGGCTCTAGCGGCTCCTGACTGACTAACGGCTCTGACGGCTCGGGACAGACGGGTGGCTCTAATGGCTCGGGGCAGACGGATGGCTCAGACGGCGCTGGGGAGACGGATGGCTCAGATGGCGCTGGGGAGACGGATGGCTCAGATGGCGCTGGGGAGACGGATGGCTCAGATGGCGCTGGGGAGACGGATGGCTCAGATGGCACTGGGCAGACGGATGGCTCTGGCCGGATGAGGCGCACTGTAGGCCTGGTGCGTGGTGCCGGAACTGGAGGCCCCGGGCTAAGGACACGCACCTTCAGGCTAGTGCGGGGAGAAGGAACAGGGCATACTGGACCCTGGGGACGCACATTAGGCCTAGTGCGTGGTGCCGGAACTGGTGGTACCGGGCTGGGGACACGCATCTCAGGGCTAGTGCGGGGAGCAGCAACAGGATGCACAGGACTCTGGAGACGCCCAGGAGGCTTAGTGCGTGGTGCCGGAATTGGTGGTACCGGGCTGGAGACACGCACCATAGGACGAGTGCGTGGAGGAGGAACAGGGCTCTGGAGACACACTGGAAGCCTGTTACGTGGTGTAGGCACTGGTGGAACTGGACTGGGGCGGGGAGGTGGCGCCGGAAATACCGGACCGTGCAGGCGTACTGGTTCCCTTGAAAACCGAGCCTGCCCAACCTTACCTGGTTGAATGCTCCCCATCGCCCGACCAGTGCGGGGAGGTGGAATAACCCGCACCGGGCTATGTAGGCGAACCGGGGACACCATGCGTAAGGCTGGTGCCATGTATCCCGGCCGGAGGAGACGCACTGGAGACCAGACGCGTTGAGCCGGCATCATGGCACCTGGCTCAATGCCCAATCTAGCCCTACCAGTGCGGGGAGGTGGAATAACCCGCACCGGGCTATGAACACGTACAGGAGACACCGTGCGCTCTACTGCGTAACACGGTGTTCGCCCGTACTCCCGCTCTCCACGGTTAGCCTGTGAAGTGGGCGCAGGTCTCCTACCTGCCCTCGGCCCACTACCTCTAAGCCCCCCCCCCCCAAGAAATTTTTTGGGCTGACTCACAGGCTTCCTACCGCGTCGTCGTGCTGCCTCCATTCGCTGGTATCCCTCCTCGCACTGCGCCAGAGAATCCCATGCGGGCTCCGGCACTCGCCCTGGGTCGATCGCCCACCTGTCGATCTCCTCCCACGTTGTGTAGTCCAGATTACGCTCCCATTGCCATTCCTCCTTGCGCTGCTCCTGTTGCCGCTTATCACGCTGCTTGATCCTGGATTGGTGGGTAATTCTGTCACGATCGTTGAAGGGAGAGAGATTGGACCAAGGCGCAGCGCGTGAAAAATACATCTTCTCTTTATTTTAAGAAGAAAAATGAAACAAAACAACAAACAGACGACCGTGAAGCTATAAATCCAGATAGTGCTGACACAACCACTACACATAGACACAGACAATTACCCACCAAAACCTAGTGCCTATGGCTGCCTTAAATATGGCTCCCAATCAGAGACAATTAATGACATCTGTCTCTGATTGAGAACCCTTCAGGCAACCATAGACACAGCTAGACATCTATACTAAACATAAACCCAACTACTCTAAAAAAAAACCTAACCTTACAACCACCCTAGACACTACAAAAACACATACATTCACCATGTCACACCCTGACCTAACTAAAATAATAAATGAAAACAAAGATAACTAAGGCCAGGGTGTGACATTCTCCATAATCACGCATAATCTTGTTCCATCACATTCCGAGGAAAACATACTGTATGTCAGTTGTAACATACTGTATGTCAGTTGTAACTAGGGTTGCACATTTTGGGGAATATTCAGAGGTGGAAACTTTCCGTGGGAATTAACAGGAATATATGGGAATTAACGGGAATTAATGTAAATATATGCAAATTAATATTAATACCATTTAAATGTAGATGTTTTTTGCATTGGATATATTTACCATATCATATGGAGGCAGAAACATACACATTTTACCTCATCATAAGTAGACATAATTGGAAATTATTAAATCCTTCCAATAGAAATTTAAAAAAACAATTTAGTTACTAATTGAACTTTAATTAAATTACTGACTCTTCACATGGGATGATTTCACTGAACAACAAAAGAAAGGGAATATTGAATGATCCCCAATGATCCATCGCATCTCCCAAAAACGTTTTCAACATACATCTGTAAAATGATAGTCTAGAAACTAAAGATTTGGTTGTCTTCCTTTCAGGCTTCCATGTCTTCTCCCTGGACCTCCTCAATGTCCACCTCTTCAACATCAGACTCTGAGGCCTCATCTTCACTATCACTTTCCAACCTGGTTGAGGATGGCTCGTTGTCAGGCTCAAAAAGCCTCAAATTTGCCCGGGTGGCCACCAATTTTTCAACCCTTGTATTGGTCAGCCTGTTGCGTGCTTTGGTGTGTGTGTTCCCAAACAAGGACCAGTTGCGCTCTGAGGCGGCTGATGTTGGTGGGATTTGGAGGATGAGGAGGCAGCAGGGGAAAGAGCCTCAGATCCACAAAATCCCTTCCGCCAGGTGGCTGATGATTTATGTTGGCACGACTGCCATATTGCATCTCCATACCAAAGCCCTTGCATGGAAGTGTACTTCGCCAGACTGCCAAGAACCTTGCCCTCATCCAGGTCAAGGTGGCGAGACACG
Source organism: Salvelinus namaycush (assembly GCF_016432855.1). Classification (NCBI taxonomy): domain Eukaryota; kingdom Metazoa; phylum Chordata; class Actinopteri; order Salmoniformes; family Salmonidae; genus Salvelinus; species Salvelinus namaycush. The sequence goes on along the minus strand of NC_052322.1, from coordinate 36,416,325 downwards.
GTAGTGATGACACCATACATTAGGCCTTGTTGATCTCTGCATTAGACAGGATGCTCTTGCCAGCATACTTGGGGTTCAACATGTACGCTGCGGCGTGTATGGGATTCAGGCAGAAGTCTTCACACTTTTTGATGTATTTCAGAACTGCAGTTTCCTCTGTTTGGAGCAACAGTGAAGTGGGCAGGGCAGTACGGATTTCTTCTCTTACCTCTGCAAGCAGAGTCTGAACATCAGACAGGATGGTATTGTCTCCCTCAATCCGTGCAATGGCTACTGCTATAGGTTTCAGGAGTTTCAGGCTGCTTACCACTCTCTCCCAAAATATATCATCCAGGAGGATCCTCTTGATGGGGCTGTCCATATCGGCAGACTGTGATATGGCCATTTCTTGGAGAGACTCCTCCCCCTCCAGGAGACTGTCAAACATGATGACAACACCACCCCAACGGGGTGTTGCTGGGCGGCTTCAATGTGGTGCTCTTATTCTTCTCACTTTGCTTGGTGAGGTAGATTGCTACTATAACTTGATGACCCTTCACCTACTTAACCATTTCCTTGGCTCTCTTGTAGAGTGTATCCATTGTTTTCAGTGCCATGATGTCCTTGAGGAGCAGATTCAATGCATGAGCAGCACAGCCAATGGGTGTGATGTGAGGGTATGACTCCTCCACTTTAGACCAAGTAGCCTTCATGTTCGCAGCATTGTCTGTCACCAGTGCAAATACATTCTGTGGTCCAAGGTCATTGATGACTGCCTTCAGCTCATCTCCAATGTAGAGACTGGTGTTTCTGTTGTCCCTTGTCTGTGCTCCTGTAGAATACTGGTTGAGGGGTGGAGATGATGTAGTTAATTATTCCTTGCCCGCGAACATTCAACCACCCATCAGAGATGATTGCAATACAGTCTGCTTTCTCTGCCTTGCTTGACCTTCACTTGAACTCTGTTGAACTCTGCATCCAGCAAATTAGTAGATAAGGCATGTCTGGTTGGAGGGGTGTATGCTGGGCGAAGAACATTCAGAAATCTCTTCCAATACACATTGCCTGTGAGCATTAGAGAAGAACCACTTGCATACACAGCTCGAGCAAGACATTCATCACCATTTCTCTGACTATGTTCCTCCATTGAGTAAAAAAAAAATCTGATTCCAGGAGGATCATGAGCTGTTGTTATCGATAAGGTGTCTGATTCATAATTTTCACCTCGAATAGAAGTATAGGGATTTTGTCAGAGGTTGCTTGTTGTGACCGCTGAGGGAACTTTATGCACTTGGTCAGATAATTCTGCATCTTTGCTGCATTTTTCACATATGATTTGGCATAGTATTTGCAAATGTACACAGCTTCTCCTTCTACATTAGCTTTAGTGAAATGTCTCCACACATCAGATAGTGCCTGTGGCATTTTCCTGTAAAGATTAGAAGAAAAAAAAAAGGTTAAAAAAAACTAAATACAATTCCATGTGCGGATAAATAGTTAAGCAGTTAGATTAAACGACTCCTTTGTAAGATAAATGTTTTTAAATTAAACGTGTATGGAAACAGGTGAGTTAACACTCTTTTAGCAGGCTCAAGCAAGCTAAAACCCACATGGTAGAAAAAACTAACTAGCAGAAATTGTTAACAAGTTAGAAATGATTTAAACACACTTTGCTGTAGGCTACTATTTACTAGTTAACAAGAAAAATCATGTATGTCATATAAAATATATTCACCCCTGTGAACAGGTCCACTGTTATAAACTAACTGTTTTGATGAATTTGAGCAAAATTCATCACATGGAAAACATGTCTGGAAATTTACCAGAACGTTTCCGACCCTTTGCAACCCTAGTTGTAACATACTGTATGTCAGTTGTAACATACTGTATGTCAGTTGTAACATCTAGTATCCATGCACACACTCACACACACAGAAACAAAGACAGGACTGTACTCTTCCCATTGTGTTAACAACAGCAGTCTGGGGACATCTGATACCTTCAATCACATTCCTGCTGTTGATGGTCTTTCACTCATTGCCTGACACACAAACACATGCACACACACTCGCGCCCAACCAAACATCTGCCACTCTTAACCGCTGCTAGTTTGGAGAATGGGAGGATATTGTATGTGTCTTCTTCCAGATTAATTTCTCAGAATAACTTTAGCAGCACAAGTGGATGTTTTAATGTTAATTGCTGAAGTGCAGCAGACAGTAAATGTATGCTGACTCAGTAGCCAAGGTAAAGAAAAAGAACATGGAAGAAATAGCTGACCCTGAAATGTACAATTGATGTCTATTAGCTAGCATCCGCGATGCGTCGTGCCTAAGAACAGCCCTTAGCCGTGGTATACTGGCCATATACCACACCCCCTTGGGCCGTATTGCTTAATTATACTATGAAACTACAACCTGTTAAAGATTACGTATATTAAAAAAGAAAAGAAAATCGTGATGACAGACTACAAAAATATGTGACAACCTTCATTGTAACTAGATCACATTTCAGTAATGACAATGAACATACCTAGCTGGTATGGTACGTTTTCCACTCTGACAACAAAATGCAGTATTTCCATTTTGACATTTGAATGTTCCCCTCCACAAAGAAGAGCAAGGCTAACATAAATATGAGGGTGTGTTTCCAGGACAAACACATGCTAGGTGTTGATGGTGTGACTGACAACACAGACATACTGAGGTTATGATGTAACTTTCACACATCCCCTCTCAGACAGACAGACAGGGGGACGGATGGACGGTCAGACAGACAGAGGGACGGTCTCTGTCTGTCTCTCTCTCTCCGGGTCCTCTAAGCCAATTACAGAGCAGCATCGATTGAGGCAGCACTTAAAAGCCTGCTCAATACAATTGCTCCCTTAATAAACTGGTTAGGAGATGGGAACATTTCAACCACACACACATTACAGTATCCTATCCATCCACATCGCCATCTATACATTTCATGATAGCATATGATTAATTATGTATAGGTAGCATATTATGTGGGTTAAATACAGATACAACAAAAAAACAATTGATACTGTGTAAATATTCTCAGCGGCCAGTCTTGCCCTTTTCTAGTGTCCCTGGGAAAATAAATGTTGGTAAAACAGTATATTACACACTGATGTCAATTTTCCATGTTTAGGATATATGGTAAATATCCTATATTGTGGATATGAACCAGTAATAACATTACCTACAACAGCATGACCATGAATTTGTATGTGATCCTTCCCAAGTTTCTGCTGGTGATATAGTGACCTGGGAGCCAAGGAGAGTATCATGTCCCTAATACCATGCCTGTGTTCTGTCAGCACTTCCATTCCCCCATTAAAAGGATTGCTGGGCTATAATGATTTATCAAGGAGAACGGAGAGGTAATCAATGTAGCGGAGCCACACACAGATTAATGATGAGGCAAATAGAAGGCAGCCGTACACAAACACAACTACCAGATCCTTTCGAGGTCAGGGGGCTGCTCAGTGTTCACATAGACCCATGGTGGTGGTGGTGGTGTGTTAGGTTCAAACGTGCTTAGTAGGACTTTCAGAACAAAGAGCCTGCATGTCACAAACACGACTGACAAAATTCTATTTGCTAACTATATTTTGGGTCCCTCTGAGTGGTTGTGTTTAAATCAAATCTTACTGGTGTAGACCTTACAGTGAAATGCTTACTTACGAGCCCCTAACCGACAGTGCAGTTAAAAAACATATGGATAAGAATAAGAGATAAAAGTAATAAGTAATTAAAGAGCAGCAGTAAAAAATAACAATATATACAGGGGGGTGCCGGTACATAGTCAATGTGCGGGGGCACCGGTTAGTTGAGGTAGTATGTACATGTAGGTAGAGTTAATTAAAGTGAATATGCATAGATGACAACAGAGAGTGGCAGTGGTGTGGAGAGGGGAGGGTGCAATGTGAATAGTTTGGGTAGCCATTTGACTAGATGTTCAGGAGTCTTGAGGCTTGGGGGGAAGAAACTGTTTAGAAGCCTCTTGGACCTAGACTTGGCGCTCCGGTACCGCTTGCCGTATGGTAGCAGGGAGAACAGTCTATGACTAGGGTGGCTGGAGTCTTTATAGGGCCTTCCTCTGACACAGCCTGGTATAGAGGTTGGTGATGTGGACACCAAGGAAGTTGAAGCTCTCAACCTGCTCCACTGCAGCCCCGTGGATGAGAATGGGTGCTCGCTCGGTCCTCTTTTTCCTGTAGTCCACAATCATCTCCTTTGTCTTGTTGTGATCTGTTCAGCCATGATGACACCATGACACCCAGAATGCTTTATCTCTAGATATCTAGGGACATGCTGTCCTCTGTTAGCATTGTAGGGTTTCAAGTTTCAAGTTTTAATGTCACATGCACAAGTACAGTGAAATGCCTTTCAGCGACTTGATAGAGGGATGAGGCCACTGTCTTTATCGAAGGGACTGTTTAGGGGGGAAAGCAGGTCCCCAACTGTGCTGGTCTGGATGCAGGCTGGATGGAGTGAGTCTCAAAAGAAAGAGAGCGGGGAGAGAAAGAGCAGCCAGACACACAATGCTGCTGCTGCTGCCCAAGCCCAGCACAACAGGCCATTCTTTCAGCTCCGCGACACAACACACAGCTGAGTCTCCGCCGCTATTCTCCTGCTGTTCCCCCTCTCCCCTTTACAATATGGGCAAAAACAGAGGGGGGGGGGGGGGTTGAAGCGAGCAAATAGAGAGAAAGACTAATACAATCTTAAGCTTAATTATCCAGAAATCTGCTAAAATACACAAAAGACTCAAGGGTTTGTCATTTCGTTCTCCATACTAAAAGCTCGGTCAGCACAGGCATGCAGGATGAAAGAATGAGAAAGGAGATTTAAACGTTCCATTGAAAGAGTAAGCTGGGAGAGACAGCCAGGAGGGGGTTAGTAGACTGGCACAGGCAGATAGATAAGGGATAACGTCCTACAACAATAGGCGAGTGTGTCAACAGATCAGCGTTTAAATCAGCCCCTCCGCTGTCCAAATACTGTCTCAGCACACAGACACACACACACAGAGACAAGCTGCTCCGTTATCACACACACAGACACAAACACACACAATCTGCTCCGCCATCACCCATCACATACGGCACAATACATCACAGCTCATCAATATCACCAGAGATCTGCATATGCACTGATTCACTCAGCATTTCAGTTTAATAATGCACTGAATTATTCTCTCTCTCCCTCCCTCGCTCTACCAATCTATCATCCCCCACCACCTAATCCCGGAAGCTAGGGCATCACTACACGCAAGAGAAAAGGTAAATGTCACAGATTTACCTCAGTGGCGTTGCTGCTCCTCTCCCTCTATTTTATTCCACAGGAATATTCCTAGCAGCGTATATCCAAACAGGCAGAGATCTTAGGGTCTTCCTCCCCCCAAAACCATCCATGGATCATCCAGTCATTCGCCTGTGAGCATAGTGCTAGCTAGCTCACGCAGGCACACGCAGGCACACACAGGCAGGCAGACGGCTAGTAGGCAGCTGCCCTTTTCCCCACAAAGCTCCACAACCAGAGCAGAGCAAATTAAAGGTCCAGCCCAGTTTAGAGGCTAAGCCAATGTGAGCTATTTACACTTCAGCTCCTATCTGGGGCCAATGGCTGCAGCCCCACAGCCCCCCTCCCCCCCTCCGCATGTATGCCCCCGCCCACAGCAACTCAGATACGTTCTCTCTCCCTCTTTCTCCAACACTCTGTATTTATCTCCATTTCTCTCTCTCTCTCTCTGTAAATCTTTCCCTCTGTAAACCTTCTACCCTCCCTCTCCCTCTCTTTTACACAAACACTCATGACGTCGACCGACCCACACTCCCTCCAGATAAAACTAGGCAGGCTCATCAGCCTCATGCAGGTCTCGTGACAATGAGGCAATCATCACTTCAAAAGCAAGTGCTGAGCTACGACAGGGGGTAAGAGATAGTGCAATGGTTGGGGGTAGGGTAAGGGTTGGGGCCAGGGGTAGGTTCTGGGGGTACTGCATAAGTGTATAATTGGTAATAAAGATGGGGTAGGGTAAGGAATGGAACTATAGGTTGGGGCTAGATTATGTCATGGATCAGGGATCTCCAAACATGTTCCTGGAGAGATACCCTCCTGTAGGTTTTCATTCCAACCCCAGTTGTACCTGACCGGATTCATCTTATCAACCAGCTAATTATTAGCGCTATATTAGGGTTTGAGCGAAAGCCTACAATGCGGTAGCTCTCCAGGAAAAGGGTTGGATAGCCCTGATACATATGTATGTGAATGCATGGGTTGAGTTGCTGGATTGTAAAGGTCCATTAAGTTTGGACTGGTGCTAGATGCTGGGCTACAGAGAGGACTAGGGCATGGTTGAGAGATGTAGACCCAGAGTTACGCTAGATAAGCAGGGCAGGCCCATACCTGAATGAATACAGCTGCCTGCTACACAGGGTTTATCCAACCTGCCCACCAACCATGTGAGCTGCCCTGGGGGGCCAGGACTACAGCTCTAACTTTGTTTATTCACTCACCACCGGAGAAGGCCACACCAAAGAAACATTGATACAAGTAACCAATGAAGAGAAAAACTGATTTAGCTCTAATCAGTAATAGCATGATCCAGATGTGTAGACATTAGTCTAGTCCGTAGGAAAACTGTAATTTGAGTGATTATGATGTGGATGTTTTTCTTGAAAAGAAAATGACTCATCTCCTCTAACAACCAGATGATGGGTTGAGAAATGGCATTGGCAATAATATTCATAACGTAGCCTACATCAAAGTCTGAAACGCTGGAGAAATCTTAAGTTATTTGGCATGACAATGAGAGAGAACAAGAGAGAGAGTTAACAATAACAATACTAACAATAACAATAATGTTAACATTAACAATACTGACATTAACAATAATGTTAACATTAACAATACTGACATTAACAATAATGTTAACATTAACAATAATGTGAACAATAACGTTAACATTAACAATACTGACATTAACAATAATGTGAACAATAACGTTAACATTAACAATACTAACATTTACAATACCGTGAACAATAATGTTAACATTAACAATACTAACAATAACAATACCGTTAACATTAACAATACTAACAATAACGTTAACATTAACAATAACGTTAACATGAACAATACTGTTAACATTAACCATACTAACAATACCAATAATGTTAACATTAACCATACTAACAATAACAATAATGTTAACATTAACAATACTAACAATAACAATACCGTTAACATTAACAATACTAACAATAACGTTAACATTAACAATAACGTTAACATGAACAATACTGTTAACATTAACCATACTAACAATACCAATAATGTTAACATTAACCATACTAACAATAACAATAATGTTAACATTAACCATACTAACAATAACAATAACGTTAACATTAACAATACAAACATTAACAATAACGTTAACAATAACGTTTACATTAACAATACTAACAATAACAATACCGTTAACAATACTACACTGTCATGGTAGATGTTTCCATGGGAAGGTACCATTTCCAAACATGTTACTGGAGATCTCACCTGCATCGCAAAAGCTACCCACAAAACCCTGGCTTCAGTGGATGAACACCAAATGACACCCACAACGTGTCTCTATAGTACTGAAGACTAGTGAAACAGAACAGGATAGTAGCCCGATGTAGACAACAAAGTGAGAGACTTTCCAAAGCAGAGGGAAGGATGGAGCCAAGCAGAGGGAAGGATGGAGCCAAGCAGAGGGAAGGAGGGAGCCAAGCAGAGGTAAGGATGGAGCCAAGCAGAGGGAAGAATGGAGCCTAGCAGAGGGAAGGATGGAGCCAAGCAGAGGGAAGGAGGGAGCCAAGCAGAGGGAAGGATGGAGCCAAGCAGAGGGAAGGAGGGAGCCAAGCAGAGGGAAGGAGGGAGCCAAGCAGAGGGAAGGATGGAGCCAAGCAGAGGGAAGGAGGGAGCCAAGCAGAGGGAAGGAGGGAGCCAAGCAGAGGGAAGGATGGAGCCAAGCAGAGGGAAGGAGGGAGCCAAGCAGAGGGAAGGAGGGAGCCAAGCAGAGGGAAGGAGGGAGCCAAGCAGAGGGAAGGAGGGAGCCAAGCAGAGGGAAGGAGGGAGCAAGCAGAGGGAAGGAGGGAGCCAAGCAGAGGGAAGGATGGAGCCAAGCAGAGGGAAGGATGAAGCCAAGCAGAGGGAAGGAGGGAGCCAAGCAGAGGGAAGGAGGGAGCCAAGCAGAGGGAAGGATGGAGCCAAGCAGAGGGAAGGATGGAGCCAAGCAGAGGGAAGGAGGGAGCAAGCAGAGGGAAGGATGGAGCCAAGCAGAGGGAAGGAGGGAGCCAAGCAGAGGGAAGGATGGAGCCAAGCAGAGGGAAGGATGGAGCCAAGCAGAGGGAAGGAGGGAGCCAAGCAGAGGGAAGGATGGAGCCAAGCAGAGGGAAGGATGGAGCCAAGCAGAGGGAAGGATGGAGCCAAGCAGAGGGAAGGATGGAGCGGCTGCTATTTTTAGTGTTTCAGGATGAATCATTTCTCACCCTGTGATCCTCTGATTGTTTGGTGAGAAATTATAGATGGCCACATGAACATTTCCTGTCTCCCATCAATCAGGATGTAGCCTATCATACCCTCCGCCCGGAGGTAGCTGGCCGAACTCACTAACACACACACAGACAAACACAAAATATTGCATGTATGATAACAAAATTTGTTCGTACACACAATACAGGAGTCACACAAACACTATCATAAGATCACACACAAGGGAGTCAAATATCTCAAGAAATCTGACAGAAACAGTGAATCTTTGTTCATCATCAATAGTTTATATTTTGAGGATTTTTCCAACCCTCCAAAACACGATAGTAACATAATTGCAGTCCAACGTCCACCATTCATTCCATATCACTGTATTCCTTGGAACAATGTCATGATGCTTTCCTGCTCTATTAATAGTAGGGAGAGATTGGACATGGTTTATTCAGACATGTGTGCTCTCTGTTCTCTCTCTCTCTCTGATCCCTAGACAGTTATGGCTCCCAAATTGGCCCGAGCAGATCGGCAGGATGGAGAAGGCAGGACTAGGGTCCACCTCTGAGCCAATGAGCTAGTCAACGAGGAAGTGATACACTCAGAGAGTAAGCCTCATCAGACTGCACTCTGGGAAGAGAGTGATCTAACCAATCAGAATGATCCCTCAAAACTGACCTAAAGACAACCTTGACCTAAAAAGGGGTCTCTTCAGTCAAAACTGGTCACCATGGATATGTTAAAAATGATACACTGTTTCCTTATACTGTAGCTTCTTTGAAAATCCCACTGTAAATATGGTTATGTTGAGTAAATGAATTCGAAACGTGCATCATTGTAGCACTCAAATAATTCAATTTCAGATGTATTTCTGAATCCTGTTGATTGGGCTTGCTTGATTGAATAGGGCCCCAAACTGCATTTCTATCTTGGAAATATCTCGTATCAGAATGAATGGTGGATGACTTTACAGGGCCTGGTATCAGAATGAATGGTGGATGACTTTACACAGACCTGGTATCAGAATGAATGGTGGATGACTTTACACAGACCTGGTATCAGAATGAATGGTGGATGACTTTACAGGGCCTGGTATCAGAATGAATGGTGGATGACTTTACACAGACCTGGTATCAGAATGAACGGTGGATGACTTTACACAGACCTGGTATCAGAATGAATGGTGGATGACTTTACAGGGCCTGGTATCAGAATGAATGGTGGATGACTTTACACAGACCTGGTATCAGAATGAATGGTGGATGACTTTACACAGACCTGGTATCAGAATGAATGGTGGATGACTTTACACAGACCTGGTATCAGAATGAATGGTGGATGACTTTACACAGACCTGGTATCAGAATGAATGGTGGATGACTTTACAGGGCCTGGTATCAGAATGAATGGTGGATGACTTTACACAGACCTGGTATCAGAATGAATGGTGGATGACTTTACACAGACCTGGTATCAGAATGAATGGTGGATGACTTTACAGGGCCTGGTATCAGAATGAATGGTGGATGACTTTACACAGATCTGGTATCAGAATGAATGGTGGATGACTTTACACAGACCTGGTATCAGAATGAATGGTGGATGACTTTACACAGACCTGGTATCAGAATGAATGGTGGATGACTTTACACAGACCTGGTATCAGAATGAATGGTGGATGACTTTACAGGGCCTGGTATCAGAATGAATGGTGGATGACTTTACAGGGCATGGTATCAGAATGAATGGTGGATGACTTTACACAGACCTGGTATCAGAATGAATGGTGGATGACTTTACAGGGCCTGGTATCAGAATGAATGGTGGATGACTGTACACAGACCTGGTATCAGAATGAATGGTGGATGACTTTACACAGACCTGGTATCAGAATGAATGGTGGATGACTTTACACAGACCTGGTATCAGAATGAATGGTGGATGACTTTACAGGGCCTGGTATCAGAATGAATGGTGGATGACTTTACACAGACCTGGTATCAGAATGAATGGTGGATAACTTTACAAAGACCTGGTATCAGAATGAATGGTGGATGACTTTACACAGACCTGGTATCAGAATGAATGGTGGATGACTTTACAGGGCCTGGTATCAGAATGAATGGTAGATGACTTTACACAGACCTGGTATCAGAATGAATGGCAGATGACTTTACACAGACCTGGTATCAGAATGAATAGTGGATGACTTTACACAGACCTGGTATCAGAATGAATGGTGGATGACTTTACACAGACCTGGTATCAGAATGAATGGTGGATGACTTTACACAGACCTGGTATCAGAATGAATGGTGGATGACTTTACACAGACCTGGTATCAGAATGAATGGTGGATGACTTTACAGGGCCTGGTATCAGAATGAATGGTGGATGACTTTACACAGACCTGGTATCAGAATGAATGGTGGATGACTTTACACAGACCTGGTATCAGAATGAATGGTGGATGACTTTACAGGGCCTGGTATCAGAATGAATGGTGGATGACTTTACACAGACCTGGTATCAGAATGAATGGTGGATAACTTTACAAAGACCTGGTATCAGAATGAATGGTGGATGACTTTACACAGACCTGGTATCAGAATGAATGGTGGATGACTTTACAGGGCCTGGTATCAGAATGAATGGTAGATGACTTTACACAGACCTGGTATCAGAATGAATGGCAGATGACTTTACACAGACCTGGTATCAGAATGAATAGTGGATGACTTTACACAGACCTGGTATCAGAATGAATGGTGGATGACTTTACACAGACCTGGTATCAGAATGAATGGTGGATGACTTTACACAGACCTGGTATCAGAATGAATGGTGGATGACTTTACACAGCCCTGGTATCAGAATGAATGGTGGATGACTTTACAGGGCCTGGTATCAGAATGAATGGTGGATGACTTTACACAGACCTGGTATCAGAATGAATGGTGGATGACTTTACACAGACCTGGTATCAGAATGAATGGTGGATGACTTTACAGGGCCTGGTATCAGAATGAATGGTGGATGACTTTACACAGACCTGGTATCAGAATGAATGGTGGATGACTTTACACAGACCTGGTATCAGAATGAATGGTGGATGACTTTACACAGACCTGGTATCAGAATGAATGGTGGATGACTTTACACAGACCTGGTATCAGAATGAATGGTGGATGACTTTACACAGACCTGGTATCAGAATGAATGGTGGATGACTTTACACAGACCTGGTATCAGAATGAATGGTGGATGACTTTACAGGGCCTGGTATCAGAATGAATGGTGGATGACTTTACACAGACCTGGTATCAGAATGAATGGTGGATGACTTTACACAGACCTGGTATCAGAATGAATGGTGGATGACTTTACACAGACCTGGTATCAGAATGAATGGTGGATGACTTTACAGGGCCTGGTATCAGAACAAATGGTGGATGACTTTACACAGACCTGGTATCAGAATGAATGGTGGATGACTTTACAGGGCCTGGTATCAGAATGAATGGTGGATGACTTTACACAGACCTGGTATCAGAATGAATGGTGGATGACTTTACACAGACCTTGTATTAGAATGAATGGTAGATGACTTTACACAGACCTGGTATCAGAATGAATGGTGGATGACTTTTCACAGACCTGGTATCAGAATGAATGGTGGATGACTTTACACAGACCTGGTATCAGAATGAATGGTGGATGACTTTACACAGACCTGGTATCAGAATGAATGGTGGATGACTTTACAGGGCCTGGTATCAGAATGAATGGTGGATGACTTTACACAGACCTGGTATCAGAATGAATGGTGGATGACTTTACACAGACCTGGTATCAGAATGAATGGTGGATGACTTTACACAGACCTGGTATCAGAATGAATGGTGGATGACTTTACAGGGCCTGGTATCAGAACGAATGGTGGATGACTTTACACAGACCTGGTATCAGAATGAATGGTGGATGACTTTACAGGGCCTGGTATCAGAATGAATGGTGGATGACTTTACACAGACCTGGTATCAGAATGAATGGTGGATGACTTTACACAGACCTTGTATCAGAATGAATGGTAGATGACTTTACACAGACCTGGTATCAGAATGAATGGTGGATGACTTTTCACAGACCGTTATGGTCCTAGGTGTAGACTCTCTAGTGACAAAACGAAACCAATGGAATATCAAGCATTTCGCTACACCTGCAATAACATCTGCTAAATATTAGTATGATCTTAAAACCATCCAATTGCTCCTAGGTGTAAAACAACCTTGTAGAAAGTAAAAATGATCACTATATCAGCAGAAGGTACCAGAGTAAGGAGATAAATATTTGAGATTGTTTTGGATGATCTGCACATTGGTATAAGGAATAGTAAAGTCAAAGGCTGCCACCCCCAGTGCCCTCCACCACCCACTCCTACTCCTGGGTTGTCAATCACACAAAGTGTGTGTGTGTTTATATCATAGGGGTTTAATACGGCTTCAAAACACATAGGATGCATTACACACACACACACACACACACACAACAAATATGTTGTGTTCATACATACACACAACCCGCCTACACACACACAACCCCACTACACTCACACACACATACGCACACACAACAACACACACTACTCAGCACCTGTCATCATGTCATTACAATGCACAAACACATTTGCACAACTCCCTTGACGCTATCGCTTTGACGTTACCATTCCGCTATCGCTTTTTCCTCTCGTACCGAATGCCTAGATTTGTTAGCACAGGCGCTAGTCTGGCTACATGAGTGACTGTGAAAAGCAGGCTAACAGAAGCTTGTGCACATCCATTAGAGGACTGAATGACCAACATTAGCATGAGGCTTTCCGGCAGCACCCTGCAATGCAGCGACACACACAATGGCGAGTGCCACGATTCCCCCCTGCCATTCCCCCAGAAAAGCCCTTTTGTTCCCACAGCATCTGGACCTGACCTCCATGCATTCTGGGGCTGGGGACCCCCCTCTACCCCCTCCTCTCCTATCCACCCCTTTTGAAAAACCTACTCTGCCTCCACAGCAACCCCCCCTCTCTATCCTACTCTGCCTCCACAGCGACCCCCCTTCTCTATCCTACTCTGCCTCCACAGCGACCCCCCTTCTCTATCCTACTCTGCCTCCACAGTGACCCCCCCTCTCTATCCTACTCTGCCTCCACAGTGACCCCCCTTCTCTATCCTACTCTGCCTCCACAGCAACCCCCCCTCTCTATCCTATTCTGCCTCCACAGCAACCCCCCCTCTCTATCCTACTCTGCCTCCACAGCAACCCCCCTTCTCTATCCTACTCTGCCTCCACAGCGACCCCATTCTCTATCCTACTCTGCCTCCACAGCGACCCCCCTTCTCTATCCTACTCTGCTTTCACAGCAACCCCCCTTCTCTATCCTACTCTGCCTCCACAGCGACCCCCCTCTCTATCCTACTCTGCTTTCACAGCAACCCCCCTTCTTTCTCCTACTCTGCCTCCACAGCGACCCCCCCTCTCTCTCCTACTCTGCCTCCACAACGACCCCCCCTCTCTCTCCTACTCTGCCTCCACAGCGACCCCCCCTCTCTCTCCTACTCTGCCTCCACAACGACCCCCCCTCTCTCTCCTACTCTGCCTCCACAGCGACCCCCCCCCTCTCTCTCCTACTCTGCCTCCACAGTAATCCCCCTCTCTCTCCTACTCTGCCTCCACAACGACCCCCCCTCTATCCTACTCCTTCTTCAGACTGCCCACACCTCCCCTAGCCACCCCTTTCTTTCAGTTACGGAGTGCAGCCGTCTCTGGCTCCTTGAAAAGAAGGTCTGTGTACTAGTGGGCTTTACACAAAGCCTGCACATAAAAAAAATGAAAGAGAGGAAAAAAGCTCCACGGCTACTTGCCATCTGTCCCTCTGGTTTGGACGTGCCTGGCCTAGTGTGCCTGCCTCCACCTCCCTTTCCTTCACCTCATCCCCACCCCCAACCTCCAAACCCACTCTCCCTTCTCCTTCCTTCACCTCATCCCCACCCCCCACCTCCCACCCCCCACCCCCAACCTCCAAACCCACCCCACCTCCCCTTCCTTCACCGTATCCCCACCCTGATCCCCACCCCCAACCTACAACCCCACCTCCCCTTCCTTCACCTCATCCCAACCTCCAATCCCACCTCCCCCTCCCCTTCCTTCCTTCACCTCATCCCCACCCCCAACCTACAACCCCACCTCCCCTTCCTTCACCTCATCCTCATCCCCACCCCCAACCTCCAACCCCACCTCCCCTTCCTTCACCTTATCCCCACCCCCCACCTACAACCCCACCTCCCCCCATTCCCTTTTTAGCTTATATACACACCATCAACCACAATCACATTCTGCCATGCATTTCCCTCCTTGCTCCCCTGCATATATCACAGGCTTCACCGAACGGATGGTAGACGGCGACAACGAAGGAGACGGAGAAGGATAGAATAAGAAGAGCTGCCACTTGCCTGGATGTGGAGAGACGGAGCCAGTGAATCAAGCCGTAATCCTTTCTTTGTGTGAGCGGCAAACAGAGAAATTTGTCTCCCAACAATGATTTCCCCAGCTCGGCGGTGGAGTAGAAAACGGGAAAGCGAGAGAGTGAGGGTGAATGAGAGGGAGGCAGAGAGTGAGTGAGAGAGAGAGAGCAGAAGCAGAAATGGAGAGACAGCAGGAGCGTGTGACAGAGAGAGAGCCACCGTCAAGCTACAGGGACGCTGACAATCAGTAGAGGATTTGAAATGAAAGAGAGGAGAGAGAGGGGGCAGAGAGAGAGATAATGTGGGGGAGGGAGGGGGAGTTGGTCGGTTGGTTTGCTAGGTGACTCTAACACTGGGATAATGCTGAGATAACCTTCATGTCGGAGCAGAGCAGCAGCTGTAGACGTGAGATGGAAATGAATCCCGAGAGAGAGAGAGAGAGGCTTCTCTGTCAATTGTGACATTTGCGGCACATGATAACAAAGGCCATCTGTAGCAGCAGGGCTGGGAAGGAGGGAGAAAGGGAAGGGGGGGTGGGGAGTTCACATGGCGAGTGTCCTCTTCCTAGAAACACAAAGCAACACTCAAGCCTGTGGCGGAGAAACAAGCACCTGTTAGAGTCAGGCATGGGGAGACAAGCAGTGGGCAGAGAGACAACAACACATGTGCTGGGAAAGGGGGAGGAGAAGGAGGGAGACAAAGGGAAAGAGAGGACAGAGAAGGAGTGTGTGTCCATTTTATTTCACTGCTTTGGGAGTTAAAGATTTGTCATTTGAATTTAACTGAAATCGGTGGCATGGAACTGGGAGAAAGAGAGAGAGATGTTGAGAGAGAAAAAACACAAAGACGGACAGACATGATTAGGGTTGCCAAATTACAGTAACTTTCACAAAATGTCAAGGTTTTCTGGAAATCCTGGTTGGAGGGTTCAGGATTTCCTGCTTCCGGGAATTTTGCAACTGGGATTTCTGAAAAACCTATCCAGAAGTTTAACTTTGAGGCCAGACCATTTTAATTTCAGATTTAACCAAATAAGATGGAGTATTTCCTATGAATGATTAAACAGGGGCTCATCTTTGTGCATTTATCACATGGCTATATCCAGGGGCAACTATCTGACTAAGCACTGGTCTCTCTGGCTCCCTTTATTTTAACCGTCCCTCCTCTCCACATTACTCTGCCCAGGGTTCCCCACTGAAATACAGGTGAACGTGTGAAGGCAACGAAAATTGCATGTGTGTTTATCCACAATCGCTTGGCTTTCCCCCAGGAAGGAGATCAAGATTCCAAAGCAGTCAGTGGTGTAGTGCTTAGCCAACTCCCTGATCATGCCATGGCATAAATACTGTATGTTTGGCAAGAAAGGAGCTAATGAAAACACATCCAGATCTGTGACCATGCTATATTCAACAGTCATGTTGGATTTGGTGGCCCCGCCAGGACAGTATGGCTGTTTTGTGAATTCCTTCTCTTTCTGTCCTCTGAGCCTGGGTCATTTCCCCATCTCCCTGTTGGGATATTTTCTAGAGCTCAACATGTTCATCACATAATCAGGCAGCAAATCTATTTTCAATATATCAGAACATCATAATCCCAGTCAGGCTACCGGGAGAGCAGCTCATAGAGGATTTACCAGTCACATGGCCCAGGCAGAGAGAGAGAGAGAAAGAGGGATACAGAGAGAGAGAAAGAAGAATACATAGAGAGACAGAAAGGTCTTCGAAAGCCAAGTTAACAAACAGATCACCGATCATTTCGAATCCCACCGTACCTTCTCCGCTATGCAATCTGGTTTCCGAGCTGGTCCTGGGTGCACCTCGGCCACGCTCAATGTCCTAAACGATATCATAACCGACAATCGATAAGATGGCAGCTGTATTCATCAACCTGGCCAAGGCTTTCGAGTCTGTCCATCACCACATTCTTATCGGCAGACTCAACAGCCTTGGTTTCTCAAATGACTGCCTCGCCTGGTTCACCAACTACTTCTCAGTCAGAGTTCAGTGTGTCAAATCGGAGGGCCTGTTGTCCGAACCTCTGGCAGTCTCTATGGGGGTGCCACAGGGTTCAATCCTCGGGCCGAATCTTTTCTCTGTATAAATCAATGATGTCGCTCTTGCTGCTGGTGATTCTCTGATCCACCTCTACGCAGACGACACCATTCTGTATACTTCTGGCCCTTCTTTGGACACTGTGTTAACTAACCTCCAGACGTGCTTCAATGCCATACAACTCTCCTTCCATGGCCTCCAACTGCTCTTAAATGCAAGTAAAAGGAAACGCATGCTCTTCATCTGATCGCTGCCCACACTTGCCCACCCGTCCAGCATCACTACTCTGGACGGCTCTGACTTAGAATATGTGGACAACTACAAATACCTAGGTGTCTGGTTAGACTGTAAACTCTCCTTCCAGACTCACATTAAGCATCTCCAATCCAAAATTAAATCTAGAAACGGCTTCCTATTTTGCAACAAAGCATCCTTCACTCATGCTGCCCAACATACCCTCGTAAAACTGACTATCCTACCGATCCTTGACTTCGGCGATGTCATTTACAAAATAGCCTCCAACACTCTACTCAACAGTCTATCACAGTGCCATCTGTTTTATCACCAAAGCCCCATACACTACCCACCACTGTGACCTGTATGGTCTCGTTGGCTGGCCCTCGCTTCATACTCGTCGCCAAACCCACTGGCTCCAAACTCTCTGCTAGGTAAAGCCCCGCCTTATCTCAGCTCACTGGTCACCATAGCAGCACCCAACTGTAGCACGGGCTCCAGCAGGTATATTTCACTGGTCATCCACAAAGCCAATTCCTCCTTCGGCCGCCTTTCCTTCCAGTTCTCTGCTGCCAATGACTGGAACGAACTGCAAAAATCACTGAAGCTGGAGACTCATATCTCCCTCACTAGCTTTAAGCACCAGCTGTCAAAACAGCTCACAGATCACTGCACCTGTACATAGCCCATCTGTAAATATCCCATTCAACTACCTCATCCCCATACTGTTATTTATTTTATTTATTTTGCTCCTTTGCACCCCAGTATCTCTACTTGCACACTCATCCTCTGCACATCTATCACTCCAGTGTTTAATTGCTAAATTGTAAATATTTTGCCACTATGGCCTATTTATTACCTTACCTCTCTTATCCTACCTCATTTGCACACACTGTATATAGACTTTTTGTATTGTAGTATTGACTGCATGTTTGTTTATTCCATGTGTAATTCTGTGTTGTTGTTTGTGACGCACTGCTTTGCTTTATCTTGGCCAGGTCGCAATTGTAAATGAGAACTTGTTCTAAACTGGCCTACCTGGTAAAATAAAGGTGAGATATAAAAAAAGAAAAAAAAGAGGGATACAGAGAGAGAAAGAATGATACAAAGAGAGAGAACGAGGGCTATATAGAGAGAGAGAGGGATACAGAGAGGGAGAGGGATACAGAGAGAGAGAAAGAGAGATACAGAGAGGGAGAGAGGGATACAGAGAGAGAGAAAGAGAGATACAGAGAGAGAAAGAGGGATACAGAGAGAGTGAAAGAGAGATACAGAGAGGGAGAGAGGGATACAGTGTCACGTTCCTGACCTGTTTTCTCTTGTTTTGTATGTGTTTATTGGTCAGGGCGTGAGTTTTGGGTGGGCAGTCTATGTTTTCTATTTCTATGTTGGGATTTTGTGTTCGGCCTGGTATGATTCTCAATCAGAGACAGGTGTCTATCGTTGTCCCTGATTGAGAATCATACTAAGGCAGCCTGGGTTTCACTTGTGTTTTGGGGGTGTTTGTTCCTGTGTCAGCGTTTGGGCCACACAGGACTGTGTCAGGTTAGTCACGTTTGTTGTTTTGTTAAATTGTAGTGTTTGTTGGTTTGCCATTAAATCATGAATACTTACCAATCCGCATCTTGGTCCGATCCATGCTCCTCCTCGTCTGAGGAGGAGAACGACTACGACAACCTTTACAGAAACACCCCCCAAACCAGGATCAAGCGGAGTGGAGAAGGAAGGCAGGAACAACAGCAATGGGGAAAAGAGGAATGGACTTGGGAGGAGATCCTAGACGGTAAAGGACCCTGGGCAGAGCCAGTGGAGTGTCGCCGCCCCAAAGCGGAGCTGGAGGCAGCGAAAGCGGAGAGGAGGTTGTATGAGGCTAAAGCAAGGCAGAGCGGCTGGAAGCCCGAGAGGCTCACCCAAAAATTTCTTGGGGGGGGGCTAAAGGGGAGTGTGGCGAAGCCGGGTTGGTTACCTGAGCCAACTCCCCGGGCTTACCGTGGAGTGAGAGGGCGTCGTACTGGTCAGACACCGTGTTATGCGCTAAAGCGCACGGTGTCCCCAGTACGCGTGCTTAGCCCAGTGCGGGCTATTCCACCTTGCCGCACTGGGAGGGCTAGGTTGGGCATCGAGCCGGATGTCATGAAGCCGGCCCAACGTATCTGGCCTCCAGTACGTCTCCTCGGGCCGGCGTACATGGCACCAGCCTTACAGGTGGTGTCCCCGGTTCGCCTGCATAGCCCAGTGCGGGCTATTCCACCTCGCCGCACTGGCAGGGCTACGGGGACCATTCAACCT
This sequence comes from Salvelinus namaycush, assembly GCF_016432855.1. Taxonomy (NCBI): domain Eukaryota; kingdom Metazoa; phylum Chordata; class Actinopteri; order Salmoniformes; family Salmonidae; genus Salvelinus; species Salvelinus namaycush. The sequence continues at coordinate 36,396,714 of NC_052322.1, read as the reverse complement.
GGTAGGGTTGGGCAGGCTCGGTGCTCAAGAGCACGTGTCCTCCTTCACGGTCCGGTATACCCGGTGCCACCTCCAAGTACCAGTCCACCGGTGGCAGCCCCCCGCACCAGGCTGTCTCTCCGGGTTCTCTCTCCAGCTGCTCCCACCTGTCCAGCGCTGTCAGAGCTTTCCTCCTCTCCAGCGCAGCCAGTGCCTATACCACGCACCAGGCTGTCTCTCCGTCTCCTCCCTACAGGTCTGCCAGTCTGCCCAGAACTGCCCGTCTGGACTGAGCCTGCAGAGCCGTCGTCCAGCCAGGACCAGCCAGAGCCGTCCAGCCAGGACCAGCCAGAGCCGTCCAGCCAGGACCAGCCAGAGCCGTCCAGCCAGGACCAGCCAGAGCCGTCCAGCCAGGACCTGCCAGAGCCGTCCAGCCAGGACCAGCCAGAGCCGTCCAGCCAGGACCAGCCAGAGCCGTCCAGCCAGGACCAGCCAGAGCCGTCCAGCCAGGACCAGCCAGAGCCGTCCAGCCAGGAGCTGCCAGCCAGTCAGGAGCTGCCGGAGCCAGCCAGCCAGGATCCGCCAGAGCCTTCCGCCAGCCAGGATCCACCGGAGCCTTCCGCCAGCCAGGATCCACCGGAGCCAGCCGCCAGCCAGGATCCGCCAGAGCCAGCCGCCAGCCAGGATCCGCCAGAGCCAGCCGCCAGCCAGGATCCGCCAGAGCCAGCCGCCAGCCAGGATCCGCCAGAGCCAGCCGCCAGCCAGGACCTGCCAGAGCCGTCCAGCCAGGACCTGCCAGAGTCCCTCAGCCAGGACCTGCCAGAGTCCCTCAGCCAGGACCTGCCAGAGTCCCTCAGCCAGGACCTGCCAGAGTCCCTCAGCCAGGACCTGCCAGAGTCCCTCAGCCAGGACCTGCCAGAGTCCCTCAGCCAGGACCTGCCAGAGTCCCTCAGCCCGGAGCTGCCGTCCCTCAGCCCGGAGCTGCTGCCCCTTATCCCGGTGCTGCCCCTTATCCCGATGCTGCCCCTTCATTTAGGTGGGTTTAGTTGGAGGGTGGTCATTGGGAGGGGGATACGGAAGCGGGGAGTGACTATGGTGGGGTGGGGACCTCGCCCAGAGCCTGAGCCACCACCGTGGTCAGATGCCCACCCAGACCCTCCCCTAGACTTTGTACTGGTGCGCCCGGAGTTCGCACCTTAAGGGGGGGGTTATGTCACGTTCCTGACCTGTTTTGTATGTGTTTATTGGTCAGGGCGTGAGTTTTGGGTGGGCAGTCTATGTTTTCTATTTCTATGTTGGGATTTTGTGTTCGGCCTGGTATGATTCTCAATCAGAGACAGGTGTCTATCGTTGTCCCTGATTGAGAATCATACTAAGGCAGCCTGGGTTTCACTTGTGTTTTGGGGGTGTTTGTTCCTGTGTCAGCGTTTGGGCCACACAGGACTGTGTCAGGTTAGTCACGTTTGTTGTTTTGTTAACCTCTTATGGCTCAAAAATCAGCAGTAAGTATCAGCAGTGGAAAGAGGTGGCCATTTCAAACGGCCTCGTACTCAATTCTTGCTCGTTCAATATGCATATTATTATTACCTTTGGATATAAAACACCTTCTAGTTTCTAAAACAGGTTTAATTATTTCTCTAAGTGAAACATAACTCTTTTTACAGCCCATTTTCTGTAAAAAGTGACATTTCCAAGAAGCTATGTCTCTCTTCAAGATACTCTCTATAAAAGGCCTTGGCACTTAGGACTGTACAAACACGTCACACATCTTCCCCTGGTTGTCATGCGGAAGTGAGAGAAAAAATGACTTGATTATCTCTGTCAGGGACTGAAAAGAACCTCTTTGAGTGATAAGTGCGCACTTTATTTTTTTTTCTGGGCGCGAAGTAGGAACTGGACTACGCTCCTGGAAAACACTCGTTATAGGTGAATATGACCTCCAGCTTCGATTTTCTTTGATACATGTCACAATCTCATCCTAAAGTATGTTTTTTGAATATACTTTAATTATATTATTGAAATTTATTCTGGACTTTAGACGTGATGCGACGCAAGAATTTTGTCAAGACGGAGAGGTTAGCACGGCATGGCCAGTGTGCCATGCTAATTCAACAGGGACATCGTTCGTTCTAGGTCCAAATGAACACGGTTCTGAACAAAGGACCCTTTGGAGAACATTCTGATGGAAAATCAACAAAGATAAGGACCCAATTTGGGATGCTTTTTCATATATCTGTCGAACTGTGCTATCGCTAGCGTTTGACTAGAATCAATGCTGCTGTGTGTTAGCTATTGTAGTAAGCTAATATAACGATATATTGTGTTTTCGCTGTAAAACACTTCAGAAATCGGAAATATTGTCTGTATTCACAAGATCTTTCTCTTTCATTAGCTATCCACCATATATTTTTCTGAAATCTTTTCTGATGTGAAATTAGTAGTTGACGTTGGTGTCTGTTTTCTCTGGCTACTGCCGTGCGATTTCTGACTGTAGCTATGATGGTGGCTAAGATGGTAGCAGTAATGTAAAACTGATTTATAGCTAAAATATTCAACTTTTTCGAACAAAACATAGATTTATTGTGTAACATGTTATAGGACTGTCATCTGAGGGAGTTTTTTCTAGGTTATTTAGGTTAGTTCTAGGTTAGTTAGGTTGGCTTTGCATGCTAGCTGCATGCTAGCTGCATGCTACCGGTGCTGTGAAAAATATCTGTCTCTCTTTTTGTATTTGGTGGTGAGCTAACATGAATATATGTGGTGTTTTCGCTGTAAAACATTTAAAGAATCTGAAATATTGTCTGTATTCACAAGATCTTTCTCTTTCATTAGCTATCCACCATATATTTCTCTGAAATGTTTTCTGATGTGTAATAAGGTAGTTGACGTTGGTGTCTGTATTTTCTCTGGCTACTCCCGTGCGATTTCTTACTGTAGCTATGATGGTAGCAGTAATGTAAAACTGATTTATAGCTAAAATATGCATTTTTTTTGAACAAAACATAGATTTATTGTGTAACATGTTATAGGACTGTCATCTGAGGTAGTTTTTTCTAGGTTATTTAGGTTGGTTTTAGGTTAGTTAGGTTGGCTTGTGCATGCTACTTCATCCTACTTGTGCTGTGAAAAATGTCTGTCCTCTTTTTTATTTGGTGGTGAGCTAACATAAATATATGTGGTGTTTTCTCTGTAAAACATTTAAAAAATCGGACATGTTGGCTGGATTGACAAGATGTTTATCTTTCAAATGCTGTATTGGACTTGTTAATGTGTGAAAGTTAAATATTTTACAAAAATAGATTTTGAATTTCGCGCCCTGCACTTGCAGTGGCTGTTGTCATATTAAGCCCGGTGTCGGGCTTGCAGCCTGAAGAAGTTAAATTGTAGTGTTTGTTGGTTTGCCATTAAATCATGAATACTTACCAATCCGCATCTTGGTCCGATCCATGCTCCTCCTCGTCTGAGGAGGAGAACGACTACGACAACCTTTACATACAGAGAGAGAGAGGGATACAGAGAGAGAGAAAGAGAGATACAGGGAGGGAGAAAGGGATACTGTAACGTTCGTCTTGTGGTGAATGAACGGACCAAGGCGCAGCAGGTGAGGAATACATACTAATTTATTGAATGAAAGACGAAAACACTGACAAAACACTAGAACAAACTACAAAACAATAAACGAAGGCAACAGACCTGAAACAAACGAACTTACATATAGACGAAGAACGCACGAACAGGAACAGACTACTAAAACGAACAAACAAACTAAACAGTCCCATGTGGTAAACACAGACACAGGAACAATCACCCACAAACAAACAGTGAGAACAACCTACCTTAATATGGCTCTCAATCAGAGGAAACGACACACACCTGCCTCTAATTGAGAACCATACCAGGCAAACCATTAACCCAACATAGAAAACACATAACATAGACTACCCACCCCAACTCACGCCCTGACCAATTAAACACATACAAAACAACAGAAAACAGGTCAGGAACGTGACAGATACAGAGAGAGAGGGATACAAAGAGAGAGAGAAAGGGATACAAAGAGAGAGAGAAAGGGATACAGCGAGGGGGAGATACAAAGAGAGAGAGAAAGGGATACAGAGATGGAGAGAGGGATACAGAGAGAGAGAGGGATACAAAGAGAGAGAAAGGGATACAGAGAGAGAGAGAGAGGGATACATAGAGAGAGAGGGGGATACAGAGTGGGAGAGAACGGGGGATACAGAGATGGAGAGAAAGAGGGATACAGAGAGAGAGAAAGAAGGATACAATGAGAGAGAAAGAGGGATATATATATATAGAGAAAGAAGGATACAGAGTGAGAGAGAAAGAGGGATACAGAGGAGAGAGAGAAGGAGCGACAGAGAGAGAGAAAGAGGAATACAGAGGGAGAGAGAGAGAGGGATACAAAGAGAGAGATAAAGGGATACAGAGAGAGAGAGGGATACAGAGAGAGAGAGATAAAGGGATACAGAGAGAGTGAGAGAGAAAGAGGGATACAGAGAGAAAGAGCGAAATTACATTACATTCGATTATTGACTGTTACCATTTTATTGTTACTATTTTTATATTTAATTTTGTATTATTATTTACTGCCATTCTATATTATTATTTGTCATTGTTTATAATTTTATTACAATGTATATTGTATACATTGTTGCTTTGGCAATATTGACACAATGTTTTTCATGCCAATAAAGCAGCTTGAATTTGAATTTGAAAAAAAATTGAGAAAGAGGGATACAGAGAGAGAGAAAGGGGGATACAGAGAGAGAGAAAGGGGGATACAGAGAGAGAGAAAGGGGGATACAGAGAGAGAGAGAAAGAGGGATACAGAGTGAGAGAGAAAGGGGGATACAGTGAGAGAGAGAAAGAGGGATACAGAGAGAAGGAGAGAGAGAGAGATACAGAGAGAGAGAGAAAGGGGGATACAGAGAGAGAGAGAAAGGGGGATACAGAGAGAGAGAGATAAAGGGATACAGAGAGAGAGAGAGAGAGGGATACAGAGAGAGAGAGAAAGAGGGATACAGAGAGAAAGAGCGAAAAAGAGGGTTATAGAGAGAAAGAGAAAGGGTTATAGAGAGAGAGAGAAAGGGGGATACAGAGAGAGAGAGAAAGGGGGATACAGAGAGAGAGATAAAGGGATACAGAGAGAGAGAGAGAGAGAGAGAGAGGGATACAGAATACCTGACCACTGTGACTGACCCAAACTTAAGGAAAGCTTTGACTATGTACAGACTCAGTGAGCATAGCCTTGCTATTGAGAAAGGCCGCCGTAGGCAGACATGGCTCTCAAGAGAAGACAGGCTATGTGCACACTGCCCACAAAATGAGGTGGAAACTGAGCTGCACTTCCTAACCTCCTGCCCAATGTATGACCATATTAGAGAGACATATTTCCCTCAGATTACACAGATCCACAAAGAATTTGAAAACAAATCCAATTTTGATAAACTCCCATATCTACTGGGAGAAATTCCACAGTGTGCCATCACAGCAGCAAGATTTGTGACCTGTTGCCACAAGAAAAGGGCAACCAGTGAAGAACAAACACCATTGTAAATACAACCCATATTTATGCTTATTTATTTTAACTTGTGTGCTTTAACCATTTGTACATTGTTACAACACTGTATATATATAATATAACATTTGTAATGTCTTTATTGTTTTGAAACTTCTGTATGTGTAATGTTTACTGTTAATTTGTATTGTTTATTTCACTTTTGTATAATATCTACCTCACTTGCTTTGGCAATGTTAACACATGTTTCCCATGCCAATAAAGCCCATTGAATTGAATTGAATTGAATTGAATTGAATTGAATTGAATTGAATTGAATTGAATTGAATTGAATTGAATTGAATTGAATTGATACAGAGAGAGAGAGATAAAGGGATACAGTGAGAGAGAGACAGAGAGGGGGATACAGAGTGACAGAGAAAGAGGGATACAGGGAGAAAGAGCGAAAAAGAGGGTTACAGAGAGAGAGAGAAAGGGTTACAGAGAGAGAGAGAAAGAGGGATACAGAGAGAAAAAGAGGGTTACAGAGAGAGAAAGAGGGATACAGAGGGAGAGAGAGAGAGAGGGGTACAAAGAGAGAGAGAGATAAAGGGATACAGAGAGAGAGAGAGAGAGAGAGGGATACAGAGAGAGAGAGAGATACAGAGAGAGAGAGAGTGATACAGAGAGAGAGAAAGGGGGATACAGAGAGAGAGAGAAAGAGGGATACAGAGAGAGAGAGAAAGGGGGATACAGAGAGAGAGAGAAAGAGGGATACAGAGAGAGAGAGAAAGAGGGATACAGAGAGAGAGAGAAAGGGGGATACAGAGAGAGAGAGAAAGGTGGATACAGAGAGAAAGAGGGATACAGAGAGAGAGAGAGAAAGAGGGATACAGAGAGAGAGAGAGAAAGGGGGATACATAGAGAGAGAAAGAGGGATACAGAGAGAGAGAGAAAGGGGGATACAGAGAGAGAGAGAAAGAGGGATACAGAGTGAGAGAGAAAGGGGGATACAGAGAGAGAGAGAAAGGGGGATACAGAGGGAGAGAGAAAGAGGGATACAGAGAGAGAGAGAAAGAGGGATACAGAGAGAGAGAGAGAAAGAGGGATACAGAGAGAGAGAGAAATAAGGATACAGAGAGAGAGAGAGAAAGGGGGATACAGAGAGAGAGAGAAAGAAGGATACAGAGAGAGAGAGAAAGAAGGATACAGAGAGAGAGAGAAAGAAGGATACAGAGAGAGAGAGAGAAAGGGGGATACAGAGAGAGAGAGAGAGAAATAAGGATACAGAGAGAGAGAGAAAGAGGGATACAGAGAGAGAGAAGGAAGGATACAGAGAGAGAGAAAGGGGGATACAGAGAGAGAGAGAAAGAAGGATACAGAGAGAGAGAGAAAGAAGGATACAGAGAGAGAGAGAGAAAGGGGGATACAGAGAGAGAGAGAGAGAAATAAGGATACAGAGAGAGAGAGAAAGAGGGATACAGAGAGAGAGAAAGAAGGATACAGAGAGAGAGAAAGGGGGATACAGAGAGAGAGAAAGAAGGATACAGAGAGAGAGAAAGAAGGATACAGAGAGAGAGAGAGAGAGAAAGAGGGATACAGAGAGAGAGAGAAAGAGGGATACAGAGAGAGAGAGAAAGAAGGATACAGAGAGAGAGAAAGAGGGATACAGAGAGAGAGAGAAAGAGGGATACACACAGAGAGAGAAAGGGGGATACAGAGAGAGAGAGAAAGAGGGATACAGAGAGAGAGAGAAAGGGGGATACAGAGAGAGAGAGAAAGAAGGATACAGAGAGAGAGAGAAAGAAGGATACAGAGAGAGAGAGAAAGAAGGATACAGAGATAGAGAGAAAGGGGATACAGAGAGAGAGAGAGAGAGAAAGAAGGATACAGAGAGAGAGAGAAAGAGGGATACAGAGAGAGAGAAAGAAGGATACAGAGAGAGAGAAAGGGGGATACAGAGCAGGGGAAAGAAGGATACAGAGAGAGAGAGAAAGAAGGATACAGAGAGAGAGAGAAAGAAGGATACAGAGAGAGAAAGAAAGGGGGATACAGAGAGAGAGAGAAAAAGAAGGATACAGAGAGAGAGAGAAAGAGGGATACAGAGAGAGAGAGAAAGAAGGATACAGAGAGAGAGAAAGAGGGATACAGAGAGAGAGAGAAAGAGGGATACACACAGAGAGAGAGAAAGAGGGATACACACAGAGAGAGAAAGGGGGATACAGAGAGAGAGAGAAAGAGGGATACAGAGAGAGAGCGAATGGGAGAAAAAAGAGACAAAAAAAGAAAAGAGGGGAAGGAAATGTTTGAATATTATCTAGCCCAGAAGCCCGTTTCTATCTTGCCAAGTAAAGCCCCACACACACACACACACACACACACACACACACACACACACACACACACACACACACACACACACACACACACACACACACACACACACACACAGTTCCACATCCCAGATGCATAAAGAGGTGCTGTGTGGTAGGAAAGGCAATGTCTCTCTCCACTGATGGGATTTTGCTTGTGACTGAGACATGTGATCATGAAAACAACGTCCCCACTGAGAACATCACAACAGCCACACACACATGCAGCCAAACACAGACTCACACACGTGCACACACATGCACGTGCACAGTGGATTTCTGACCAACTGCTGTCAGGTCCTTGACAATATACACTGTGGTTGATTAGCAGGGCTTCATTGATTCAAAGGAAGGTTCACGGCCTATCCACAACAGACCTGAATATTTTGGATCTAAAGCTCCACTTTCAAAAACATACTATTCAAATGTATCAGCGACTACATGGAGTAAACTGTCACATAATGTTATACTGCAGAAGTGTACCATGCCCAGCACCAATCACATCCAACAGATAATGAGCTGACCTCACAGTACACAGTACACAGTTGTCTGCTCTGGCATCCACCCAGGTCATTGGCCCACCACACCACACACTGTACTGTAGTTAAGTGAAACATCTGGGAAGGCAGATTTCCAGTGTCGGGAGGACAAGTGGATCACTGGCGTTCCAAAAACCCAGAACATTTTATTAGATTACGGTACATCTGAATGGCCTATTTGTGTCTACGCACTTAGAAAAAAGGGTTATTGGGCAGTTCCCAAAGGAGAACCCTTTTGATTCCAGGTAGAAACCTTTTTGGATTCCATATAGAACCCTCTCTGGAAATGGTTCTACATGGAACCCACAGCCGAAGAACCCTTTAACCTGTCTGGCTCTGGCGTTCCGCCAGCGGAACTCCTCCCACATTCCACTGAAAAGGCAGAGCGCGAAATTCAAAAGATATTTTTTAGAAATATTTAACTTTCACACATTAACAAGTCCAATACAGCAAATGAAAGATACACATCTTGTGAATCCAGTCAACATGTCCGATTTTTAAAATGTTTTACAGCGAAACACCACATATATTTATGTTAGCTCACCACCAAATACAAAAAAGGACAGACATTTTTCACAGCACAGGTAGCATGCACAAAGCCAACCTAACTAACCAAGAACCAACCAAACTAACCAACAAACAACTTCATCAGATGACAGTCTTATAACATGTTATTCAATAAATCTATGTTTCGAAAAATGTGCATATTTCAGGTATAAATCATAGTTTACATTGCAGCTACAATCAGAAATTGCACCGAAAGCAGCCAGAATAATTACAGACACCAACGTCAAATACCTAAATACTCATCATAAAACATTTCTGAAAAATCGATGGTGTACAGCAAATTAAAGACAAACATCTTGTGAATCCAGCCAATATTTCTGATTTTTTTAAGTGTTTTACAGCGAAAACACAATATAGCATTATATTAGCTTACTACAATAGCCTACCACACTACCGCATTCATTCATCAAGGCACGTTAGCGATAGCAATAGGCACGTTAGCGATAGCGAATAAACCAGCAAGATATATAATTTTTGACTAACCTTGATAAGCTTCATCAGATGACAGTCCTATAACATCAGGTTATACATACACTTATGTTTTGTTTGAAAATGTGCATATTTAGAGCTGAAATCAGTGGTTATACATTGTGCTAACGTAGCATCTTTTTCCCACAACGTCCGGATATTTTTCTGACACTTTTTCTGACACACATATTCTGACCAAATAACTATTCATAAACATAACTAAAAAATACATGTTGTATAGGAAATGATAGATACACTAGTTCTTAATGCAATCGCCGTGTTAGAATTCTAAAAATAACTTCATTACGACATCCAGCTTAGGTATAGCGAGAGAGTACCCAAAAGCTGGGCGCAAACGACTAGTACAACATGTTCGACAGATATATGAAATAGCATCATAAAATGGGTCCTACTTTTGCTGATCTTTCATCAGAATGTTGTACAAGGGGTCCTTTGTCGGGAACAATCGTTGTTTGGATTTAGAACGGCCTTTTTCCCTCTCGATTTAGCAAGCACACTTGCCAAGTGGCGCGAATCTCTCCATCGTCAACAAACTCAGAGAACGGAACACGGCAAAACTCCCGAAAAAATTTCAATAATCTGATTAAACTATATTGAAAAAACATACTTTACTGTATCAAATAAAATCAAAGCCGGAGATATTAGTCGTCCATAACGACAGCTTATCAGAAGGCAAATCCAGGTCCCTTCTCGCGCTCTCCAGAAAACAGGAAACTGGTGACACGTCATGCCAAGAGCTATTATTCGAGCCCAGATCACGTTACACACTCAATTTCTTCTCTCACTGCTTGTCGACATCTAGTGGAAGACGTATGAAGTGCATCTAAACTAATAATATCAAGGACTTTAATAGGCAGCCCCTAGAACAGTGCATCGATTTCAGATCTTCCACTTCCTGTCAGGAAGTTTGCTGCAAAAGGAGTTCTGTTTTACTCACAGATATAATTCAAACGGTTTTAGAAACTAGAGAGTGTTTTCTATCCAATAGTAATAATAATATGCATATTGTACGAGCAAGAATTGAGTACGAGGCCGTTTAAATTTGGCACGATTTTCCCCCAAAGTGAAAACAGCGCCCTCTGTCCTCAACAGGTTTTAAGGTCCTAGATAGCACCTTTTTTTCTAAGAGTGTATGTTCCTTTACGGGTGGGGGGGGGGGGGGGGTGAGGAGGAATATTATGAGGAGGAAGAGGGAAATATGAGGTGGGGTGAAAGGGGAGGCAGAGAAGGAATATTGTGAGGATGATGAGGAGTTTTAGGAGGAGGAAGACGAAGATGAGACTGAAGATGAGGCGGTGGAACTCACAAGGCACAGCATGGTGGTAGAGGTTAGCTCTGATGGTCTGTTGGAGCTCATGGTCGGGGGAGGACTTCTGAAACCTCAGGCTCAGGTAGTGCTTCAAGTCCTTGTTCAGCTTGTTACCTGCACAGGGAAACCACACAGGAACAATGGTTACGCCTCATTTCATAATAGACAATTTGCATAGCAAATTTGAACATTTTGTGTGCCAGGTGTTGGATCTGTATGTGCTTCAGCCCACTCCTCTGACTATTGTTGTCATGCCATACATGTGTTGTTTACAAAGGAATTACATGTTTCTTTTGGTTTCACAAGTAGCACATGTAATTCCTGTCTGGCAGTGGCAGTATATTCATTACACTCTGGTGAAGTCATCATTTTCGGACCAAATCAGAGCTGGTTGATTAGCAGCAGTGAGTGTTTCAGCTGCCACATAGCTGATTGACCCCACCACGTCTGCTCAACTTCACCCACAGGCACAGAGAGAGAGAGAGGAGGAGGAAGGACGGAAGGAGAAAAGAGAAAGACAGAAATAGATAGAGAGAAATTGTGAGAGGGGGAAGTAGAGAGAGAGAAATGGAGAGGTAAAGAGAAAAATAAGACAGACATGCACAGACAGCAAGCAAGGTTGGCTGAGGTAATTGAGAACAACAGTTCCCTGATTTGCTAAGAGCTGCCAGGTTCAGTCAGCGTCTGTCCAATCAGAGCCCCTGACGCGCTCCCTCTCTGCTGTGTTTGAATGAAGCCCTCAGTCTCACAGAAGGAGAGGAGTCACAATGGGGCCAGATGGCCAGGGCTCTCTCTCACGCCAGGGTCTCATTTAGGATCGTTTAATGATCTCCAAATATATCATCCATGTCTGGGGAGCTGGCCAGGCATTTTGGGGGCATTGGCCAGCATCTCTCCACACAGACCCCTGACCATGATGGAAGCTGCTTATTAATATATATTGTAATGACACTATTCAATGTGTATAGATTGTTAAAAACATAATACAACAAGTTTAACATGAACAGTCATATTAAATAAAAATAGATTTATTTGTTATAATTTTTTGAAGAAAATGGGGTATTTTAAAGCTGTATGTATGTAACTTATATGTAACTTTCTGGGTGACCCGACCAAATTCACATAGACATGTGAGTTATAGATCAGTTCTATGTGTGATATTTCTATGCTTCCCATTCTTAAGTATTGTTTTTGCATCTTTTATTTTTGATTTTGTACACCAGCTTCAAACATCTGAAAATATTATATTTTTTGTTATGAAAAATATATTTCACAGCAGTTTAGATGGTACAATGATTATCTACACAATGACTGCTTGTTTTGTCACAAACTGAAATTAGGCAAACTATTTGAATTTTAGCAACCAGGAAATGCAGAGCTTTTTCTGCATAGTGCATCTTTAAATGGCTGGTTATAATATTAGACAGGAAAAGTTTAGTTTTTCGTAGCTGAAATGTGTTCACCATTTGAGAGTATATATTACTTACTAGTAGCCACTTGAAGTTCAGCAAATCAGCTACTCAGAGATTAATTCATCTTCTGATTATAACTAATCAACTAACTGAGGTTATGATTATTATTTGACCTCCTGATTAGTTAGAAACAAAATGATTTGGGAACAAAAGCCTGCTCATAGATATAGAACAGAACAGATGGGCCTATGGATAGAATAGATATAGAACTGTTTCAGACAGACATCTGTCACACAGCCGTGTGGCCCTGCATCACCTCCTCTTCCCATGGACTCACACAGCTTAACCACAGACCACACCCTCATAAATCTATGTCCACCCCAACCAGCCTGTTCACAACTTACAGTACAGCCTCACTTTCAGTTTTACCAATGCAACACCCACAACCCTAATGCAACCTCTGACCTATATACACTCTTAGAAAAAAGGGTTCCAAAAGGGTTCTGCAACTGTACTTACAGGACCTTCAAACTCGACTCTGGACCTGGAAGCCAGTTCCACTGCTTTTTTCCATTGTTCCCCTCTAACCAGGAACTGATTTCGACCTGGGACTCCAGGTGTGTGCAGTTAATTATCAGGCAGAACAGAAAACGAGCTGGCTCCGGACCTCGTGGGGTAAGAGTTGACTACCCCTGCTTTAGGAGAACCCTTTTGGGTTCCATGTAGAAGCCTTTGTGTGAGAAAAATGTCTCTACCTCGAACAAAAAGGGTTCTTCAAAAGGTTATCCTACAGTATACACTTTTCTAAGAGTGTACTGTATACCCGAGTGGCGCAGCGGTCTAAGGCACTGCATCTCAATGCTAGAGGCATCACTACAGACCCTGGTTTGATCCCGAGTTGTATCACAACCAGCTGTGATCGGGAGTCCCATAGGGCGGCGCACAATTGGCTTAGCGTCATCCGGGTTAGGGTAGGGTTTGGCCGGGGCAGGCCATCATTGTAAATAAGAATTTGTTCTTAACAGACTTGCCTGGTTAAACAAAAAGCATATAGCACCAAGGAGTCCTCACAAATACAGCATCAATGGGAACATTATCAAATTAGGTGAACCATTCCATCCCAGAGAATAAACAACAATATTCAGTTTAGCCTAAACTCATAGAAATACAACCATTACATGTTGTCAGGGTAGGAATCTGAAACACTGCCCAGCGTGCTCTGCTGTATTTTTCCGTTCCCCTACACACACAGCCGTCTGTGTAATTCTGTGCGAGCAAAGCACAGTCAGGTAATTGTTACCTAGCAACCAGCCAGTCCTGACAACCATCGTTACGGTCCCTGCTAGGCAAGCAGCCTGCATTCAGACTAAAAACATTTAGAAATACAAGCTAGCACACACACATCAGTGCGCACACACACACACACACACACACACACACACACACACACACACACACACACACACACACACACACACACACACACACACACACACACACACACACACACACACACACACACACACACACACAGGTCAATGGACAAGGTTTACTCCTCTAAGACATGGGTACATTAGATGTGTCATAGGGATAAAACGTCTTATAATCACTATCAGAATAGTCTTATACATGTCATATACCATCACTCATGAAAAATACTCAACATTCTTCCTCAATCCTGAGCCCCAGTAGTATCCCCTGGGTGGGGACCACCATTAGGCATTACATCAGCTCTCCTGTGGCTGGGGAGAGCTGGTACAGAGCTGGAACAGAGCAGGCGGCCCAGGTGTCACGCCCCATCAATGATGAAGTCATCAAATATTTAAGATTTTCAAGGATTTACAGCCATGTGCAGCAGGGATTATTTCAAACACAGTGTGGCACAGTGTGTGTGTGTGTACCTGCATGAGATTGAGAGTGTGTATGTGCTGCTGTTTCTCTCTCTCCACACAGACACCGTTAAATAAACACACAGAGAAATGACGTACACATTTGCACGCACAGGAATGAGACAAGCATGACCACTGCTAACGTTTACCAAATCGAAAATCAACGCAACCGCCATACATACACACACAAGAGGCGTTGATGTTTCAATATTCTTTGATTGTCCTGATTCCATCTTTGATAGAAAATGAGTTCATCAGTGATGGAGTGGGAAGCCGAGGCAAATCCCTCCAAGAACACTCTGCCCCAGATAAGGAGTTGAGGAACACACAGAGGTCAAGGAGACATCTCTACACACACACATACAGTCTCTGCTTCTCCCTGACAGACTTGAAGGGTGTGTTCATAAATTCACTCTGGCTATCTACTCCAATTTCAGAGCACTCTCGTCTGAGTGTGCCAGAATGCAGAATAACTGATGAATTTACGAATGCTCAAAACCCGCTGAATATGTCCAGTGTCAGGGAGGAGGTGAGGCTACTCGGAGTGTGGTGTCAGGAAAACAACCTCTCACTCAACGTCAACAAAACAAAGGAGATGATCGTGGGAATCAGGAAACAGCAGAGGGTGCACCCCCCTATCCACATCGATGAGACAGTAGTGGAGAAGGTGGAAAGTTTTAAGTTCCTCGGCGTACACATCACGGACAAACTGAAATGGTTCACCCACACAGACAGTGTGGTGAAGAAGGCGCAAAAGTGCCTCTTCAACCTCAGGAGGCTGAAGAAATGTGGCTTGTCACCTAAAACCCTCACAAACTTTTACAGGTGCCCAATTGAGAGCATCCTGTCAGGCTATACCATCGCCTGGATCTTCAGAGGGTGGTGCGGTCTGCAAAACACATCACTGTGGGCAAACTACCTGCCCTCCAGGACACCTACAGCATCCGATGTCACAGGAAGGCCAAAAAGATCATCAAGGACAACAACCACCCGAGTCACTGCCTGTTCACCCCGCTACCATCCAGAAGACGAGGTCAGTACAGGTGCATCAAAGCTGGGACCGAGAGACTGAAAAACAGCTTCTATCTCAAGGCCATCAGACTGTTAAACAGCCATCACTAACACAGAGGCTGCTGCCTACATACAGACTCAAATAATTGGCCACTTTAATAAATGGATCACTAGTCACTTTAAATAATGCCACTTTAATAATGTTTACATATCTTACATTACTCATCTCATATGTATATACTGTATTTTATATAATATATTGCATCTAGTCTATGCCGCTCGGCCATCGCTCATCCATATATGTATATGTACATATTCCTATTCCATCCCTTTAGATTTGTGGGTATAAGGTAGTTGTTGTGGAACTGTTAGATTACTTGTTAGATATTACTGCACTGTCGGAACTAGAAGCACAAGCATTTCGCTACACTCACATCTGCTAACCATGTGTATGTGACTAACACAATTTGATTTGATTTTAAACGTAGGCAAAAAAACGTAATTAAATTGTTGCCAGCAGCACAGTTAGTCACCAACGCTCTGGATAACACGAAAAGAGCCTAATCAGCTCTGCTAAGGCGAGAAAAATAGAGTGACGTGTTCTCTCATTTGTGTCTGGAAATAGCTAGCAAGCTAACTAACTTTAGCCAGTTATCTTGGGTGCTTGACTGCCATTGTGAGGTCAGAACGCTCAGATCAACCATACTCCTTGTCCAGAGCGTCCAGTGTGCACTCTGAACGCTCAGAGAGCGAAACCCTCTGAATTTACAAACAGACAATATGACAAGGCTCTGAATTTACGAACAGCCAGAGCGCACTCTGAGCGCTCTCTGACACTCCAGAGTGAATTTACAAACACACCCGAACAGAACAGAAACAAACACCATGGTTAATTCTTAATTGAGTTGGGAATGGCTCTTTACTTCAAATTCAATTCTGGAATTTTAATTGAATTGGAACACCCCACAGGTAGCAGAATTGTAATTTAATTTGAATTAAAGGAAGCGTAATTTATTTAAATGGAATTCAATGAAATTCAAACTGCTTATTTATTCTACACATCACCATAGTAATGTTTATTTTGACGCCTTGAATGTTTACCATTTCAATACCATGTAGCATAACGTTGAAACATTTCATTTTTAAAACTCATACTTCCAAAACAGTTTTAAATAAATGCAGTGGTCTGGAAATATTCTATAATAATTCATAATTCCCTTAATGTTTTTAAATACATTTCCCAGAGTGCATTAGATTAAACAGACCAAGCAGACCAGGCTGTGGTTTGGGATTTAAGAAGTCAATGAAAGAAGTTTAAAAAATCTTCCTTAGATGTACATTTTCTCAAAATCTAATGGTGCAGCCTAGATTCGATCCAATATCTTAAGTAGTTGAATATGTTATTACACCAACCTCGTGAAATTGACAAACTGACACATTTTCATTTTCTTAAAAACAACTGTATATGGAAGGAATGTTTTTGATTTGACGGCCTGCACATGTGCAGTTCAGCGCGGTTAGACACGAGGACTCTGCCTATCTTTATACAGTACTGTCTTTGATTGCAGTTTGGAAGGGAACAATCTAACGTCTCATGACAATGAAAAATACTGTTTGACATCTTTGAGTTATAATCAAACTAAAATTGGAAATGGTATGTGTATTCTTTGCATTAATAAGTGTCATATCCATTTGATAAAACATTTGTCAAATGAAGATGGCGCTGCAGTGGATAGCAGGCTATGACCGAAAACAGCTTCTGGAGATCAGAACAGCGATCACTAACCTCAATTCGGATGACAATTTCTACATTAACGAGTCGGCAGCTCGGGACAATCTGCTTACTCTGTACCAGGCCCTAGTCCCTGGGACTCAAAAGTGGAAGCTACGGAGCAAAAAAAGGAAGACGTGCCGGCATCCTGACAAGACTACACTGGCAAGCAAATAAACCGCCTCTACCCTCCGTTCTGTTGGCAAACGTACAGTCACTAGAGAACAAACTGGATGAGCTCCGTTCGAGACCAGCCTATTAACGGGAAAAGAAAAGGAGAGCTGCACACTCTAGGAGCTCAGACCAAACAATTTAATACCAACGTTTGAAAACCAAGCTGTCTTCATCAGGATATAATGAGTAACAATGACCAAGCTGTCTTCATCAGGATATAATGAGTAACACTGACCAAGCTGTCTTCATCAGGATATAATGAGTAACACTGACCAAGCTGTCTTCATCAGGATATAATGAGTAACACTGACCAAGCTGTCTTCATCAGGATATAATGAGTAACACTGACCAAGCTGTCTTCATCAGGATATAATGAGTAACAATGACCAAGCTGTCTTCATCAGGATATAATGAGTAACACTGACCAAGCTGTCTTCATCAGGATATAATGAGTAACACTGACCAAGCTGTCTTCATCAGGATATAATGAGTAACACTGACCAAGCTGTCTTCATCAGGATATAATGAGTAACAATGACCAAGCTGTCTTCATCAGGATATAATGAGTAAGAATGACCAAGCTGTCTTCATCAGGATATAATGAGTAACAATGACCAAGCTGTCTTCATCAGGATATAATGAGTAACAATGACCAAGCTGTCTTCATCAGGATATAATGAGTAACAATGCGGGTCATTGGTTTATATAGAGTTTGAAAGGACACACACAGGTGTCTATCATCATGGCCGGGAGTGGCTTGATTCAATTGTTTGATTTACAGATATAAATAGAACATGTAAAAAGCATGAATGGATTACATATGATCATAGATACAATTTGGCTACATAGGCCTACAAACATTATTTACAATAGATAGCAAAAACACAATAATCACAAGAATGGCTTCAGATCAAAGTCTACATTGAGACCGAAGGGAGCAATGATGTTTCAAATTAAAGATCCAGGCGGTCTCTCGTTTTAACAGCCAATTGTCAAGGTCACCCCCTCTCCTAGGGAGGGTGATGTGTTTTATGCCGATATAGCAAAGGGACGAAATAGAGTGGTTCACTTCCAAAAAGTGGGCCGCAAATAGGTACATCGAGTTTTTCCACTGAATGGTGCTATGATGCACAGAGATTCTTACTTTTAGTTTGCTCTTCATTTTGCCCACATCATTTTTACCACAAGGACAAGTTATAAGATAAATAACTGCCTTAGTGGAACACGTGATAACACCTTTGATTGGGATCTGTTTGCCTGTTTGGGGGTGTTTGAAGGATCTACATTGGTAATGGCCATTGCATTGAGCGCAGCCATTACACTTGTAGTTTCCATCTGGCGCAAGGAGACGTTGTGCAGGGGTATTTTGGGATGGTAAATCAGAGGTTACCAATTGAGAATACAACCAATGGAGGGTCCGCAAACACATTACCGATACGGTCATCGGATCTTAAAATGTGCCAATGTTTGTGAACGATTCCCTTAATTTGTTCAGAGTACATTGAATAGTGCGTAGTAAGAATGCAATAATGCTTCTTTTTGCGAGACTTTCCTTGAAAGAGATCATGTCTCGATTTGTTTAGTATTTTCTCAACGGCAGTATTGATCTGACCATTTTAGGACCCCCTTTCGTTGAATTTTCTTTGCATCACAGCCATGGTTCTGTGGAAATCTAATTGTTTTTGCAAATTATTTTGATTAGACAGAATTGCCTGTAGGGTAAGCTGTTTTTCAAGGGAAGAAGTGGGTGACAGCTATCAGCCCTCAACAAACTGTTACAATCAGTGGGTTTCCTGTAAAGATCAGTGTATAGAACATTATCCTCACACAAAATCAAAAGATCAAGGAAACTTACTTGTTGTGTGTCAGATTGCATAGTGGATCTCAGGTGCTCAAAACAAGAGGTAAGAAGCATGGAATGCCTGGAGCTGTTTTGTATCACCCTCCATAAAACCAAAATATCATCAATGTACCGTTTCCAAATAATAAGGTTTTTTGAGAGGATTGACAATTTATTGTTTCACCATGCATCCCACGTACAAATTAACATAGTTATGAGCCATAGGGGGTCCCATAGCAGTACCCTTCATCTCAATAAAAAAACATGTTTGAAACATCAAATAGTTGTGTGTGAGTACTATTTCAGCCAATGTTATAATACATGACCTGGAGGGTAGTTCAGTTGGGTCACGTTGCAAAAGAAAATCTTCCATGGCATCAATACTTCCCTCGTGTGGAATATTAGTGTATAACGACTAAACATCAAAAGTTAATAACAAAGTATTCTTGTGTTTTGTTATCTATTGTAAAGAATGTTTGTAGGCCTATGCAGCCAAGTTGTATCTATCATCATATGTAATCAATTCATGCTTCTTTTTTTTTTTTACATGTTCTATTTATATAAATCAACCAATGAAATCAAGCCACAGCTGGGCATGATTATAGACACCTGTGTGTGTCCGTTCAAACTCTATATAAACTAGTGACCCACATTGTTACTCATTGTACCCTGATGAAGACAGCTTGGCTGTCGGAAAGTTGGTATTCAATTATTGCATCTGAGCTCCGAGAGTGTGTAGCTCTCCTTTTCGTTTGACGTGTTCTACCCTGCTAGCCAGCACCTCGCCGAACCAGGTGTGCGTTTCTTTCGCCTCCAGATATCCTATCAACGAGACCTGAAGAACTGTAATATTCTATGTTTCACAGAGTTGTGGCTGAACAAGGATATGGATAATATATATTTCGCTGGCTTTTCAATGCATCGTCAGAAGCACTCAACCTGCTCCACTACAGCCCCGTCGATGAGATGGGGGCGTGTTCGGTCCTCCGTTTCCTGTAGTCCACAATCATCTCCTTTGCCTTGATCACGTTGAGGGAGAGGTTGTTGTCCTGGCACGTCACAGCCAGGACTCTGACCTCCTCCCTATAGGCTGTCTCATCGTTGTTGGTGATCAGGCCTACCACTGTTGTGTCATCGGCAAACTTGATGGTGTTGGAGTCTTGCCTGGCAATGCAGTCATGAGTGAACAGGGAGTGCAGGAGGGGACTGAGCATGCACCCCTCAAGCAGACCACCATAGTTCCTGTGCCCATGAATGTCAAGGTAACCTATTTAAATGACTATCGCCCATAGCACTCACATTTGTAGCCATAAAATGCTTTGAAAGAAGAATCATGGCTCACATCAACACCATAATCCCAGACACCCTGGACCCACTCCAAATCGCATACCACCCCCAACAGATCCACAGATGACGCAATCTCTATTGCACTCCATACTGCCATCTCCAACCTGGACAAAAGGAACACCTATGTGAGTATGCTGTTCATCGACTACAGCTCTGAGTTCATCACCATAGTGCCCTCCAAGCTCATCACTAAGCTCATAACCCTGGGACTGAACACCTCCCTCTGCAACTGGATGACCTTCTGACGGGCCACCCCCAAGTGGTGAGGGTAGGCAACAACACATCCGTCTCGCTGACATTCTACATGGAGCCCCTTAGGGGTGCGTGTTTAGTTCCCTCCCGCACAGGACTCCACCACCATTACGTTTGCTGACGACACGACGGTGGTAGGCCTGATCACCAACAATGATGAAACAGCCAATAGGGAGGAAGTCCGTGACCTGGCAGTATGGTGCCAGGACAACAATCTCTCCCTCAACATCAGCAAGACAAAGGAGATGATTGTGGACTGCAGTAAATAGAGGGCCAAGCACGCCACCATCCACACCAATAGGGCTGTAGTGGAGCGGGTCGAGAGCTTCAAGTTCCTTAGGGTTCACATCACTAAGGAATTCAGCCTCCCCCTCAGGAGGCTGAAAAGATTTGTCATGGGCCCTCAGATCCTCATATTATACAGCTGCACCATTGGAGAGCATCTTAACTGGCTGCATCACCACTTGGTATGGCAACTGCTTGGCATCCGACCGCAAGGCCCTACAGACGGTAGTGTGTACGGCCTAGTACATCACTCGGGCAGGCGGCACTTCCTGTCATCCAGGACCTCTATACCAGGCGGTGTCAGAGGAAGTTCCTAAAGATTGTCAAAGACTCCAGCCACCCAAGTGGTGGACTGTTCTCTATGCTACCACACTGGCAAGCGGTCCCCGATGCACCAAAACTGGAACCAACAGGACCCTGAACAGCTTCTACCCCCAAGCCGTAAGACTGCTGAATAGTTAGTTAAATAGTTAACCAGATAGCTGCCCGGACTATCTGCATTGACCCTTTTGCACTAACTCTTTTGACTCATCACATACACTGAGTATACCAAACATTAGGATCGCCTTCCTAATATTGAGTTGAGTCCTTTGGGTGGTGGACCATTTTGATACACACGGAAAACTGTTGAGTGTCAAACCCAGCAGTGTTTCAGTTCTTGACACAAACCGGTGCTCCTGGCACCTACTACCATACCCCGTTCAAAGGCACTTAAATATTTTGTCTTGCCCATTCACCCTCTGAATGGCACACACACAATCCATGTCTCAATTGTCTCAAGGCTTAAAAATCCTTCTTTAACCTGTCTCCTCCCCTTCATCTACACTGATTGAAGTGCTTTTAACAAGTGACATCAATAAGGGATCATAGCTTTCAACTGGATTCACCTGGTCAGTCTAAGTCATGGAAAGAGAAGGTGTTCTTATGTTTTGTGCACTCCGTGTATGCTGTTGCTACTGTTTATTATCTATCCTGTTGCTTAATCACTTTACCCCTACTTATAGGTACATATCTACCACAATTACCTCATACCCCTGCACATCGACTCGTTACTGGTATCCGGTGTATGTAGCCAAGTTATCGTTACTCATTGTGTACTCATTGTGTAAACATTGTTGTATTCTAAAAAAATATATATACAGTGTATATAAACTCAGCAAAAAAAGAAATGTCCCTTTTTTCAGGACACTGTCTTTCAAAGATAATTTGTAAAAAAACAAATAACTTCACAGATCTTCATTGTAAAGGGGTTAAACACTGTTTCACATGCTTGGTCAATGAACCATAAACAATTAATGAACATGCACCTGTGGAACGGTTGTTAAGTCACTAACCGCTTACAGACGGTAGGCAATTAAGGTCACAGGACACTAAAGAGGCCTTTCTACTGACTCTGAAAAACACCAAAACAAAGATGCCCAGGGTCCACGCTCAGCTGCGTGAATGCACCTTAGGCATGCTGCAAGGAGGCATGAGGACTGCAGATGTGGCCAGGGCAATAAATTGCGATGTCCGTACTGTGAGACACCTAAGACAGCGCTACAGGGAGACAGGACAGACAACTGATCATCCTCGCAGTGGCAGACCACGTGTAACAACACCTGCACAGGATCGGTACATCCGAACATCACACCTGTGGGACAGGTACAGCATGGCAACAACAACTGCTCGAGTTACACCAGGAATGCACAATCCCTCCATCAGTGCTCAGACTGTCCGCGAGAGACTGGACTGAGGGCTTGTAGGCCTGTTGTAAGGCAGGTCCTCACCAGACATCACCGGCAACAACGTCACCTATGCGCACAAACCCACCATCGCTGGAACAGACAGGACTGGCAAAAAGTGCTCTCCACTGACGAGTCGCGGTTTTGTCTCACCAGGGGTGATGGTCAGATTTGCATTTATCGTCGAAGGAATGAGCGTTACACCGAGGCCTGTACTCTGGAGCGGGATCGATTTGGAGGTGGAGGGTCCGTCATGGTCTTGGGCGGTGTGTCACAGCATCATCGGACTGAATTTGTTGTCATTGCAGACAATCTCAACGCTGTGCATTACAGGGAAGACATCCTCCTCCCTCATGTGGTACCCTTCCTGCAGGCTCATCCTGACATGACCCTCCAGCATGACAATGCCACCAGCCATACTGCTCGTTCTGTGCATGATTTCCTGCAAGACAGGAATGTCAGTGTTCTGCCATGGCCAGCGAAGAGCCCAGATCTCAATCCCATTGAGCACATCTGGGACCTGTTGGATCGGTGGGTGAGGGCAAGGGCTATTCCCCCCAGAAATGTCTGGGAACTTGCAGATGCCTTGGTGGAAGATTGGGGTAACATCTCACTGCAGGAACTGTCAAATCTGGTGCAGTCCATGAGGAGGAGATGCACTGCAGTACTTAATGCATCTGGTGGCCACACCAGATACTGACTGTTACTTTTGATTTTGAACCCCCCCCCCTTTGTTCAGGGACACATTATTCAATTTCTGTTAGTCACATGTCTGTGGAACTTGTTCAGTTTATGTCTCAGGTGTTGAATCTTATGTTCATACAAATATTTACACATGTTTAGTTTGCTGAAAATAAATGCAGTTGACAGTGAGAGGACATTTCTTTTTTGCGGAGTTTATATATCTGCATTGTTGGGAAAGGCCAGTAAGTAAGTATCTCACTGTTAGTCTACACCTGTTTACAAAGCATGTGACAAATAAAATTTGATTTGAAATGAATGTTAGTTTCATGTTTCACGTCCCAGTTTAATTGGTTCAAATTGCTTTTAATAAATTATACTTCCTTCAAATTCAATTGAACTTCTGCTTCCTGTGGAGTGTGGCCAATTCATTAAATTCAGAAATTCCAAATTGACCCTGACGCACACCCACATACACACACACACACACACACACACACACACACACACACACACACACACACACACACACACACACACACACACACACACACACACACACACACACACACACACACACACACACACACACACACACACACACTGTTTTCTCAGTGATACCAGTGCACTCTTCCATAGACAGGTACAGCAACCATACACATACCAGGGTGTACCATTGTGCTACATCAGTCAATGTAAATAAAATACACCCAAAAGCACTACCATATTTTGAGATATTTCTGCGCCTCTATGGGCTGCTGGTTTGAATGGAGGTCAGTGAATTTGAGACTTAGAATAGAGCACACTGTGGAGGGCTGAGTAGGGGTGACAGAGAGAGGCGTGTGGGCCATAGAATAGGGCACGCTGAGTAGGGGTGACAGAGAGAGGCGTGTGGGCCATAGAATAGGGCACGCTGAGTAGGGGTGACAGAGAGAGGCGTGTGGGCCATAGAATAGAGCACGCTGAGTAGGGGTGACAGAGAGAGGCGTGTGGGCCATAGAATAGAGCACGCTGAGTAGGGGTGACAGAGAGAGGCGTGTGGGCCATAGAATAGAGCACGCTGAGTAGGGGTGACAGAGAGAGGCGTGTGGGCCATAGAATAGAGCACGCTGAGTAGGGGTGACAGAGAGAGGCGTGTGGGCCATAGAATAGAGCACGCTGAGTAGGGGTGACAGAGAGAGGCGTGTGGGCCATAGAATAGAGCACGCTGAGACAGAGAGAGGCGTGTGGGCCATAGAATAGAGCACGCTGAGACAGAGAGAGGCGTGTGGGCCATAGAATAGGGCACGCTGTGGAGGGCTGAGTGTGGGTGAGAGAGAACGGCGTTGGGGCCTTAGAATAGGGCACACTGGAGGGCTGAGTGGGGATGAACGAGAGAGGCATGGGGAGTGATGGCTCTACACACCCTCTCTCACACAGATGGATTTAACCCAAATAAGAGTGGATTAAACACATGCTAGCTATTCCATGGCTCCAGTCAAAATTGTATAACCTGGAATGTAGTTATGCATCCACTGTCTTATTTCTGGGAGGGGAAGAGGAACTCGCACGACACTGGTTTCTACCATCTAGTAAGACGGGGCTGACGCGCGCATGCACACACAGACACACACGCGCACACTCACACAGGCAAACATATAATTTGAATGTGTGTGTGTGTGTGTGTGTGTGTGTGTGTGTGTGTGTGTGTGTGTGTGTGTGTGTGTGTGTGTGTGTGTGTGTGTGTGTGTGTGTGTGTGTGTGTGTGTGTGTGTGTGTGTGTGTGTGTGTGTGTGTGTGTGTGTGTGTATATGAACAATATTTTTTACAGCAGCTCTCTTTTAAAACTTTATTCTGAGAAGAGAAAAATACATATGGCAATACTACCTGCAACAACAGCAGAGGATGGAACTGAACAACTGGCAGCCTTGTTCTCTGCAACAACAGCAGAGGATTGAACTGAACAACTGGCAGCCTTGTTCTCTGCAACAACAGCAGAAGATTGAACTGAACAACTGGCAGCCTTGTTCTCTGCAACAACAGCAGAAGATTGAACTGAACAACTGGCAGCCTTGTTCTCTGCAACAACAGCAGAAGATTGAACTGAACAACTGGCAGCCTTGTTCTCTGCAACAACAGCAGAAGATTGAACTGAACAACTGGCAGCCTTGTTCTCTGCAACAACAGCAGAAGATTGAACTGAACAACTGGCAGCCTTGTTCTCTGCAACAACAGCAGAAGATTGAAATGAACAACTGGCAGCCTTGTTCTCTGCAACAACAGCAGAGGATTGAACTGAACAACTGGCAGCCTTGTTCTCTGCAACAACAGCAGAGGATTGAAATGAACAGCTGGCAGCCTTGTTCTCTGCAACAACAGCAGAAGATTGAACTGAACAACTGGCAGCCTTGTTCTCTGCAACAACAGCAGAAGATTGAAATGAACAACTGGCAGCCTTGTTCTCTGCAACAACAGCAGAAGATTGAACTGAACAACTGGCAGCCTTGTTCTCTGCAACAACAGCAGAAGATTGAACTGAACAACTGGCAGCCTTGTTCTCTGCAACAACAGCAGAGGATTGAAATGAACAACTGGCAGCCTTGTTCTCTGCAACAACAGCAGAGGATTGAAATGAACAGCTGGCAGCCTTGTTCTCTGCAACAACAGCAGAGGATTGAAATGAACAACTGGCAGCCTTGTTCTCTGCAACAACAGCAGAAGATTGAAATGAACAGCTGGCAGCCTTGTTCTCTGCAACAACAGCAGAGGATGGAACTGAACAACTGGCAGCCTTGTTCTCTGCAACAACAGCAGAAGATTGAACTGAACAACTGGCAGCCTTGTTCTCTGCAACAACAGCAGAAGATTGAACTGAACAACTGGCAGCCTTGTTCTCTGCAACAACAGCAGAGGATTGAACTGAACAACTGGCAGCCTTGTTCTCTGCAACAACAGCAGAGGATTGAACTGAACAACTGGCAGCCTTGTTCTCTGCAACAACAGCAGAGGATTGAACTGAACAACTGGCAGCCTTGTTCTCTGCAACAACAGCAGAGGATTGAACTGAACAACTGGCAGCCTTGTTCTCTGCAACAACAGCAGAGGATTGAACTGAACAACTGGCAGCCTTGTTCTCTGCAACAACAGCAGAGGATTGAAATGAACAACTGGCAGCCTTGTTCTCTGCAACAACAGCAGAAGATTGAACTGAACAACTGGCAGCCTTGTTCTCTGCAACAACAGCAGAGGATTGAACTGAACAACTGGCAGCCTTGTTCTCTGCAACAACAGCAGAGGATTGAACTGAACAACTGGCAGCCTTGTTCTCTGCAACAACAGCAGAGGATTGAAATGAACAGCTGGCAGCCTTGTTCTCTGCAACAACAGCAGAGGATTGAAATGAACAACTGGCAGCCTTGTTCTCTGCAACAACAGCAGAAGATTGAAATGAACAGCTGGCAGCCTTGTTCTCTGCAACAACAGCAGAGGATGGAACTGAACAACTGGCAGCCTTGTTCTCTGCAACAACAGCAGAGGATGGAACTGAACAACTGGCAGCCTTGTTCTCTGCAACAACAGCAGAGGATTGAACTGAACAACTGGCAGCCTTGTTCTCTGCAAC
The DNA here is from genome assembly GCF_016432855.1 of Salvelinus namaycush. Classification (NCBI taxonomy): domain Eukaryota; kingdom Metazoa; phylum Chordata; class Actinopteri; order Salmoniformes; family Salmonidae; genus Salvelinus; species Salvelinus namaycush. The sequence goes on along the minus strand of NC_052322.1, from coordinate 36,369,954 downwards.
AACAGCAGAGGATTGAAATGAACAACTGGCAGCCTTGTTCTCTGCAACAACAGCAGAAGATTGAACTGAACAACTGGCAGCCTTGTTCTCTGCAACAGCTGTCATCACTCTAATTTGCTACTATAATGTGTCAATCATGCTCAGGGAAATTAAACGCTAGGTGATTACAGTTTCAGGAGAGTGCATCAGCCTTCACCTAAAGCCGCTGTCGAATAATGATTATAGATCTGATCTAATATTAGGTGTGTGTGTGTTACTGTGCTCGGTGTGTACTACTGTGTGTGTGTGTGTGGCAGTGTTCAGCTGCTGATTAGGATTCTGCTCCTGTCTCCCAGCTCAACACTGCCCTCTGTATCTCCAGCCACCACTGCCAAGTCTGCCGTTACCACGGCAACCCAGGGCCCAGCCAGCCAGCGAATGAGAAGCGCTCTGTGTGGTAAACATGTACGGCTGCCCCCCACTGGCCAACCTGAGAAGTTCAGAATCAGAACTACATGTTTGTGGCCTAAATCTCAGACACTATTATTGGTCAAAAGAAAACTGATGCACCACGGATTCAGTTAATTCAATAATTTATTTAAAGTCAAGCCTTAAAATGTGCATTTGATATAATTACACAACCAAGGTTATATCAAATAAAATACAAGTGTAGACTTCACTGTGAAATGCGTACTCACGAGCCTTTTTAACAATTCAGTTAAAAAGTAATCAAATTGACAAATGGATAAAAAGAAAATAGCAACACAATCAAATAACAATAACGAGGCTATTCACAGGCTATATACAAGGAGTACTGGTACCGAGTCAGTGTACTGGGGTATGAGGTAGTTGGGGTGATTGATTGAGGTAATATGTACATGTAGGTTTGGTTAGGTGATTGATTGAAGGACTATGTACATGTAGGTAGGGGGTGAAAAACAGAAAGTTCGGGTAGTCATTTAATTAACTGTTCAGCAGTCTTATGACTTTGGGGTAGGAGCTGTTCAGGAGCCTTCTGGGCCCAAACATGGTGCTCCAGTACCGCTTGCCGTGTGGTAGCAGAGAGAAGACTGTGACTTGTGTGGCTGGAGTCTTTGACAATTTTTAGGGCCTACCCCTGACACCGCCTGGTATAGAGGTCCTGGATGACAGGGAGCTCGGCCCCAGTGATGTACTGGGTTGTACTTACTACCCTCTGTAGTGACTTGTGGTTGGAGGCCGAGCAGTTGTCAGACAGTCAGACACTCTGTATTGACTTGTGGTTGGAGGCCGAGAATTTGCAGACAGTCAAGATCCTCTCAATGGTGCAGCTGTATAACTTTTTGAGGCTCTGAGGGCTCATGCCAAATCTGTTCAGCCTCCTGTGTGGGAAGAGGCGTTGTCGTGCCCTCTTCACGACTGTGTTGGAGTGTTTGGACCATAATAGGTCCTTAGTGGTGTGGACACCGAGGAACTTGAAGCTCTCGACCCGCTCCACTACAGTCGGGTCTATTTGCTGGGTCTTATTGAATGTAACAAAAAGCACTATTTCCCAGAACAGAGCGAGTTACAGTGGGGACCACACATTAGCAGACAGACAGACAGACAGGTGATGATTAACACTGTGCTTACATATGATCCCTAAATTACAGCTGGGAAACACACAACAATCAGAGTCAGAGGACTGGCCTGGGAACACTCTACTGTAGCTGCTGGGAAACACACAACAATCAGAGTCAGAGGACTGACCTGGGAACGCTCTAATGTAGCTGCTGGGAAACACACAACAATCAGAGTCAGAGGACTGGCCTGGGAACGCTCTAATGTAGCTGCTGGGAAACACACAACAATCAGAGTCAGAGGACTGGCCTGGGAACACTCTAATGTAGCTGCTGGGAAACACAGTACTGGGTAATTACTGTTACCACAACCGTGTGTAATTCACCTGAGATAAACCAGGCAAAACAAACACGACCAGTAATAACTAAACAAATGAAAAGGTGCATCTATTAATACAAGTCTGAAGTGGCCTATTATCCTTGTTTCCTTTCCTAGATGTAAGTACCTAACATGGTAGTGTGTGATGAGTGTCTTTAGTATTATTATGAATATAATTAACCTTTAATTAGCAGGCCCCATTGAGATGTGTGAGGGTAGTAGGTACTCTATAGTAGGTGGTGGGAGAGTGTGAGGACAGTGTGACGCCAAGCAGTGGGGTGGTCACTCCGAGCCTCGTGGGCCTCGTGGGCGGTGTTAGTTAGTTAGGCAGTCCTCAGTGCCAGTCCTGGCTGTGTGTCTCCTCGTCTCTCAGGAGTAAGTCTTTGGCATAACTCTCCATGTTAAACGACAGCCAGATGGCCATGAACACTCTTAGTACAGGACCAGAGAGAGGGGGATGGGGGATGGCAATGTACACACACACACAGACACACTCGCACACAACAAACAAAATGATGGTCGTGTCTGGTGTTGGACTAATCAAGCACCACCTGTAGTAGTGATCCAGGGTTTATAGTGCGGGGCGAGATGGTTTCGCAGGGCGAGATGGTTTTGCAGGGCGAGATGGTTTTGCAAGGCCGGGTGAGAAGCCTCAACCAGGAGGCTTCCACTACATAATGGAGGCCATCCTGTCTGGTCTCTGTGTCATGATGGAGACAGCTGCACACACACACTCCCTCTCTCACACACACACACTCTCTCACGTGTGCACACATACACACACACACACACACACTGACACAAACACACACGCACTTATCGGATCTAATATAAAACTGTGATTTATATTAACAAAATGGAGGCCCGAAGGTGTAAGCAGTAAAAGCGGAAACAGAGGTAAAGGTTAAGAATAATGTTGGCCAAATAGTCTAAATTCCTTTCAAAAAGGACTTTCAAAAACAAACAAATGAACAAAAAAATGTTTTATCCAAAGGAATCTAAATTAAACTGAATTGATTCCAACACTGGATTTGTCGTAAGAAAACAGGATACCGGTTCTGTTAAACAAAATACAGTTGACCCACAGATACCATAAAAAAGCCAACCTAACCAATTGTTTAATCGCTGTTATTTTGTGAGTTGTGGGCTTAAAAATAGTATTGAAGTTGATTCAATTTAAAATATCAAGGCAACCAGTTGCAATATAATTTCTAGTTTACTCAACACTAGATTTTAGTTAGCTCAAGATTGTTTCGTGTGTGAGGTGCACTTTTGAAAATATTAAAATGACAAATTCATGTTTGCTCAAGACCACGCACATCATGATCATATTTCCCAGCATGCTCTATTGTAACCAATTCATAGACGCTAACTGCTTTAGCACCTACTGACAATAGTATCTTCAGGTCGGAGGAGTTTTAAGATCCCTGACACTCATTCTGAACATTTTCTTTTTTTTCAATTGCTAACATGCATTGGTCAAAACTGAAGTTACATTGTCAAAACTCTTCACACAGTCAGCGAAACAGAAGTGTATGTGGTCCAAGCTGTGAATCATTTTTCATTGCTTTCACACAAAATGCTTTCAATGACCACATTCTTCGGAATCCATGAGCTCTTTTCTCATTTATACTCCACCACCTGCTAAACTATATATTTGCATCACATGTTTTCAAATGCTGACACACTGTTTCCAAAACTGTTAAAAACACATTCAAAACAGAATGATGGAAAATGTTGTGCATTTCTGCAGTAACCAGATTGAAACATATAGAAAATCTCAGCAGAATATTTAATAATTCCAAGCACAGCTGATTGCAATTTCAGCTGAACGCCTACCCAAGTGTCCTGTTTTTAGTCTCGTTACCAAACAGACAAAAGAGGACGGCTTCGGAATGATTTAGTTTGGAAACATGGATCAAGGAAGACAGGTTGGTGGGGCAAGAAGAGTGGCAGGGAGAGGGAGAATGCGTGGAGGACAAAGGAGAGGAAGACCAAGAGCGGTGGTCTCTGATGAGATAAGGGCCACAATTATTGACCATGTTGTAAACCATGGTCTCTCTTTGAGAGAGGCTGGTTTAAGGGTGCATCCAAATCTGCAGCGTTCAACAATTCTATCAATAGTACACATTTTCAACAGGTGAGATGTGCATCCTTAAATGATAATTGAACTACTTATTGCAGTACAATACAGTATGTTCACATTTTTACATATATTGACATTTTGAAATATATTGCTTGTTTTGTGTTTTTCATTAGGATCCAAAGGTTGCCTCCCTCAGGAGGGAGAGGCAGAATATTATCAGATGCGCAGGAAATTGCCATTGTTGACATGGTAATTGGCAACAATACAATAAAACTGCAGGAAATTCAGGACAGAGTGCTGGCAGACAATATCACTTTTGGGAATGTGAAAACGGTCAGCACAACAACAATTACCAGAGTCCTAGAGAAACTAAGGATGAAGCAGTTGTACACTGTACCCTTTGAGAGAAAAAGTGAATGTGTGAAAGAACTCTGGTATCAATAAATGTAAAACTGTGGATTTACTGTATTACTGTATTAGGTAGTACTGGAGATGGAAGCCAGATAAACTGCACATACATTCATCTTTGTGGATGAAGCTGGATTCAACCTGGCAAAAACACACCACAGGGGAAGAAATGTGATTGGACAGAGAGCAACCATGGATGTCCCAGGCCAGAGAGAAGCTAACATCACAATGTGTGCAGCACTGTCCAATGATGGTTTGCTGTTAAACAAATCACTCATTGGCCTCTACAATACAGAGAGGCTAATTTCTTTTCTGGATGACCTGCATAATCGACTTGTGTCAGCGGAGGAGAGAGGGGCAAGAAACTCCCCTACCTTCATTGTTGTGTGGGATAATGTGTCATTCCACCACTTTGCTGCACATCCCAGGATGTCAGTAGTATTCCTGCCTCCATACTCCCCCTTCCTAAAGCCCATAGAGGAGTTTTTCTCTGCGTGGAGGTGGAAGGTGACCACCATCCACATGACCAGATGTCCTTACTGGATGTGGGGTGTGGAGACACTTCTCCAGAAGATACTTTCCAAGATGCATTGCCATGATGCATCTTGGAAAGTGATGTTGATGAGAACTTTTGGCCAAATGCAGGAGAGAGGGAGAACTAGAATCCTCACAGTACTGTACATTATGAGTGTTATACTATACATGTTGATGAGAACTAGAACCCTCACAGTACTGTACAGTATGAGTGTTATACTATACATTTTGATGAGAACTAGAACCCCCACAGTACTGTACAGTATGAATGATTATACTATACATGTTGATGAGAACTAGAACCCTCACAGTACTGTACAGTATGAGTGTTATACTATACATGTTGATGAGAACTAGAATCCTCACAGTACTGTACAGTATGAATGATTATACTATACATGTTGATGAGAACTAGAACCCCCACAGTACTGTACAGTATGAGTGTTATACTATACATGTTGATGAGAACTAGAACCCTCACAGTACTGTACAGTATGAGTGTTATACTATACATGTTGATGAGAACTAGAACCCTCACAGTACTGTACAGTATGAGTGTTAAACTATACATGTTGATGAGAACTAGAACCCTCACAGTACTGTACAGTATGAGTGTTATACTATACATGTTGATGAGAACTAGAACCCTCAGAGTACCGTACAGTATGAGTGATTATACTATACATGTTGATGAGAACTAGAACCCCCACAGTACTGTACAGTATGAGTGTTATACAATACATGTTGATGAGAACTAGAACCCCCACAGTACTGTACAGTATGAGTGATTATACTACATGTTGATGAGAACTAGAACCCCCACAGTACTGTACAGTATGAGTACTATACTATACATGTTGATGAGAACTAGAACCCCACACAGTACTGTACAGTATGAGTACTATACTATACATGTTGATGAGAACTAGAACCCCACACAGTACTGTACAGTATGAGTACTATACTATACATGTTGATGAGAACTAGAACCCCCACAGTACTGTACAGTATGAGTGTTATACTATACATGTTGATGAGAACTAGAACCCTCACAGTACTGTACAGTATGAGTGTTATACTATACATGTTGATGAGAACTAGAACCCTCAGAGTACTGTACAGTATGAGTGTTATACTATACATGTTGATGAGAACTAGAACCCTCACAGTACTGTACAGTATGAGTGATTATACTATACATGTTGATGAGAACTAGAACCCTCACAGTACTGTACAGTATGAGTGTTAAACTATACATGTTGATGAGAACTAGAACCCTCACAGTACTGTACAGTATGAGTGTTAAACTATACATGTTGATGAGAACTAGAACCCTCACAGTACTGTACAGTATGAGTGATTATACTATACATGTTGATGAGAACTAGAATCCTCACAGTACTGTACAGTATGAGTGTTATACTATACATGTTGATGAGAACTAGAACCCCCACAGTACTGTACAGTATGAGTGATTATATTATACATGTTGATGAGAACTAGAACCCCCACAGTACTGTACAGTATGAATGATTATACTACATGTTGATGAGAACTAGAACCCCCACAGTACTGTACAGTATGAGTGATTATACTATACATGTTGATGAGAACTAGAACCCTCACAGTACTGTACAGTATGAGTGTTATACTATACATGTTGATGAGAACTAGAACCCCCACAGTACTGTACAGTATGAGTGTTATACAATACATGTTGATGAGAACTAGAACCCCCACAGTACTGTACAGTATGAGTGTTATACAATACATGTTGATGAGAACTAGAACCCCCACAGTACTGTACAGTATGAGTGTTATACTATACATGTTGATGAGAACTAGAACCCCCACAGTACTGTACAGTATGAGTGTTATACAATACATGTTGATGAGAACTAGAACCCTCAGAGTACTGTACAGTATGAGTGATTATATTATACATGTTGATGAGAACTAGAACCCCCACAGTACTGTACAGTATGAGTGATTATATTATACATGTTGATGAGAACTAGAACCCCCACAGTACTGTACAGTATGAGTGTTATACAATACATGTTGATGAGAACTAGAACCCCCACAGTACTGTACAGTATGAGTGTTATACTATACATGTTGATGAGAACTAGAACCCCCACAGTACTGTACAGTATGAGTGATTATACTATACATGTTGATGAGAACTAGAACCCTCACAGTACTGTACAGTATGAGTGTTATACTATACATGTTGATGAGAACTAGAACCCTCACAGTACTGTACAGTATGAGTGATTATATTATACATGTTGATGAGAACTAGAACCCTCACAGTACTGTACAGTATGAGTGATTATACAATACATGTTGATGAGAACTAGAACCCCCACAGTACTGTACAGTATGAGTGTTATATTATACATGTTGATGAGAACTAGAACCCCCACAGTACTGTACAGTATGAGTGATTATATTATACATGTTGATGAGAACTAGAACCCCCACAGTACTGTACAGTATGAGTGTTATACTATACATGTTGATGAGAACTAGAACCCCCACAGTACTGTACAGTTATTGAGTGTTATACTATACATGTTGATGAGAACTAGAACCCTCACAGTACTGTACAGTATGAGTGTTATACTATACATGTTGATGAGAACTAGAACCCCCACAGTACTGTACAGTATGAGTGATTATACTACATGTTGATGAGAACTAGAACCCTCACAGTACTGTACAGTATGAGTGATTATACTATACATGTTGATGAGAACTAGAACCCTCACAGTACTGTACAGTATGAATGATTATACTACATGTTGATGAGAACTAGAACCCTCACAGTACTGTACAGTATGAGTGATTATACTATACATGTTGATGAGAACTAGAACCCTCACAGTACTGTACAGTATGAGTGTTATACTATACATGTTGATGAGAACTAGAACCCTCACAGTACTGTACAGTATGAGTGATTATATTATACATGTTGATGAGAACTAGAACCCTCACAGTACTGTACAGTATGAGTGATTATACAATACATGTTGATGAGAACTAGAACCCCCACAGTACTGTACAGTATGAGTGTTATACAATACATGTTGATGAGAACTAGAACCTTCACAGTACTGTACAGTATGAGTGTTATACTCTACATGTTGATGAGAACTAGAACCCTCACAGTACTGTACAGTATGAGTGTTATACAATACATGTTGATGAGAACTAGAACCCCCACAGTACTGTACAGTATGAGTGTTATACTCTACATGTTGATGAGAACTAGAATCCTCACAGTACTGTACAGTATGAGTGTTATACTATACATGTTGATGAGAACTAGAACCCTCACAGTACTGTACAGTATGAGTGTTATACTATACATGTTGATGAGAACTAGAACCCCCACAGTACTGTACAGTATGAGTGATTATACTACATGTTGATGAGAACTAGAACCCCAACAGTACTGTACAGTATGAGTGATTATACTATACATGTTGATGAGAACTAGAACCCTCACAGTACTGTACAGTATGAGTGATTATACTATACATGTTGATGAGAACTAGAACCCCCACAGTACTGTACAGTATGAGTGATTATACAATACATGTTGATGAGAACTAGAACCCTCAGAGTACTGTACAGTATGAGTGTTATACAATACATGTTGATGAGAACTAGAACCCCCACAGTACTGTACAGTATGAGTGATTATAATATACATGTTGATGAGAACTAGAACCCCCACAGTACTGTACAGTATGAGTGATTATATTATACATGTTGATGAGAACTGGAACCCTCACAGTACTGTACATTATGAGTGATTATACAATACATGTTGATGAGAACTAGAACCCTCACAGTACTGTACAGTATGAGTGTTATACTATACATGTTGATGAGAACTAGAACCCCCACAGTACTGTACAGTATGAGTGATTATACTACATGTTGATGAGAACTAGAACCCTCACAGTACTGTACAGTATGAGTGATTATACTATACATGTTGATGAGAACTAGAACCCTCACAGTACTGTACAGTATGAATGATTATACTACATTTTGATGAGAACTAGAACCCTCACAGTACTGTACAGTATGAGTGATTATACTATACATGTTGATGAGAACTAGAACCCTCACAGTACTGTACAGTATGAGTGTTATACTATACATGTTGATGAGAACTAGAACCCTCACAGTACTGTACAGTATGAGTGATTATATTATACATGTTGATGAGAACTAGAACCCTCACAGTACTGTACAGTATGAGTGATTATACAATACATGTTGATGAGAACTAGAACCCCCACAGTACTGTACAGTATGAGTGTTATACAATACATGTTGATGAGAACTAGAACCCCCACAACACTGTACAGTATGAGTGATTATACTATACATGTTTATGAGAACTAGAACCCCCACAGTACTGTACAGTATGAGTACTATACTATACATGTTGATGAGAACTAGAACCCCACACAGTACTGTACAGTATGAGTACTATACTATACATGTTGATGAGAACTAGAACCCCACACAGTACTGTACAGTATGAGTACTATACTATACATGTTGATGAGAACTAGAACCCCCACAGTACTGTACAGTATGAGTGTTATACTATACATGTTGATGAGAACTAGAACCCTCACAGTACTGTACAGTATGAGTGTTATACTATACATGTTGATGAGAACTAGAACCCTCAGAGTACTGTACAGTATGAGTGTTATACTATACATGTTGATGAGAACTAGAACCCTCACAGTACTGTACAGTATGAGTGATTATACTATACATGTTGATGAGAACCAGAACCCTCACAGTACTGTACAGTATGAGTGTTAAACTATACATGTTGATGAGAACTAGAACCCTCACAGTACTGTACAGTATGAGTGTTAAACTATACATGTTGATGAGAACTAGAACCCTCACAGTACTGTACAGTATGAGTGATTATACTATACATGTTGATGAGAACTAGAATCCTCACAGTACTGTACAGTATGAGTGTTATACTATACATGTTGATGAGAACTAGAACCCCCACAGTACTGTACAGTATGAGTGATTATATTATACATGTTGATGAGAACTAGAACCCCCACAGTACTGTACAGTATGAATGATTATACTACATGTTGATGAGAACTAGAACCCCCACAGTACTGTACAGTATGAGTGATTATACTATACATGTTGATGAGAACTAGAACCCTCACAGTACTGTACAGTATGAGTGTTATACTATACATGTTGATGAGAACTAGAACCCCCACAGTACTGTACAGTATGAGTGTTATACAATACATGTTGATGAGAACTAGAACCCCCACAGTACTGTACAGTATGAGTGTTATACTAATACATGTTGATGAGAACTAGAACCCCCACAGTACTGTACAGTATGAGTGTTATACTATACATGTTGATGAGAACTAGAACCCCCACAGTACTGTACAGTATGAGTGTTATACTATACATGTTGATGAGAACTAGAACCCCCACAGTACTGTACAGTATGAGTGTTATACAATACATGTTGATGAGAACTAGAACCCCCACAGTACTGTACAGTATGAGTGATTATACTATACATGTTGATGAGAACTAGAACCCTCACAGTACTGTACAGTATGAGTGTTATACAATACATGTTGATGAGAACTAGAACCCCCACAACACTGTACAGTATGAGTGATTATACTATACATGTTTATGAGAACTAGAACCCCCACAGTACTGTACAGTATGAGTGTTATACTATACATGTTGATGAGAACTAGAACCCCCACAGTACTGTACAGTATGAGTGATTATACTATACATGTTGATGAGAACTAGAACCCTCACAGTACTGTACAGTATGAGTGATTATACTATACATGTTGATGAGAACTAGAACCCTCACAGTACTGTACAGTATGAGTGTTATACTATACATGTTGATGAGAAATAGAACCCCCACAGTACTGTACAGTATGAGTGTTATATTATACATGTTGATGAGAACTAGAACCCCCACAGTACTGTACAGTATGAGTGATTATATTATACATGTTCATGAGAACTAGAACCCCCACAGTACTGTACAGTATGAGTGTTATACTATACATGTTGATGAGAACTAGAACCCCCACAGTACTGTACAGTATGAGTGTTATACTATACATGTTGATGAGAACTAGAACCCTCACAGTACTGTACAGTATGAGTGTTATACTATACATGTTGATGAGAACTAGAACCCCCACAGTACTGTACAGTATGAGTGATTATACTACATGTTGATGAGAACTAGAACCCTCACAGTACTGTACAGTATGAGTGATTATACTATACATGTTGATGAGAACTAGAACCCTCACAGTACTGTACAGTATGAATGATTATACTATACATGTTGATGAGAACTAGAACCCTCACAGTACTGTACAGTATGAGTGTTAAACTATACATGTTGATGAGAACTAGAACCCCCACAATACTGTACAGTATGAGTGTTATACTCTACATGTTGATGAGAACTAGAACCCTCACAGTACTGTACAGTATGAGTGTTATACTATACATGTTGATGAGAACTAGAACCCCCACAGTACTGTACAGTATGAGTGTTATACTATACATGTTGATGAGAACTAGAACCCTCACAGTACTGTACAGTATGAGTGATTATACTATACCTGTTGATGAGAACTAGAACCCCCACAGTACTGTACAGTATGAGTGTTATACAATACATGTTGATGAGAACTAGAACCCTCACAGTACTGTACAGTATGAGTGATTATACTATACCTGTTGATGAGAACTAGAACCCCCACAGTACTGTACAGTATGAGTGTTATACTATACATGTTGATGAGAACTAGAACCCCCACAGTACTGTACAGTATGAGTGATTATACTATACCTGTTGATGAGAACTAGAACCCTCACAGTACTGTACAGTATGAGTGATTATACTATACCTGTTGATGAGAACTAGAACCCCCACAGTACTGTACAGTATGAGTGTTATACTATACATGTTGATGAGAACTAGAACCCCCACAGTACTGTACAGTATGAGTGTTATACTATACATGTTGATGAGAACTAGAACCCTCACAGTACTGTACAGTATGAGTGATTATACTATACCTGTTGATGAGAACTAGAACCCCCACAGTACTGTACAGTATGAGTGTTATACAATACATGTTGATGAGAACTAGAACCCTCACAGTACTGTACAGTATGAGTGATTATACTATACCTGTTGATGAGAACTAGAACCCCCACAGTACTGTACAGTATGAGTGTTATACAATACATGTTGATGAGAACTAGAACCCCCACAGTACTGTACAGTATGAGTGTTATACTATACATGTTGATGAGAACTAGAACCCCCACAGTACTGTACAGTATGAGTGTTATACTATACATGTTGATGAGAACTAGAATCCTCACAGTACTGTACAGTATGAGTGTTATACTATACATGTTGATGAGAACTAGAACCCTCACAGTACTGTACAGTATGAGTGTTATACTATACATGTTGATGAGAACTAGAACCCCCACAGTACTGTACAGTATGAGTGTTATACTATACATGTTGATGAGAACTAGAACCCCCACAGTACTGTACAGTATGAGTGTTATACTATACATGTTGATGAGAACTAGAACCCTCACAGTACTGTACAGTATGAGTGTTATACTATACATGTTGATGAGAACTAGAACCCCCACAGTACTGTACAGTATGAGTGATTATACTACATGTTGATGAGAACTAGAACCCCCACAGTACTGTACAGTATGAGTGATTATACTATACATGTTGATGAGAACTAGAACCCTCACAGTACTGTACAGTATGAGTGATTATACTATACATGTTGATGAGAACTAGAACCCCCACAGTACTGTACAGTATGAGTGATTATACAATACATGTTGATGAGAACTAGAACCCTCAGAGTACTGTACAGTATGAGTGTTATACAATACATGTTGATGAGAACTAGAACCCCCACAGTACTGTACAGTATGAGTGATTATAATATACATGTTGATGAGAACTAGAACCCCCACAGTACTGTACAGTATGAGTGATTATATTATACATGTTGATGAGAACTGGAACCCTCACAGTACTGTACATTATGAGTGATTATACAATACATGTTGATGAGAACTAGAACCCTCACAGTACTGTACAGTATGAGTGTTATACAATACATGTTGATGAGAACTAGAACCCCCACAGTACTGTACAGTATGAGTGTTATACTATACATGTTGATGAGAACTAGAACCCCCACAGTACTGTACAGTATGAGTGTTATACTATACATGTTGATGAGAACTAGAATCCTCACAGTACTGTACAGTATGAGTGTTATACTATACATGTTGATGAGAACTAGAACCCTCACAGTACTGTACAGTATGAGTGTTATACTATACATGTTGATGAGAACTAGAACCCCCACAGTACTGTACAGTATGAGTGTTATACTATACATGTTGATGAGAACTAGAACCCCCACAGTACTGTACAGTATGAGTGTTATACTATACATGTTGATGAGAACTAGAACCCTCACAGTACTGTACAGTATGAGTGTTATACTATACATGTTGATGAGAACTAGAACCCCCACAGTACTGTACAGTATGAGTGATTACACTACATGTTGATGAGAACTAGAACCCCCACAGTACTGTACAGTATGAGTGATTATACTATACATGTTGATGAGAACTAGAACCCTCACAGTACTGTACAGTATGAGTGATTATACTATACATGTTGATGAGAACTAGAACCCCCACAGTACTGTACAGTATGAGTGATTATACAATACATGTTGATGAGAACTAGAACCCTCAGAGTACTGTACAGTATGAGTGTTATACAATACATGTTGATGAGAACTAGAACCCCCACAGTACTGTACAGTATGAGTGATTATAATATACATGTTGATGAGAACTAGAACCCCCACAGTACTGTACAGTATGAGTGATTATATTATACATGTTGATGAGAACTAGAACCCCCACAGTACTGTACATTATGAGTGATTATACAATACATGTTGATGAGAACTAGAACCCTCACAGTACTGTACAGTATGAGTGATTATACAATACATGTTGATGTTTTTAATTTTTTTATTATTGCAGGCCTGTAATTTTATGAATTTGTTTTTTGTTTAAACTTTTTCCTTTTCACAATTAAATTACTATATGCAAAGATATCGAAAAAATGAAGGCTATTGAAGCAAATTGCTGCATTTGTGAATCATTCTTGCTACATACACTTTAGTACAGTCAAAGTGAAAAGGTGTTATTCTTATTCTATAATGAAATACTGATTTATGTGAAAAATCATTCAAACTTCAAAGAGAAAAGTTCATAATTTATGTAATGCTCCCTGTTAGTGTTTTGAGGTCAGTGTGTTATGAGTGACAACGTATGCTTCCCGAGTGAGAATTGTTGCCAGTGTTATGGTCGAACGAGCTTATTTTGAGACATGTATGAAGTGTTTTGGTGGTTTGAGTGAGTTTTGAAGGTGAGATTAACTGTTTGGCCAAGATGCATGTTGGTAATGCAGACTGTGAAGAGTTTTGAAAAAGTGGCTTCAGTATTGACCGATGGTTGTTAGCAACTGAAGAGGTTTTGGAAACATAAGGAACGTACCTTTCATATCAGTGAGAAAAAAAAGTTAAATAAGTACACAGTGTTAGTGTTTCCAGACGGCCATATCTGCATGTTACATCGCTTGTTTTACGGAAGATATCTAGCGTGCTCCAAACACCTGTGTGTAAGCGTAACTGGGCACAGATGTCAGTTCAACATTTAGTTTTGATTTACATTTGGTTGAGTTGTCAACTAATGTGAATTCAACGTGAAATCAACCAAAAATGTCACCCTGTCATTGGATTTAGCTTTGAAGTTGGGTGAATCCCCCCCCCCAAAATTCTTACGTTTTAACTTTTTGCAAATACAATCAGTTATCCACGTTGATTCAATGTCCTCACATCATTTTGGGGTTGAAATGATGTGGAAACAAAGTTGATACAACCATTTTTCCCCCCCAGTGGGGTAGTTCGTCAACTGGAGGCACCTACAGCTTGCGGATCTGTGCAAAACTGCGACAGTAAGTGTATCTTTGCCATTTGAAAGAATGTTTCGCTGATATGAAAGATAATGGACATATCAGCATACGTTTCGAAAACTGGTTTGAAAGTGATGATTATTGATGTTTCTAAACATTAAAACAGTGTCGAAATTGTAGTTCATATTGAGCCAACCGTGGACGAATATAACCACTGAAAACTCTACGTACTGAGAAGGGTTTTCGAGAGCTAGCTATATTGCAGGTTGAATTTGGCATGTACATTGATTGGTTTATTAACCTCTTGAGCCTATGGGGGCGCCATTTCGACTTTGTAAAAATGAGTTCCCAAATTAAACTGCCTCGTACTCAATTCTTGCTCGTACAATATGCATATTATTATTACTATTGGATAGAAAACACTCTCTAGTTTCTAAAACCGTTTGAATTATTTCTCTGAGTGAAACAGAACTCATTCTGCAGCACATTTCCTGTCAGGGAGTGAGATTTCAGAAATCGAGGTCCCTGTTCTGAGGTCAGTTTATAAGTCCCCATATAAGCCATCGGGCTACATGCACTGCATACGCCTTCCTCTAGATGTCAGTAAGCGGTGAGAATTTGAATGGAGTCGATTGCGCAATCTGGGGCCCTATTTAAGACCGTGGAACGGAAGTACCGTCCTTTTCAACGGTGCGCCTGGCGCATCAGGGACATCACTATGGCCTCCTGCAAAGCTTTCGTTTTAGCAGTTCTGTATCTCCGGTCATGTTTTTATTCGTTATAGTTGTTAAAGACATCATAAGGTAGTTAATTTAAACCGATTTATAGCAGTTTATATCAGTTTATTGCGATTTTCCTGGATTTCTTTGTCATGCGCTTTCACGAGTTGGACACCTCTCCAGTGGGTGGCTAACGTTAGCGGCTATTTCGACAGGACAAGAGGACATCTTTCAACCAAAAGACGATTGTTCTGGAGAAAGGACACCTTGCCCAAGATTCTGATGGAAGCTCAGCAAATAGTAAGCAGTCTTTATGCTGTTAATTCGTACTTATGTTGACAAATGTCAAATAATAATTCCGCCATGAATTATGGTGCGGTCTCGCTTTAGCGCACGCTGTATTGCGCAGTAACATTAATTTTAAAAATCTAACACAGCGATTGCATGAAGAACTAATTTATCTTTCATTTGCTGTCCAATCTGTATTTTTTAGTCAAGTTTATGAATAGTTTTCGATTAGATTAGGTGCCTCTCCAAGATGGCGCCGGACAGATTGCTTGAAGTTTTGGCCACTAATCACATTGTATAACCACGATTTGTGCCGCTAAATATGCACATTTTCGAACAAACTCTATATGCATTGTGTAATATGATGTTATAGGACTGTCATCTGAAGAATTCTGAGAAGGTTAGTGAAAAAATTAATATATTTTGGTGGTTTATACGTTATCGCTATGTTTGGCTTGAATCAATGCTGTTGTGATGTTTGCTATTGTGGTAAGCTAATATAACGCTATATTGTGTTTTCGCTGTAAAACACTTAGAAAATCTGAAATATTGTCTGGATTCACAAGATCTGTGTCTTTCATTTGCTGTACGCTGTGTATTTTTAAGAAATGTTTTATGATGAGTAATTAGGTAATACACGTTGCTCTCTGTAGTTATTCTAGTCGCTTTGGTGAGAGTTGTGATGGTGGCTGCAATGGTAAACTATGATTTATACCTGAAATATGCAAATTTTTCTAACAAAACATATGCTATACAATAAATATGTTATCAGACTGTCATCTGATGAAGTTGTTTCTTGGTTAGTGGCTATTTATATCTTTATTTGGTCGAATTTGTGATAGCTACTGATGGAGTAAAAAAATGGTGGAGTAAGAAAGTGGTGTCTTTTGCTAACGTGGTTAGCTAATAGATTTACATATTGTGTCTTCCCTGTAAAACATTTTAAAAATCAGAAATGATGGCTGGATTCACAAGATGTGTATCTTTCATCTGGTGTCTTGGACTTGTGATTTAATGATATTTAGATGCTAGTATTTACTTGTGACGCTATGCTAGGCTATGCTAGTCAGCTTTTTTACTGATGGGGGTGCTCCCGGATCCGGGTTTGGGAGGAACTAGAAGTTAATCTTATGCTGCACAAAGATAAATTACATACATTTTTCTATACTAATCCAATATGTTACTGTTCCAGTTTAGATGAATTAGGTTGTCTCATTAAATCATCTTCCCTACCCCGGCAGTCATTCCAAACAAGTCATTCTTGACTTACAAACGAAGGCTAATAACAAGAGGGGAATTTCATAGCAAGAGGGCTCACAATGAGCGTTCATACCAACATTCAAATCTCTAGAAGACTTGGGGCAAGTCATAGCCGGAAATGTTTCGATCTGAGATTCAGCAGTAAATACATCTTAACCCTTCAGGTTGAAACACACATCACCCATAATGTTTGCACCAAGGTGACGAGCGTGGGATACGGCTCGAAAACATACATCAATCCATGGAAGGACGGAAGATGTCGCTCTTCTCCTAATTATCCCATCTGGAATGATAAATCGAGAAGATTTGCTGCAGTAGTTTTTAATTAAACTGCCTTTTTTATCCTCATGCTAGGCTAGCTAATGCTTAAGCAGCCCATTGGATTCCACAACACTTCCAGTAGCTTCTCTCCCCAACGCTAGGCTTCGCATTTTCATGGAATCCAATGGGTTGCTCACGTCCAAGTCATAGTTAAGAGCGCACAAGGGAGAGTGGGTTCATGCTCACGTCTGTTGCCATCACATATTCTCCCTACAATACAGTAGTCTATATGGTTGAACAGTCTGTTGCTATGAGAAATTGTAGGTTTGGAGGAACACAGAGTGCTTCTGTTCTGACTAGGCTGTTAGATGTATTTATTTGTTTAGGTCAGTCATTGTCATCTGTGTGGTCTGTTATCACCTCTACAGTCACTAGTCCAATCTGTCTACTCTGAGGCTTTGTCTACTGCTCACTGTGCCAGGTGCCAAAAAGTTCAGAGGCCAAGTAATATTGTATTTCCCCTCACCAATTCAAAATAATAGAGACAGAGAAGGAACTGGAAATGCTGCTTCCTAAACACTAAAATCAATTGTTTCAGCCGATTACTGTGTCTCTAGCGATCCTGTCAGTCAGCATGGGATGATGATAGTTCACTCTCCAGTATAAAACACACAGACACGTTTATTGCCAATCCATTAACTGCCAACCTATGCGGCCTCTACCAGCCCAGCAATCAGTGTGGCATAGATGGGGAGGAAAAACGGCAATCAAACCCTTAATTATCCCAGTACACAGTAAGCCACACCCCACCCATGACAACCTTCATCTCTGTCCGTTCTAACCCCTCCCTACCTGGGGTATCCAAGGAGCCAGGCCTCCCTGGAGCACCCATTTTTCTTTTGAACTTGAATCCCCCATATCACCACCTACCACCTCTATACCTACTGCCATTCACAGCCCAGAACTGTAGACAAGACAGAAAAACAGAAAACAGCGCGGGCATAGGGGGCGGACCTGACCCAGTTTTCCAACGCTGAGCTGCTGAGTCAGAGAGAGCAATGCATGATGGGAGAGGGTGTAAGAGGAGGAGTCACACACAAACACACACACACTGACGCACACACACTGAGGCAGGAAAAGGCAGTGTTACGCTCAAAACACTGCATCTGCTCACTGCTAAATATAGCCAGAGGAACCCAGGCTTACTGCTCCCATTGCTCTGTGTCACTGGCTGAATAGGGCAGGGAGGAGGGGAAGGAACTGAGGGGGAGAGGAAAAAAGGGAGAGAAAGAACAGAAGTGCGAGGGTGGAAAGAGAAGGGAAAAGAGTGAATGAGAGAGCTGGTGGGGAAAGACAAGGGGGGAAGAGAGGGTGGAAAGAGAAGGGGAAAGAGTGAATGAGAGAGCTGGTGGGGAAAGACAAGGGGGGAAGAGAGGGTGGAAAGGAAGGGTGAAAGAGTGAATGAGAGAGCTGGTGGGGAAAGACAAGGGGGGAAGAGAGGGTGGAAAGGAAGGGTGAAAGAGATTGAGTGAGTGGAGAGAGAGAGGCACATAATATGACATTTGAAATTACTTTATTCTTTTGGAACTTTTGTGAGTGTAATGTTTATTGTAAAAAAAAAAAAAACTTTTGTTTATCTATTTCACTTGCTTTGGCAATGTAAACATATGTTTCCCATGCCAATAAAGCCCTTATACTGGAGAGGGAGAGAGATCTGTTCTGGTACGCTGATGTGGGCACTGTCCCAAATAAAAAGATAGATCCCACTTATAACTTCCTGTCCGCCTGGACCAGAATACACCAACCAACCTAGCAGACTAAACAGGGAAGGCTATTCCTGTCAAATACAAGAATACCAAACCCAATGCACTCCAGATGGGGCTCCCTATTTATGGCCCTGTGGACATTTTATAGAGTAAAACCAACATAGTATTCTTATTCTGGATTTATACTCAGATACCCCTGAGCTTTAAAACACAAACAGAGCAGGCTTTCTTTATGGGTAATGTTTGACAAGACACACGGACCATAGTGTCATGCTACTTTCCAGAGAAATGTACTGGTGCCTAGGCAGCATCATACTATAGCAGTGCTATTGGAGACCATCTACATCAACCACTCCTTGTCTTTCACTGTGTTTAGCCTAATGTACTCTAGTATCCTGGTTCATATCTGCATGTGTTTAGCCTAATGTACTCTAGTATCCTGGTTCATATCTGCATGTGTTTAGCCTAATGTACTCTAGTATCCTGGTTCATATCTGCATGTGCTTTATACAACTCCTTTGTCATTTGTTGTTCGGCAATGGCAACTAACATGACGGAGGAGTTGGCTAAAGCACAAACTGATCTTTAACCAGGCTATACTGTAACCAGGGCTGGGAAAGCTAACTCACTGTTCCCTCAGCCATCAGTTCTAACCCACTGCCTCTGTTAAATGTCACGCCTGCCTTGCTGTAGCACACAAAAGGACCCACTGTCATTAGTCCTTCCTCTTCTACAGGAGCCAGTGACCTGGGGCGATAAGACAGAGAAGAGATCTTAAATGATGCCCTACTCCCCACACAGAGCACTACATTTGACCACAGATGCATAGCGTGCCGTTGACCGGTGACTCCTTGTCTCTTATGTGTCGCTTGCCAAGAAAAAGCTACAGTGTGTCCTGTCTGCCTTGTATGAGCTTATTTGAAATGTAACCATGGAAATGAACCTTATAGAGATGTTGATTCATGCGAAGGTCCCTGCCACATGAATTTAATTATGTAAAGTAAATGGACCAGTAGTGCCCTGGCTATGTGCGGTATATAGGGTGTAACCCAGCCTGAGAGAAGATGACCAGCCAACCCTACAATGGAAACACAGGAGGTTGGTGGCACCTTAACTGGGGAGGATGGGCTCGTGGTCATGGCTGGAGCAGAATGAGTGGCATTGTATTAAATACATCAAACACGTGGTTTCCATTCCATTTGCTCCGTACCGGCCATTATTATGATCCGTTCTCCCCTCAGCAGCCTCCTCTGAATGGAATATATCTGCCTGAAGGGGACTTGTCATCACTTCACAACAGATATGGAATATAACAGAAGAGAATGAGATCCCGCACTTATTAAGGCAAAGACAAGACAGGCTCAGACGGGGTCATTTGATTAAGAGTGTGAATGGTTTTGAATGAGGTGGAGAAATCCAATGAAACGGCAATGGTCCTTTTATTTAAAAAACTTTCATGCAACCATGAATTATTGAAGTTGTTCTAACCTGTACCAAGAGACTAGCACTGAAAGAGCTGAGGTACATACAGTACTGGCCTAATTTACAGACTTTTACATGTGTTAAACTCCAGATTAATTAAAGTATATGGAGCACCAACCCGTACCAGAATAGCAGTTTGAACTGAAGCTCTATCTCTGTGTGTGAGATATAAGCAGCTGACAACAGGCCCCCTAGGGGAACCACGTAATGAATCTGTCACATGAATTTCCTCATTTAGCAAAAGTCAGTTGTTGCAAAGGAGCTGCTATTTAAGAAATGCCAGCGAGGCACATTTTAGGAGGGAGTAAACTATTGAACAAACGAGACAGTAGTTAGGAACTGTGTTCAACTATGCCACAACCTTCTGGGATTCGGGAAATAGTTATGGACAACACATTATTAAAAAGTGTGCAACTTCGTAGTGTCATGAGTACCAAAATGCATCCCAATGATTTCAACTAATGTCTGTAAACATTGACTCATACAGAGGTCAAGGAGCTTTTTTTTAGCTTTCCAAAAAGTCCCTAAAAAAAGAGATTCATGGGTTCATGAAAGGGGCCAGGCGATGGAATTTTCTTATATCCTCAGTGTCTGGCAGACTAACTGAAGGAAGAAGCGGAAGACTGGGATGATAAACAATGGCTGACACTCTCATCCTTCACGCCAGTCAACCTCCAGCCAGCCTCGCTGTTTGAAAGCTAAAGGCCATGGAGCTTGGCAGCATAATAACCATGAACATATCAACCCTCAGACAGCAGACTGACACACAGACAGCCTCTGATCTAGGATCAGATTATTGTCTGCACAGAGAAGGTCTTGGATCTCTGCTCCTTGCCTTGTCACAATGGCTTCATTCTGCAGTGGCATTATGCTAGAGATCAAACCCAACCCGCCTTAAAACCCCATTATATCAGTTCACACAAGATTCTACACAGAGAAAGGGAGAGGGAGAGAAAGAGAGAGGGAGAGGGAAAGGGAGGATGGAGAAGGAAAGAGAGAGAGAGAGAGAGAGAGAGAGAGGGAAGGAGATAGAATGGGAGAGAGTATTTAGTTATGATGAAGACTCTTCAGCTCAAGCCTCATTGTTAATGTTCTAACACATCTAAAATGCAAATCAAGTGCAAAATACAAAGCGCTTTCATCAACTAGATCACAGTGGTCTCAATCAAGTGCTATACAGTTAAGGTGGTTTGATTTGGTGTTTAAAAACAAAGTGCTCTCAAAATAGTTTTACAGTGAACTACATAATTGATGAAAATTGTTTGAAATGTGAGAACAAAAGTATGCCACCAAAATCATCAACATCAAGTTGAACAGTGAAGGCAAGTCAGGAAGGAGTAAGTTAGTGAGAGAACTTATTTGTTCCGTAGGTAGCGTAGCGGTTCGAGTGTTGGGCATGTAACTGAAAGGTTGCTGGATTGAATACCCGAGCCGACAAGGTGAGCAAAGTACTTAAGCCTAATTTGCTCCAGGGTCGCCGTACTACAATGGCTGACCCTGTAAAACAACACATTTCATTGCACCTATTCAGTGTATGTGACAATTAATAAAAAATAATTTGGCACGCCATTTTCCTGTAGTCCACAATCAGCTCCTTTGTCTTACTCACTTTGAGGGTGAGGTTGTTGTCCTGGCACCACACTGCTAGGTCTCTGACCTCCTCCCTATAGTCTCATTGTTGTCGGTGATCAGGCCTACCACTGTTTTGTCGTCAGCAAACTTAATGATGGTGTTGGAGTAGTGTTTGCCAAGCAGTTGTGAGTGAACAGGTAGCACAGGAGGGGACTAAGCATGCACTCCTCAGGGGCCCCAGTGTTGAGGATCAGCGTGGCAGGCGTGTTGTTGCCTACCCTTACTACCTGACGTGGCGGCCCGTCAGGAAGTCCAGGATCCAGTTGCAGAGGGAGGTGTTTAGTCCCAGGGTCCTTAGCTTATTGATGAGCTTTGTGGTCACTATGGTGTTGAACGCTGAGCTGTAGTCAATGAATAGCATTCTCATATAGGTGTTCCTTTTGTCCAGGTGTGTGGAGGGCAGTGTGGAGTGCGATTGAGATTGTGTCATCTGTGGATCTGTTGGGGCAGTATGCGAATTGGAGTGGGTCTAGGGTATCCGGGATAATGGTGTTGATGTGAGCCATGACCAGCCTTTCAAAGCACTTCATGGCTACCGACGTAGGTGCTTATGTGTTGTATGTGGTGATAAATACTGTCAATGGGTCCTGAATAAAGATATGGTATTCAATGGAATTACGACCATTGCCATACACTTTAATACAGATATAAACAATGGAGCGTTACAACCTCACAAATCTCACTGCACTCCGAGTTGAGATGCTTTGGTTGCTTTACACGCTACAGCTTTGGTGAAGATGGGATGTTGATGGCATCTGACGGCCAAATGTTAATTGTGTCATTAAAAAGAAATGTATCCGCTAACATAAACCTTGTAAAGTGCTAGCGGTGAACTGATGAGAGCTTGGCATAATAATTACGTTAAGCGCAAGAGCTCTTCATTAAAGCGATGACATGGCCCATATCAGCCTCCAATGGACTGCTCCAGATGAGAATTGAGTCTAACATCTCACTGTGTAATATTAGACTAGATTCTTGAGTTCCATGGTCATTGTTTCTCCCTGCCAGTTTGTTTATCCATCAATGTTACTGATTGGCTTGGGAGTGCACTGTTTTGTCAGGTAGAAATCAGTCTTAAAGGTCAATGAACTGGAGTGAGGGATGAGGTGAGAGATGGATAGCATATAGATTAAAGAGTGGGAGGGTGTGGAGAAGTGAGGTAAAAGGCAAAAGGGTGATGATGTAAAAGGTAGAGAGGGAAAAGGTGAAGAGTTGAAGGAAATAGAAAGATGAGGGGGAGGAGATATATTTGGTTACATGTCCGCGGGAAGTAGGGGTGCTGAAGGTGCTGGAGCACCCGCTGAAAAATAAATCACAAACGTAGTGCACTGGGCCTTTACTAGTCCTGTATTAGTTTACCAATATAGCTGTCTGTAGCGCGGGTAAAAAAGTATCATTCTGCGCCACCGCCCCCACCTAAGGTGAGATCAGAGAAGGGTAGATGACTGTATCTCTCTCCATCCATTGTTCAGCAGCACCGAGCTCTAACATCTCCAGTCTTTCTCTTCAGTGTTAATTAGTGGCGGCTGCCCTGAGTACTTTAATAGGGCCTTGATGCATTGTCTGTGATGTGATATAATATCTAGACGCTTTGTCCTCTGAGCTCTGTCTTAATGAGCTTCCATTGTAATCCACACTACTGGACATCAGGACATTGGATTACTAAGGACCAGACAAGCCCATTTGAAAGATTTATAAAAGCAACCAAAGGCACTTCATAATAACATTATGAGCAGTGTCTTGTAGCGAGCGATAGTTTGTGTTCTGTGTTCTCGTCTGGACAAATAAATATGCAGAAGCTTTATAAGAGTATATCTGCTGTAGACTGATAATGACCATGGATGGATTAAGAACTCCAATGAGTGCAGTAAAAAGACACAAACACTACTATGAACAATGCTATGAAACCAAGACTAATACCATCCCTAGAGAAATACTAAAATATCACAGCCTTCAACAGCAGTACGTTTACATATTCCCCTCCCTAGACTGATGTAAGACAATGCTGTTCCCCTGTTCTCTGACTTTGTGGTGTCTGTGTGTGTGTGTGTGTGTGTGTGTGTGTGTGTGTGTGTGTGTGTGTGTGTGTGTGTGTGTGTGTGTGTGTGTGTGTGTCACCATTGTCTTCTAAGCACTCACCAGTGAGCTCTAGGCTAGGGCCCAGTTTGGATTCTTCCTTCCTCCAAGTAATCATTCAACAGAAGGATTTGATTGGTCATGGCAAATGGTTGGAAACATTCTCTTTCCTTATCCAATCACAAACAGATCAGTGATTACCTCAAGGAAACAAGGAAGGAAGGATGCACGTTAAAGGTATCCGGACAGGGACTGTGTGAGTTGAGATTGCTCATCCTGACCTCTCTGGAGTGATGTAGAGAGCAGAGCATGAGACCTGCATGCTGATTACCCTGAAGGTAATCAGGCAAGGGTCAGATTCAGGACAGATAAAGAGTTAATAAAACATAGCACCCCACACAACCACAGAGCTACACACACACACACACACACACACACACACACACACACACACACACACACACACACACACACACACACACACACACACACACACACACACACACAGCTTCCCACTCTCCTCTCTCTATGGGCAGGTGCCCACTCATTTTCACAGTGTACAAAATTATCTGTGCGTAAACAAATAGACTCTAATCTGAAGTATTAATTGAGTAAAACAGGTGTCCGTTAACAATAAGCCCACTGAATACGTGAAGACCCAGTTCATATTGGGTCTGTTGAAGAAGTCTGACATTTTCGAAAATTGACAAGGTAATACTCTTCCAAAACGTCTTTCCTTCCAAAGGGTATTGTTATTTTAAAAAGCCCATTGCTCATTCTTTCCTCTTGTTACGGCTGTCCTCGCTGACAGAAGGTGGGGACCAAAACGCAGAGTGGTTAGTGTTCATTCTTTTAATGAAAATCAACAAAACACTTCAAAATACAAAAACAACCAACGTGACAAAACCGAAACCGTCCTGTGTGGCAACAAAACCTCCACAGGAACAAACACCCACAAAACACAAGTGAAACCCTGGCTGCCTAAGTATGATTCTCAATCAGGGACAACGATTGACAGCTGTCTCTGATTGAGAATCATACCAGGCCGAACACAAAATCCCAACATAGAAAATCAACCATAGACAACCCACCCAACTCACGCCCTGACCAACTAAAATAAATACAAAACAAAGGAAAACAGGTCAGGAACGTGACACCTCTGTATTTGGTAAATGAAGTGGGGGCCTGGTCATTGAGATACCAGCTGTACTGGGAACAGTGAGGGTCAGGTATGAATCTCTAAATTATATTACCGCCTGCTTCCTCTGTGGCCCTGGAGGCTAATGGAGTTTAGCCCTGCCGAGGGAAGGCTCTGATTGGTGGAGAGAGATGCTGTCTGCAGCAGGGGGAGGAGTTCAGACACTGTGACAGCTGGCGATGATGTCACAAACATCTTGAGATTAGGGGGGTTGCAGCCACACAACTTCTTCAGCACAGCTACACAGCATCCTATTGTATAAAACAACACTATGGTCCATAGACCAAGATATACAATGCATTTACTCATGGAAATACAATACAATGGCAAGACTAAAGGGTCATTCTTCAATGTCTTAAATGACTGATGAGGGGCGGCCACTTGAGAGAGATAAAGATAACTACTTTGAAGACTAGAGAGCATTCTGGAACCAAATGGCTACTGAGCATCACCGAGATGTGACAGACACACACACACACACACACACACACACACACACACACACACACACACACACACACACACACACACACACACACACACACACACACACACACACACACTTAGCCTGACAAATTCTTCACCACCCGTCCTAAGAGGGTGTGTGTGTTGTGAAGGGGTGGGTGAACTGTGACCCCGAGGGCAACAAGAGTCAGATCCCAGCTGGAGCCCCACTCTACCCTGCAGGAGGAACACACACAGTGGGTGGTGGAGGAACACACACACACAGCGGGTGGTGGAGGAACACACACACAGCGGGTGGTGAAGAAACACACAGACAGCGGCTGGTGGAGGAGGACACACACAGCGGCTGGTGGAGGAGCACACACACAGCGGCTGGTGGAGGAGCACACACACAATGGGTGGTGGAGGAACACACACACAGCAGGTGGTGGAGGAACACACACACAGCGGCTGGTGGAGGAGCACACACACAGCGGGTGGTGGAGGAACACACACACAGCGGCTGGTGGAGGAGCACACACACAGCAGGTGGTGGAGGAACACACACAGCGGGTGGTGGAGGAACACACACACAGCGGGTGGTGGAGGAACACACACACAGCAGGTGGTGGAGGAACACACACACAGCAGGTGGTGGAGGAAGACACACAGCGGGTGGTGGAGGAACACACACAGCGGGTGGTGGAGGAACACACACACAGAGGGTGGTGGAGGAACACACACACAGCGGGTGGTGGAGGAACACACACACAGCGGGTGGTGGAGGAACACACACACAGAGGGTGGTGGAGGAACACACACACAGCGGGTGGTGGAGGAACACACACACAGCGGGTGGTGGAGGAACACACACACAGCGGGTGGTGGAGGAACACACACACAGCGGGTGGTGGAGGAACACACACACAGAGGGTGGTGGAGGAACACACACACAGAGGGTGGTGGAGGATCACACACACAGCGGGTGGTGGAGGAACACGCAGCAGGTGTTGGAGGAACACGCAGCAGGTGGTGGAGGAACACACGCAGCAGGTGGTGGAGGAACACACACACAGCGGGTGGTGGAGGAACACACACACAGCGGGTGGTGGAGGAACACACACACAGCGGCTGGTGGAGGAACACACACACAGCGGGTGGTGGTGGAACAAACACACAGCGGGTGGTAGAGGAACACACGCAGCAGGTGGTGGAGGAACACACACACAGAGGGTGGTGGAGGAACACACACACAGCGGGTGGTGGAGGAACACACACACAGCGGGTGGTGGAGGAACACACACACAGAGGGTGGTGGAGGAACACACACACAGCGGGTGGTGGAGGAACACACACACAGCGGGTGGTGGAGGAACACACACACAGAGGGTGGTGGAGGAACACACACACAGAGGGTGGTGGAGGAACACACACACAGCGGGTGGTGGAGGAACACACACACAGTGGGTGTTGGAAGAACACGCAGCAGGTGGTGGAGGAACACACGCAGCAGGTGGTGGAGGAACACACACACAGTGGGTGGTGGAGGAACACACACACAGCGGGTGGTGGAGGAACACACACACACACCGGGTGGTGTAGGAACACACGCAGCAGGTGGTGGAGGAACACACACACACAGCGGGTGGTGGTGGAACACACACACAGTGGGTGGTAGAGGAATACACGCAGCAGGTGGTGGAGGAACACACACACAGAGGGTGGTGGAGGAACACACACACAGCGGGTGGTGGAGGAACACACACACAGCGGGTGGTGAAGGAACACACACACAGAGGGTGGTGGAGGAACACACACACAGAGGGTGGTGGAGGAACACACACACAGCGGGTGGTGGAGGAACACACACACAGCGGGTGTTGGAGGAACACGCAGCAGGTGGTGGAGGAACACACGCAGCAGGTGGTGGAGGAACACACACACAGCGGGTGGTGGAGGAACACACACACAGCGGGTGGTGGAGGAATACACGCAGCAGGTGGTGGAGGAACACACACACAGCGGCTGGTGGAGGAGCACACACACAGCGGGTGGTGGAGGAACACACACAGCTGGTGGTGGAGGAACACACACACACACCGGGTGGTGGAGGAACACACGCAGCATGTGGTGGAGGAACACACACACAGCGGGTGGTGGTGGAACACACACACAGAGGGTGGTGGAGGAATACACGCAGCAGGTGGTGGAGGAACACACACAGCGGGTGGTGGAGGAACACACACACAGAGGGTGGTGGAGGAACACACACACAGCGGGTGGTGGAGGAACACACACACAGCGGGTGGTGGAGGAACACACACACAGAGGGTGGTGGAGGAACACACACACAGCGGGTGGTGGAGGAACACACACACAGCAGGTGGTGGAGGAACACACACACAGAGGGTGGTGGAGGAACACACACACAGAGGGTGGTGGAGGATCACACACACAGCGGGTGGTGGAGGAACACGCAGCAGGTGTTGGAGGAACACGCAGCAGGTGGTGGAGGAACACACGCAGCAGGTGGTGGAGGAACACACACACAGCGGGTGGTGGAGGAACACACACACAGCGGGTGGTGGAGGAACACACACACAGCGGCTGGTGGAGGAACACACACACAGCGGGTGGTGGTGGAACAAACACACAGCGGGTGGTAGAGGAACACACGCAGCAGGTGGTGGAGGAACACACACAGCGGGTGGTGGAGGAACACACACACAGAGGGTGGTGGAGGAACACACACACAGCGGGTGGTGGAGGAACACACACACAGCGGGTGGTGGAGGAACACACACACAGAGGGTGGTGGAGGAACACACACACGGGGGGGTGTGGAGGAACACACACACAGCGGGTGGTGGAGGAACACACACACACACCGGGTGGTGTAGGAACACACGCAGCAGGTGGTGGAGGAACACACGCAGCAGGTGGTGGAGGAACACACGCAGCAGGTGGTGGAGGAACACACACACAGTGGGTGGTGGAGGAACACACACACAGCGGGTGGTGGAGGAACACACACACACACCGGGTGGTGTAGGAACACACGCAGCAGGTGGTGGAGGAACACACACACAGCGGGTGGTGGTGGAACACACACACAGTGGGTGGTGGAGGAATACACGCAGCAGGTGGTGGAGGAACACACACACAGAGGGTGGTGGAGGAACACACACACAGCGGGTGGTGGAGGAACACACACACAGCGGGTGGTGAAGGAACACACACACAGAGGGTGGTGGAGGAACACACACACAGAGGGTGGTGGAGGAACACACACACAGCGGGTGGTGGAGGAACACACACACAGCGGGTGTTGGAGGAACACGCAGCAGGTGGTGGAGGAACACACGCAGCAGGTGGTGGAGGAACACACACACAGCGGGTGGTGGAGGAACACACACACAGCGGGTGGTGGAGGAACACACACACAGCGGGTGGTGGAGGAACACACACAGCTGGTGGTGGAGGAACACACACACAGCGGGTGTTGGAGGAACACGCAGCAGGTGGTGGAGGAACACACGCAGCAGGTGGTGGAGGAACACACACACAGCGGGTGGTGGAGGAACACACACACAGCGGGTGGTGGAGGAACACACACACACCGGGTGGTGGAGGAATACACGCAGCAGGTGGTGGAGGAACACACACACAGCGGCTGGTGGAGGAGCACACACACAGCGGGTGGTGGAGGAACACACACAGCTGGTGGTGGAGGAACACACACACACACCGGGTGGTGGAGGAACACACGCAGCATGTGGTGGAGGAACACACACACAGCGGGTGGTGGTGGAACACACACACAGAGGGTGGTGGAGGAATACACGCAGCAGGTGGTGGAGGAACACACACAGCGGGTGGTGGAGGAACACACACACAGAGGGTGGTGGAGGAACACACACACAGCGGGTGGTGGAGGAACACACACACAGCGGGTGGTGGAGGAACACACACACAGAGGGTGGTGGAGGAACACACACACAGAGGGTGGTGGAGGAACACACACACAGCGGGTGGTGGAGGAACACACACACAGCGGGTGGTGGAGGAACACACACACAGCGGCTGGTGGAGGAGCACACACACAGCGGGTGGTGGAGGAACACACACAGCGGGTGGTGGAGGGGAACACACACACAGCGGGTGGTGGAGGAACACACACACAGCGGGTGGTGGAGGAACACACACACAGAGGGTGGTGGAGGAACACACACACAGAGGGTGGTGGAGGAACACACACACAGCGGGTGATGGAGGAACACACACACAGCGGGTGGTGGAGGAACACACACACAGCGGGTGGTGGAGGAACACACACACAGCGGGTGGTGGAGGAACACACACACAGCGGGTGGTGGAGGAACACACACACAGCGGGTGGTGGAGGAACACACACACAGCGGGTGGTGGAGGAACACACGCAGCGGGTGGTGGAGGAACACACACAGCGGGTGGTGGAGGAACACACACAGCGGGTGGTGGAGGAACACACACACAGCGGGTGGTGGAGGAACACACACACAGCGGGTGGTGGAGGAACACACACACAGAGGGTGGTGGAGGAACACACACACAGCGGGTGGTGGAGGAACACACACACAGCGGGTGGTGGAGGAAAACACACACAGCGGAAGGTGGAGGAAAACACACACAGCGGGTGGTGGAGGAACACACACACAGAGGGTGGTGGAGGAACACACACACAGAGGGTGGTGGAGGAACACACACACAGCGGGTGATGGAGGAACACACACACAGCGGGTGGTGGAGGAACACACACACAGCGGGTGGTGGAGGAACACACACACAGCGGGTGGTGGAGGAACACACACACAGCGGGTGGTGGAGGAACACACACACACAGCGGGTGGTGGAGGAACACACACACAGCGGGTGGTGGAGGAACACACGCAGCGGGTGGTGGAGGAACACACACACAGCGGGTGGTGGAGGAACACACACACAGCGGGTGGTGGAGGAACACACACACAGAGGGTGGTGGAGGAACACACACACAGCGGGTGGTGGAGGAACACACACACAGCGGGTGGTGGAGGAACACACGCAGCAGGTGGTGGAGGAACACACGCAGCAGGTGGTGGAGGAACACACACAGAGGGTGGTGGACTAAACATGCACAGGGACAGTACACTGCAGACACACTCAAGAGAAAATGCCATTGCCAGTCTCTTTCTTTAAAATATTGCCCAATTGTAACGGCTTCCGTCGGTAGAAGGAGAGGAGGACCAAAGCGCAGCGTGGTATGTATCCATATTTATTAGAATACTTCTTCAAGATGAACAAAACAATAAACAGACGAAAACCAACGAAGCTACAGTCCTGAACTAGAGAACATGGAAAACATGAACGCACGAACAGGAACAATCACCCACAAACCAACAGTGAAAACAGGCTACCTTAATATGGTTCCCAATCAGAGACAATGACAAACACCTGCCTCTGATTGAGAACCATATTAGGCCAAACAACAAACCCAACATAGAAACACAAAACATAGAATGCCCACCCAGCTCACGTCCTGACCAACACTAAAACAAGGAAAACACAAATGAACTATGGTCAGAACGTGACACCAATATTATCTGTAATTCAAAAGGAACTCGTACATCTGAGCTATCTTTTTTGCAGGTGGATGGTAACAGTTGAATAAGATGAGATAAAATAAGAAACCCGAATGTCATGAACTCAGAAAGAGGGGAATACACTGCAATAAATTAGTATTCCATACACCTGCATTGTAAAACACAGTGCATTATCTCATCCAGGAACAGAATGAGACAATGCATAAACTAACTCTAGTGTTACAAGATCTATCTGCATGACAAACTATTATTCATAACTCACGTTTCTCCCTCACTATAAAGCTTCCTCAGTGCAGTGTTCTCCCTCACTATAAAGCTTCCTCAGTGCAGTGTTCTCCCTCACTATAAAGCTTCCTCAGTGCAGTGTTCTCCCTCAGTACACTCTCTCTCTTGTCTTCCTTCCTTTCCTCCCCTCCTTCCTCGCTCTCTCCATCTCTGCCACCATATGGGTCTGTCTACTCTAGGTGAGGTCAGGACATGGTGTGTGCTGTGATTTAGGCCAGGGGAGCAGTGCTGGGCTGTGCTGTACGGTATCTGACTGGGGAGTGTAGATCACAGTGTACCTGTCTCATGGCTGGAGGAATGTACTGAGTGGACAGTTCCTCATCTGCTACTGCTCTAATGAAGACTGCTGCTAGCTCTGTCTGTGGCTCAGTCTCTGTCTCAGACCCAGAGAGAGGGGAGGGAGAGGAAAGGATAAGAGGAGTAGAGGAAAGGAAAAAGGGAGTAGAGACACTGGGTAAGAAAAAGACACCAAACCCTCACCCACCTTACCTCACCCCCTCAACAGTGCCAAATTATACCCACCTCTACTTCACCCCCCCCCCCCCCCCCCCCCCTTTCCCTTTTCGTCCTTTCTTTCCTCAGAATTGCCAGATGCTGATGCAGCCAAGGTCACACCTCTCCTCTCTCCTTTCCCCTCCATTGTCCCCTACCTTCATAAGTCTCTTATCCCTCTCCTCTCTCCTTTCCCCTACCTTCATCTATCTCTTACCTCTCTCCTTTCCCCTCCCTTGTCCCCTACCTTCATCTGTGTCTTACCTCTCTCCTCCAGGACACAGAGGGTTGCACAAACAGCCCTGTCCCCCTTCTTTTAACATGATTCAGAAAGCTACATCTGTAGCCAATCAAAAGACAGTTCTAAAAATATACTTCGGGTTTGTTTTCATGTTCAAAATAACTGTCTAAAGAACAACGTTAGAGTTAGATTCGATTACGCAATTTACAGTGGCCCTACTCACTGATTAGAGACCTTAGTTCCTTTAAATAACTTAAAATAAGGCTCTAACTTAAGAACGCCGTCTAATCCAATATTCTGAAAGCAGAAACATTGTTTTCAAGTCCATACGAAACAAAGCATATCATTATCAGTGTGATTATATGACAGCTTCACAGAAGAAAAATACATACTTGACTGGAAAGAGTTACACAATCACCTCAATATACCTCAAAGTGGGTTTTAAAGTAACTGTCCAGCGAAAATCTCACAAGTTCATATTCTGTTAACTCATACCCAAATAATGTTGTTCACTCATCCTATACTCGTATTTGTGGACAAAGCATAAATTAGAGAAAACCCCCCACCTCAAACAGACAGTTTAAAAAATGCTTGCTATTACCTCATAGTGGATGAGTTCATATTCCTTAAAAGAGGATGAGCTGGCCAATCAGTGGTCTACTTGCATGAATATTTATGACCTGTTTACGCCCAAACCATTCTGTTGTTGGGGTACGCCAACACCATTCCAACAAAGAAAATCAGCTTTTTGACATACTTAGTTTTCCTTCCAAAATATATTATTATTTCACTCATATTGTAATTAACTATAGGTCATAGTTCATAGAAATCTGGAAACACTGGACAGTTATTTAAACAAACAGCCAGAGTCAAATTGTCTCTATGGAAGCTCTGATTTTGATTAAATTATTGGAGAGATCAAGAAGGATCAAGAGAATCTTCGTCCACAGTTAGTAGCGAAAAGTGAGTATAAAATTATTTCAGAATAGAGTGTGTGTGGACTGTAGGAAAATAACCATTGATATGATAGGGGGAGACATCTGTCAGATGAAGGTGGATTTGTGTCGGAGAGCAGGCCAAGGTACTGTAGGGAAATATGTGCCCTTCGGAATGACTCATTTGATATTATTATTCAACCCATTATTCAGTGGTCATCATCATCAAAGAGCTCGTCACACGTCAGCTTCCATTCTCAGCACTGCCTGAAGAAGAGTTTTGTAGTCGAAACGTGTTGCAGTTATGCACCCTGATGTCTTGTAAACAGATCTTATCTGATCTGCTCCTACTTACATGTATTATTTGTGTATATTATCTAAATAGTTCACTAGTTGTTGCATCATCCCAAAAAAAAACACTACTTGTTTTCTTCTATCATTACAGACCTGGAATATACACAGACACGCACGCACGCACGCACACACACACACACACACACACACACACATAGCGTAAACTATAGTCAGGTTGACCTAATAGGAGTAGGCCTTAGAATCAGGATGTAGAACAAACTATGTGTGTAGATGTTCAGTTACAACAGAACAGTATTGTTTCATACCTGTTTCAACACTGAACATACAGTAACTCTATCTGAAGTGTTTCATTTCCGTTTGGCAAGCACTGATATACTTAAGCAATTGTTCAATGGTGTTATCTGATACTATGGGCTACTTTTTGTAATTGAGAGGGAGAGACAGATGGAGTGATAGAGCATGATAGAAAGTAGAATTAAACGCAACAGAACATTCTACTGTCTACACTCAGTTTGATGTTTTTATAAAGTTTGTTTTCATTAAATCGTTTTTAATCATAAATAAAGTTGTTACTGCTACGGATTCCTTGACGCGGTTAGCCTTTAAGCTGGGACCGGCAGTTTGTTTTCGGGATTCCTGTGAAGTAGCAGTTAGCTGCAAGCCATCATGAAAACGGAGCAGGCTAATGCTAGCAGTGCTAGCCCACCAGTGTTTTTATCCACGGCTGGGCACAAATGCTTTAGGTGTGAGATGGTTTCCACACAATCACAAGATGAAGATAAGGTGGAATTGAACAATAGACAGAGATTTGTCTGCCCTAAATGCACCACTATCAAGCAACTTAGAGAAGAGATCCTCCGGCTGCTAGCTCGGCTACGAGAAAAGGATAACCTGCTTTCTAAGTACACCGAACTTGCTGTAGCCCAGGCAAACCGAATCTCAGTTATAAATGCCTCCTATTGCAAAACTGTCTGAGTCAGGCGACGTTGATCTGTCCCAATCCAACGGACAGATGTTCAGCTCAACTCCGCGGCCCATGGGAGACTGGACACTCGCAAGGCATAGGAGATCGGGGAGGCAGTCTGGCCACCCTTCATCTTTCCAAGAAGATCCGATCCAGCTATCAAACAGCTTTGGCCCACTTGAGATGGACCTACTAGCCCCGGGAGTCAGCACCTCCTGGGGGAGGGTGCCACTGGGCGGCTGCCTACGGCCACCATAGACAGAAGGGTCTCGGGCCATCTTCCACCTTCCTAGGGTTTTCCGACGACATCCGCAATTGCGAAGAGTCAGGCTAGCCTGGCTCGAAACCTCCATCCCCACTGCCCGAGGCAGTCCCATCCCACTCCCCCTCTTCCTTCCCCATCGGATTCCACCATGGCCACCGTCATTGTGGGAAGCACGATGATGAGAGATTTGGGCCTGCCTACAGTCTGTGGACCGACCAAGGTCCACTGTCACCCAGGAGACTGTGTCCATGAAATCAACTCTGTCCTGCCCAAGGTTCTGGCCAACTACACCAATATTGACACCATTGCCACTCACGTGGGTTTTAACGACCTTCGCTTTAGCCGATCTGTGGGAGGACTACAAAAAAAATGTATACACCTCGCTAGCACAGGGAAGAGGATAGTTATCTCTGGCCCCCTCCCATGCTATCGAAGGGGTTCGGAACTTTTCAGCCGACTCGTTGCCCTGAGACTTTGCAACGTCAGGAATGTCACCTTTTGCGACAACTTTGATTTGCTGTAGGAGCAACCAGCACTTTTAAAAAGAGACGGGATTCACCCTAACTGCAGCGGTTCCGGGATTATTTTCAGCAACATGGGAAACTGTTTTACAGACTGCTGGACATGCTCTGGTAGTGCTCCAGTCCTCCCTGTCAGAATAACAACAACGGACATGGAAAGAATATCAACTCCCGTAGAAATAGCAGAATGAGAGTAATCTAATTTATGTTCCCCTATCTCCGCCTTCTAGTGAGTTTATATCCTACCATCCTGACAGATTGGAGACTGTCAGAAAACACGGTTTATAACATTAATAATTTGGTTGGTATTACATAGGTTACCTTGAGGCAGATGCCCCAGGGGCAGAGTGGCACACACTCATTTAATATGGCACTTTTAAATGTTAGAGCAATCACTAGTAAAATCTTTCTTGTGAGTGACCTCATTACTGAGTGCAAAGCTGATTGCATGTTTCTCACTGAAACATGACTGTCTTCAGACTGTTGTGCCGTTTTTATTAAAGCCTCCCCACCGTACTACAGCTTTTCATACTCTATCAGAAAAGGGAAAAATGGGGTGAGGGAACAGCCTCTATTTTTTCTAATGCTCTCAGCTGTAAGGACATTTCATTTGGGGACTTTGGGTCTTTTGAGCATCATGCTATACTGTTTAAATGTCAACCACCAGTGCTGGCTATAACCCTGTACAGGCCACCAAAGCACTTTCTTTACTGATTTCTCTGAACCATTTTCTATTGTCCTTGAGAACTATGATAAAATCATTGTGTTGGGGAATTTTAATATTCATGTTGGCAAAGAGACTGATTCCAAGACCATTCAATTTATGAGTCTGTTGAGCTCGATGGACTTTATCCAACATGTTACTGGGCCCACCCATAACCGTGGCCATACTCTGGACCTGGTTATTACCAAGGGGCTTGCTATTGACATATCCTCTGTGTGTTTTTACTACCTTGTTTAACTTTAATAGCAAATTAAGAGAAACCATTGATGCCATAGCTCCAGTAAGGTTGAAAAAGGCCACATCAAAATGGAGAGCCCCTTGGATGAGGGAGGAAACTAATAAATTAAAGAAAGGCAAAAATTGCAGAAAGGCAGAGCGGAAGTGGAGAAAGTCAAAGTCCATTATGATATTCTGAGAGAGCAACTTGGCATGTATAACAAGTCAATTAGAAATGCCAGATGGGCTCATTTTTTTCTGATCACTAATAATCTAAATAATTTGAGAGTGCCCTTTTCCACCATTGATGGCCTGATAAATCCTACTCCCACAAACCAATGTGAACTTTCCTCCACATCTAAATGTGATGAGTTTGCGGCATATTTTAGAGATAAGTTAGCAAACATTAGGCTGGGAATTAGTCAAGCAAGACCCCATGAGAAGTTTGATGATATGTGCCCTAGCCTACTACGCAAAGGCACTATGGAGTTATTTTCCCTGGTTGACACAGACATGCTCAGGAAAGTGACATTACAACTTAAGCCTGCTACCTGCCTTCTTGATCCTATCCCCACCACCTTCTTCAAAACAGTTTTTAATTGCATATCTGAAGAATTGCAAGCTATTGTTAATCACTCCCTGTTCACAGGCACTTTCCCCACTGCACTAAAAACTGCTATGGTGAAACCCCTTCTGAAGAAAAGTCATCTAGATTCTTCAGCTCTTTGCAATTTCCAGCCAATCTCCAACCTGCCATTCTTAAGCAAAAGTGGATAAATTGGTTTTCAAACAGCTAAATAATTTTTTAAGAACCAACTATTTTTGAAAAATTCCAATCTGTTTTTCGTGCCCACCACAGCAAAGAGACAGCCTTAGTTAAAGTGATAAATGATATTGAGCAAACACAGATACCAAACAGCTCTCTGTCCTTGTACTCTTGGATTTAAGTGCTGTGTTCGACACTGTTGACCATGATGTCCTTCTGGACAGACGCGAGAGGTGAGTTGGCCTCTCCGGCCCGGTTCTAAATTGGTGCCAAGCTTGTAGTGTCATATCCAAGAAGAGGCTGTAATTGCTGCCAAAGGTACTTCAACAAAGTACTGAGTAAAGGGTCTGAGTACTTATGTAAATATGATATTTCCGTTTTTGTTTTTTTTATAAATGTGAAAACATTTTCTACAAACCTGTTTTTGCTTTGTCATTATGGGGTATTGTGTGTAGATTTATGAGGGGGGGAAATCGATTTAATACATTTTAGATTAAGGCTGTAACGTAACAAAATGTGTAAAAATGAAATGGTCTGAATACTTTCCGAATGCACTGTATGTTACCCCTTGGCAGCGTTAT
The DNA here is from genome assembly GCF_016432855.1 of Salvelinus namaycush. Classification (NCBI taxonomy): domain Eukaryota; kingdom Metazoa; phylum Chordata; class Actinopteri; order Salmoniformes; family Salmonidae; genus Salvelinus; species Salvelinus namaycush. The sequence goes on along the minus strand of NC_052322.1, from coordinate 36,331,840 downwards.
CAGAAAGCACAACATTGATGTTCACTGCTAAGCAGACGATACACAACTTTATATTTCTGTGTCACCAGAGGATTTTATCTCCACATATACATTTTTAGACTGTATTAGTGATTTAAATACTTGGACCGAGGTACTTATTATTGGAGCCAAAGCACAGAGAGAGAATCTGGCCGCAGATTTTAATTCACAGGCAATAAAGATAAAACACCAGGGAAAAAACATAGGTGTCATTTTTAGATTCAATTTCGAATCACACAGGAATGTGGAATATGACCAAAATAGCTTTTTACCACCGGAGGAACATTGCCAAGGTGTGGCCGTTTCTATCTCAGGCTGATACAGAGAGACTCATCCATGCTTTTATTACAAGTAGGCTTGACTACTGTAATGCTCTCTTCTGGTCTTCCCAAGAAAGCCATTGGTCAACTGCAAAGGGGTACAGAATGCTGCAGCACGGGTACTGACTAAGACCAGACGGAGAGCACACATTACACCGGTTTTAAAGTCTGCACTGGCTGCCTGTGAGTTTTAGAATTAACTTAAAGATTCTTCTGTTGGTTTTCAAATCAATCCACGACTGTGCACCCCACTACATATCAGACATGGTCTTAAGCTATGTACCCAGTAGGTCCCTCAGGTCCTTTGGCACTGGCCTTATAACTATCCCAAAGCCAAGGACCAAGAGACATGGAGAGGCAGCTTTTAGTTACTATGGCCCCTGCCTCTGGAATAGCTTGCCGGAAAACCTGAGGGGGGCCGAAACTGTGGATATATTTAAAAGAGATCTTAAAACACTATTAAACACTATCTATTTAGCTTTGCTTTTCCTTAGGGTGCTTTTTTAGTCTTTCAGTTTTAAATTTGTATTCTTTTTTTATCCTCTTATGTTTCTTGTGTAATAAATATAAAAGTTTTTATTTCCATTGTTTATTTGTTTTTTTCCTGTGAAGCGCATTGTGTTGCATTCATGTCTGAGAGGTGCTATATCAATAAAGCTTGATTTGGTGATTTGATTTAAACAGTGAAACCTCATCCCAGTGCTCTTCCCTGTGGTCAATATATACACACACACGCGCACGCACCCCATGGCATGACATAAGGTTACAGTCGATGTAGGACAGCTCTTTCTCTTTACAACAAAGCAGCAATATCACTGGACCTCTTTAAATACAGTACCAACTGTGTCATCTGATAGTAAGCTACTTTTCTCCTTTATATAACCATTATGTTTTAAAAGTCTAATCTTATTTTGATGACCAATAAACACTGTAATCTAAAGCAATGAATTGTGATTATATATCACGAAGCCTACAAAATATTTCCTAAATAAATGCACAATAGCTATTCCAACCAGCGGTCAGTGAACAGAAATTATTGGAAAGAGAGCAGTATGTTCTTTTCAAAATGCAGTTTAAAATACCAAAATCCAGGAGTTTGTTTGGTTGAAAATATGCTTTTGGACATGAGCCAGTTCACTTGTTTGTTGTCAGCTCTACCTCTGAAGCACAGAAATGCCTCTCAGAAATGACATGAAGCGAGCAACGTTGGATGACTTTTTGAAAGGCTCTCAAGCTTTCTGTAAACTGAGATCAAACTAAAGCGTTTGTTTGTGAGTGAAATGTATTACATAACTTTGACAAGTTTACATTTTAGAATCAATTTAGTCTGAACAGCACAGAAAAACATCAGCCAGTGACGCCTGGACATAGTGGCACATACAGTTTCAAGTTTTGCACATGGTATACACCATCCAAGAAAATCCTTACTTGCAGGTTCCTTCTCGACAATGCAACAACAATAAGAAATAATAAAATATAAAAATACGAACATAAACACAGTGCAATCAAAACAAGACATTTGATCTTCTTCTGATCAGTGTTCAATGCATGGGATATTACGATGTTGTGATAGGAGGGACTGAAATGCAGCCACAACGGCTCAGAAAGGGATTGTAAGAAAAAGGGATGAAAGGGATGCATTAGATGGAAAGAGAGATGGAGAGAGGGGGATGGGGAGGGGGGTAGGCGCAGAGGCTGAGGGGAGGTTGATAAGACATGTAATGTTAGTCAACTGCTTCCACACCAGTGGGAGGGCAGATGTATGCAGATTAGATCCTGCTAACAGACAGGCAGTAACATACAGCACATCAATCACACTTGTGTGTCTCTACATACATGACTGAGCTTTCACATACACACCCATACGTGTGCCTCACTACATGTGAGTCCACATACAACTACACAATAACATGTGTATCTCATACTTAATCTGCACCTTCAAATACACATGTCAACAACCATCATTTGCAAGCCTTCCAGAAGGCTCACAGACATGCAGAAGCCAACTGGGGTGGTAATTGCAACTCATCTGTCAGTATTGGAGTTGTATCAGGCCTGCGGGATGACAGTTAAAACAGCCTCTCACTGGATTGGTCCAGACACACACAGGGCCTGAAGCATCCATCTTCCCACGGCCACTCATTGGCCCCAAAGGGTTAATTTAACTAGGTCCATCACCACTGAGAAATGTGGTGCCAAAGCAAATTTACTGCCACTCAAGGCCCAAACTAATATTCCCAGAGCTAAACTCAACTCTCCAGTCACATTCCCATGATCTATGCCTGCACAGTAGCCACAGTAGCTTCTCCTCCATACCGGAACAAAGAGACTTCAATCACTGCAATATATCAACATCTCTGCTGCCCATCAATCCCATAATACTGTGACTAACTAAAGCCATAGAAAGCGGAACTGTCTTCAAACTCCCCGATAGATCTGTTTTGATTTAGATGAGTCCTGACTGCCACAGCAGACAGATATATGACTGGAAGGCGATGCTGATGATGCTGGGAGCACACACACACACACACACACACACACACACACACACACACACACACACACACACACACACACACACACACACACACACACACACACACACACACACACACACACACACACACACACACACACACACACACACACACACACACACACCTGTCTGCAATTGTCCTGTTCTAACAAGGTCTAGGACCCTGGGAAAGGGATGGTATGCCGGGTTTCACCCACTGACTTGTAGGCTCACACCTGACACTCCCAATGATCTAAGCCAGGTTGTGTTGACAGGAGAACACTTGGTAACAATTCCTTTGAACCATAGTCGCCTACACTGAAGACCATATGGCTCCAAACACAGATTGCAAATGTAATGTTCTGTGTTGAGGGTTGTTTTCCTATATGTCCAGATATGTTAAAATATATTATGTATAGGCCATTGATATGATAACTGTTGAGAAGTGTTGGTTATAGAGTGAGATATAATTTATGAGTGCATGCTCCCGAGCTCTCTAAATCAATCCACAAACAATCTGTGGAGGTGGTGATTAAATCATATAGGTAAACTTTTACATTTACTATGTTAATATTTCATATTTTGGATAACAACTGTGGAGACATTCAGTGATAGGAATATGCTTGTACACGCTAGCAACATGAACAAACATGAGCAAACAATTGCAATCTGTGTTTGGCGTCAAATGAAATACTGTACCTGTTTAGGTGCAGCATGAAGGGTTGAGCTTTTAACCAGTTGAGGTGCCCATTTTCAGAAGAGTTAGGCTGGAGCGACACACATGTAATTCATAAAGATTATAACCAATCATTTTTTTGTTACATCTCCTTACATCATAATTGCAATTTCTGTCACACAAGTAGACAATATTGGAAAATGCAGATCTAACAGAGTGTGGCCTGGTATTGAGTAAATACCCTGAGAGCAGTAGAGCTTCAATATGAGGCCAGAGGTAGAGTCAATCCCTGACTGAGGTGTGTGAACTGAGGTGTTTGAACTGAGGTGTGTGAGCTGAGGTGTGTGAACTGAGGTGTGTGAACTGAGGCGTGTGAACTGAGGTGTTTGAACTGAGGTGTGTGAGCTGAGGTGTGTGAGCTGAGGCGTGTGAGCTGAGGCGTGTGAGCTGAGGCGTGTGAACTGAGCCGTGTGAGCTGAGGCGTGTGAGCTGAGGCGTGTGAGCTGAGGCGTGTGAACTGAGGCGTGTGAGCCAGGCTGCTACTGACGCTACTCAGACCCTTCCAGCCACATATCTATAAGAGATCAATATATCTGATGAGACAAATGGTGGAAAGGCTGTTCATCCCAGACTGGGCTGTTCCGATCAGCCTCCCAGAGCATTAGATCACTGCTGTGAGTCAGTAGATGGATGACAACCAGCAGGGATACACCCTAAGACAGGAACTCCACCCAGCAACCCAAAAACACTCCCCAGAACACTTATGTGCTATAACTGCAGCGCTTTTAATCAGCTTACAGAACATGGATAATTCAAACTAGCGTATCTATAATGTCTACATTGTCTATATTTCAAAGAGTTTGAGCAAGAAAGTGTGTTACTTACTGTGCACTGAAAATAATTGTTGTATTGTGGATTGTGTGGATTGTTGTGAGATTCATAACAAGTAAGTAGAGCACAAACATATCAGTATCCAGTCAAGTGAAAAGGTTCTATAGAGATTACTGCTTACAGGTCAGCTGATCCCTCTCTCGTGGCTTATGAGTAACCTGCATCCCTTATGATGGAACGAGACAAGGGAGGAGAGATAAGGGAGGCTAGATAGAGGAATAGAGGGAGTTATCCTCTAGAGATCATCTGAAGACCTTTCACCTATGAAGCATGCAAAAGACAGCCTGTACATTTTCCTTTTTATTATGGAATGTCGCCGATAAAACAATAAATAATACAAAAACGACCGTGAAGCTTAAGGCTATAGTGCCACTAACAAAGACAACTTCCCACACTGAAAGGAGGGAAAAGGGCTACCTACGTATGGATCCCAATCAGAGACAACGATAGACAGCTGTCCCTGATTGAGAACCATACCCAGCCAAAACATAGAAATACAAAATCATAGAAAACAAAAACATAGAACGCCCACCCCAAATCACACCCTGACCAAACCGAGACATAAAAAGGCTCTCTAATGTCAGGGCGTGACACATGGACTCTACAAGGTGTTAAATCAAATCAAATTGTATTTGTCACATGCGCCGAATACAACAGGTATTACCTTACAGTGAAATGCTTAATTACAAGCCCTTAACCAACAATGCAGTTTTAAGAAAAATACCTACCAAAAAATAAGAAATAAATTTAACAAATAATTAAAGATCAGCAGTAAAATAACAAAAGCGAGGCTATATACAGGAGGTACCGGTGCAGAGTCAACGTGCGGGGACACTGTTGAGTCAAGGTAATATCTACATGTAGGAGTTATTAAAGTGACAATGCATAGATAATTACAGAGAGTAACAGCAGCTTAAAAAGGGGGTGGGTAATGCAAATGGTCTGGGTAGCCATTTGACTAGATGTTCAGGAGTCTTACGGCTTGGGGATAGAAGCTGTTTAGAAGCACCCATGGACCTAGACTTGGCGCTCCGGTACCGCTTGCCGTGCGGTAGCAGAGAGAACAGTCTATGACTAGGGCCTTCTTCTGACACCGCCTGGTATCGAGGTCCTGGATGGCAGGAAGCCTGGCCCCAGTGATGTACTGGGCCATATGAATTACCCTCTATAGTGCCTTGTGGTTGCCATACCAGGCAGTGATGCAACCTGTCAGGATGCTCTCGATGGTGCAGCTGTAGAATCTTTTGAGGATCTGAGGACCCCTGCCACATCTTTTCAATCTCCTGAGGGGGAATAGGTTTCGTCGTGCCCTCTTCACGACTGTCTTGGTGTGCTTGGACCATGTTAGTTTGTTGGGGATGTGGACACCAAGGAACTTGAAGCTCTCAACCTGCTCCACTACAGACTCGTCGATGAGAATGGGGCGTGCTCGGGTCCTCCTTTTCCTGTAGTCCACAATAATCTCCGTTGTCTTGATCATGTTGAAGGAGAGGTTGTTGTCCTTGTCCCACACGTTCAGGCTTCTGACCTCCTCCCTGTAGGCTGTCTCGTCATTGTCAGTGATCAGGCCTACCACTGTTGTGTCATTGGCAAACTTAATGATGGTGTTGGAGTCTTGCCTGTCCGTGCAGTCATGAGTGAACAGGGAGTAAAGGAGGGGACTGAGCACGCACCCCTGAGGGGCCCCCGTGTTGAGGATCAGCGTGGAGGATGTGTTGCTATCTACCCTTACCACCTGGGGACGGTCCGTCAGGAAGTCCAGTATCGAGTTGCAGAGGGAGGTGTTTAGTCCCAGGGTCCTTAGCTTAGTGATGAGCTTTGAGGGCACTATGGTGTTGAATACTGAGCTGTAGTCAGTGAATAGCATTCTCACATAGGTGTTCCTTTTGTCCAGGTGGGGAAGGGCAGTGAGGAGTGCAATAGAGATTGCATCATCTGTGGATCTGTTGGGACGGTATGCAAATTGGACTGGGTCTAGGGTTTCTGGGATAATGGTGTTGATGTGAGCCATGACCAGCCTTTCAGAGCACTTCACAGCTACAGACGTGAGTGCTACGGGTCGGTAGTCATTTAGGCAGGTTATCTTAGTGTTCTTGGGCACAGGGACTATGGTGGTCTGCTTGAAACATGTTGGTATTACAGACTCAGACAGGGAGAGGTTGAAAATGCCAGTGAAGACACTTGCCAGCTGATGCTCTCATGTGTGTTTCAGTGTTATTTGCCTTGAAGCAAGCATAGACGTAATTTAGCTAGTCTGGTAGGCTCGTGTCACTGGGCAGCTCTCGGCTCTGCTTCCCTTTGTTGTCTGTAATAGTTTGCAAGCCCTGCCAAATCTGACAAGCGTTGGAGCCGGTGTAGTACGATTTGATCTTAGTCCTGTACGCCTGTTTGATGGTTCGTCGGAGGGCATAGCAGGATTTCTTATAAGCGTCCGGGTTAGAATCACGCTCCTTAAAAGCGACAGCTCTACAATTTAGCTCAGTGCGGATGTTGCCTGTAATCCATGGCTTCTGGCTTCAAACGCGTTCCACAGGGATGCTGACCCATGTTGACTCCAATGCTTCCCACAGTTGTGTTAAGTTCGCTGGATGTCCTTCGGGTGGTGGACCATTCTTGATACACACGGGAAATTGTTGACCGTGAATAGCCCAGCAGCGTTGCAGTTCTTGACACACTCAAACCTGTGTGCCTGGTACTTACTACCATACCCTGTTCAAGGGCACTTAAATATTTTGTCTTGCCCATTCACCTTCTGAATGGCAGACATACACAATCCATGTCTCAATTGTCTCAAATCTTAAACATCATTCTTTAACCTGTCACCTGCCTTCATCTACGCTGATTGAAGTGGTGACATCAATAAGGGATCATAGATTTCACCTGGATTCACCTGGTCAGTATATGTCATGGAAAGAGCATGTTTTGTACACTCTGTGTAGAGGCCAGTCTGAACGCCTGTTTTTGCCGCACCAAGCTTGATGACAGAGAACCGTTGGAGATTTCCCCATCATATATTATCAGCATCTGAAATAGGTTTCATTGCAGTGTTGAAAACCGCAACAAAACGAAAGAAACAAACCCAATGAACTATGATTTATGTGTATACAGCCAAGCCTATAATGGTGTAGATAATCCTTTCCAGATGTGTAAATATATGAGCGGCACAGCTTAAATGTCAATGTATCTCCATGATACAGGACCCTGAGGGGGCGTGTTTGTGAGCATGTGTGTAGCAGTGTAGGCTGCTGAGGGGAGGATGGCTCATAATAATGGCTAGAATGGAGTCAGTGGAATGGTATCAACCACACGGAAACCATGTGTTTGATGTGTTTGGGACCATTCCATTGACTCCATTCCAGCCATTATTATGAGCCGTCCTCCCGTCAGCAGCGTTCACTGGTGTCTCAGTGAGTGTATTCTGTGTATGCTTATGCCTCTGTCTTAAAAACACTTTTTCCCCAGAGCACCTGACTCAAATCATGCACATTGCACATAGACATATGTACGAGCTATTCCAGTGGGCTGGGTGGGGACTTGAGACAGAATTGTGTTACTCTTAATGTCTCTTAAATGTCTTGCTATCTACACAGCAGCAACCATAGGGCAAAACAACAGTGTTATTGTATATGGAGAAAATGTCCTCAGCAGCAGCAGTTATATGGCCTGAGCATTCCAGATAGTCTAGGCCCTGTGGCTTCAGTCTAGAAACAGTCCCTTAGGCAGTAGCCCACCACCCTCACCTGTCAGGTAGAACAGACATACACTCTCATAGGCCTTAATCCTTCCTCTGAATCTCCCTCAGTTGAGCTTCCCTGTCTGCCCTTGAGAATCATCCATGCTTCCTGGTGAGTAACGCTGCATTAGGCACTCACATATTCCTCCAGATATCAACAGACGGAAAGAGAACCATCCAGAAAAAAAGAGGAATGAATTTAGCTGTTAGGTCTCACTGACGCACACTGGAAGTTCACAGGGCTGGATTGGAATAAAAAAACACTACAGATGATAGGTCATTTAATACTATATACAGCATCATTCTGGATTGTCTGTGAAGACTGGTAACGGCCATTGGAGTTTATATGAGTTTAAATGCTCTTTAGTGAGAAACCTACAGGGAGTCAATCAGAAAATAACAACAGAATTCTGCCAGTATAGCATCACAATCACAGTCAAATACAGACACACACTGAGCTTCATTTCAGAGAACCTGCAGAGGAGTATGTGATAGTCAGGCCATGTCTCAGAATCCACTCATCCATTTAGCAAATAAGGCATTTTCATTGTATCTCAACAGTATTCAGCCTGTACAGCTGTTGTAATGTGCCATTACATGGATATGGATTCTATTTCTACAATGTCACCATTTTACACATCAGCTGAGTACTAATCCATATTTATTACAGACCAAATTTATAGATTATTATAGAAGATTGGGAATTATCTCAAATTTGGCCATATGGTACATGTTAAATACGTAGATAAAACAATATGAGTTATACATTGAAACAAAGGTTGTGTTTGATTAGCCTTGATTAGTACTGATTGGAATGTTGAGAAAACATTATCACATATACTGTAGACTTTCTATCCCTGCTCTCTTGCAGCATTTTAATACTGTCTGGCACAGGTCTGCAGTTGAATGGTAAACAAACAACCATTAGAATTGTCTTCTCTGCCAGCATCTACCGACGTCCCTATTTCCCAACACGGCAAGGCATTCATCCTTATACCAAATATTAAAGCATTATGATGGTTAACTGGTTTGACAAAACAAACAGACAGACCAGAATGCATTGTGCACTAATGGAGCAACCAACCAACAAAGAGATAAAGTAGCTAATCACATGGCTCCAATCTAAAGGGCACCATTTGCATTGTGCTAGCGGAACGCTAAATGTCTAAAATGTCTGTCACTCAGATTCTAATCTAGTATTTTATAATTTCTTCCATTGGCAACCCACACAGTTCAATGCACTGACAAGAACATCACTTCTGAACATTGTCTTATTTTGGGTGGTACTTTCAAGCTTCTCCTCCTACACTGTAAGAACTCACCTGGTAGGCCTAGTGTAAAAAAGCTCAAATGAAAGTAAAAGCATCACAATTAGTGGACTGACCCGAGGCGCATGCGCATACCAATAGGATGCATGGGTAGTGAGTAGCTATGTTTTGGACTGACAAAACTGTGGTTATATGTAGAAACCGGACATCAACGTTTAAATTAAGCCTCTAAAATCGATAAATCAACATATCCCCAAGCAACTGTTAGAGTGTGAGCGATCAGTTATGTACAACATGGAATCAATCAGTAGGTAAAACGGTGCGACGACACGAATCCAACAAGCCATGGCTTCCCCCAGAGGACAACAACATTTTCCTTTTGGAAACAAAGTTGCAAACTTTAGAAGATGAATTGGACCAGCAAGAAAACAGAATGAGACAAAACAACATAAGAATATTGTCCTTCCCGGAAAATGAGGAAAAAGGATACCTTTCTAGCTACGTGGTCAAACTGATATCAGAGGAATTTGATGTGGATATATAAACAGAAGATCTGGAATGACGCCATAGGATTTGCGTTAAACAGAAGAACGCTAAATACCCACGCATGATAATCTTCAAACTGTGAAACTATCAGAATAAAATATACATTCTGAAGGCACAGGAGGGAAAGGAGATCAAAATCCACGGCCGGTCCATTTGATTCATCCAGGACCTGTCTGCTAGGCTGAGAGAGAGACACAATAAACACATTCCGATCAGACAGTCACTGGAGGAAAAGGGGACCAAGTCTCAGATCAGCTTCGCAGCAGTGCTGTGGCTATGGAAGGGAATGCAAAGGATGGAATTCACAACCGTTGACAAAGCTCTAATCAAGCTACAAGAAACCTTCCCAGAAACCTCCCAGTTGGAGGAGGAGAGTCCCCTGCTCTGAGAAGAGGACAAAGTAGGAAACAACGAGGAGCGCACCAAGCTACAGTTGAAGTCGGAAGTTTACATACACTTAGGTTGGAGTCATTAAAACTCGTTTTAACTCGTTGACAAGTCGGTCAGGACATCTACTTTGTGCATGACACAGTCATTTTCCCAACAATTGTTTACAGACAGATTATTGCACTTGTAATTCACTGTATCACAATTCCAGTGGGTCAGAAGTTTACATACATTAAGTTGACTGTGCCTTTAAACAGCTTGGAAAATTCCAGAAACGCATACTTCAAGCAGACCCCAAGCATACTTCCAAAGTTGTGGCAAAATGGCTTAAGGACAACAAAGACAAGGTATTGGAGTGGCCATCACAAAGCCCTGACCTGAATCCTATTGAAAATGTGTGGGCAGAACTGAAAACGCGTGTGCGAACAAGGAGGCCTACAAACCTGACTCAGTTACACCATCTCTGTCAGGAGGAATGGGCCAAAATTCACCCAACTTATTGTGGGAAGCTTTTGGAAGGCTACTAAAAATGTTTGACCCAAGTTAAACAATTTAAAGGAAATGCTACCAAATACTAATTGAGTGCATGTAAACTTCTGACCCACTGGGAATGTGATGAAAGAAGAAAAAGCTGACATAAATCACTCTCTACTATTATTCTGACATTTCACATTATTAAAATAAAGTGGTGATTCTTACTGACCTAAGACAGGGAATTCTTACTAGGTTTAAATGTCAGGAATTGTGAAAAACTGAGTTTAAATGTAGTTGGCTAAGGTGTATGTAAAACTTCCGACTTCAACTGTCTATACAGTGATGCCTAAGACCAGCTTATAGTAAGATGAGACAATATAATTTTCCCCTCCCCAATACAATCTATACTCTACTTTCCCCAAATAACTGTTATTCTCTATCGAGTAACGATAGAAGTAGCCGATGCCAATGGGCTACATAGACAGTGAAAAGACAATTCAAAGGGGGAAATACAGCATGTATGTCAATAACTGCTTGGCTTGGCTTGGGTGAAGGCAAGGATGGGAGGTACAGTAGGGATAAGCTTAGCTTGGGTGGGTAAGGGTGGGCAAGTATGGGAGTTTGGGACAAGCTTGGCTTGGGTGGAGAAGGGTGGATAAGGATGGGAGGTTGGGACAAACTTGGCTTGGGAGAAAACAAGGAAGGAGGGATGGTTTTGGATGGTTTTGGCTTGGGAGAGAGAGAGAGACAGAAGGAAGGATTTAACTATATTACAATTGAATTTAATGTATTTTTGTGACCTGCAAACCTGCTGTAAAATGAATAAGAGTTCTGGACAGATTAGGAGAGGATGTCAAGTTATTAATATTTCTTGTTTGTCATTATAGCTTAGATTCAATGGTAGTTATTGTTGAGAGTGGAGATGGGCTCTATCCGAGGGATTGGGACGGGGTGACTGGTAGGGCATCAGACATTTCTCTGAAGTGTGTGTTGGACATCCACTCATCTCACTTCAGTCTCTTGGTGGACCCACTCTCCACAAGTAGACTCCCTCCCACCAGTCACTATATTTTAATTTAATTGACAGGGTAATACAAATTGACCACAATACTTAAGTGGCAGTCTTTCTCCAATGTATGTATAATGACATGATCCACAGACATTTTGTACATTAGGGGAGGAGTTAGAGCTTAAAATCGCTAAAAAGGCACAGCGCCTCAAAGAACAAAGAAGTACTTTGCCTTATGTTTTTTGTGTGTTTTCTGTTAAATATCTGCTCAGCCCACATGCTCACACACTCTATACACTGAGTGTACAAAACATTAGGAACACCTTCCTAATATTGGGTTACACCCCATTTTGCCCTCAAAACAGCCTGAATTCATCGGGGCACTCAAACTGGTGTGCCTGGCACCTACTACCATACCCCGTTCAAAGGCACTTAAATATTTTGTCTTTGCCCATTCACCCTCTGAATGCCACACACACAATCCATGTCTCAATTGTCTCAAGGCTTTAAAATCCTTCTTTAACCTGTCTCCTCCCCTTCATCTACACTGATTGAAGTTGACTTAACAGTTGACATCAATAAGGGATCATTTCTTTCACCTGGATTCACCTGGTCAGTATATGTCATGGAGAGAGCAGGTGTTCCTAATGTTTAGTACACCCAGTATATATATGTAATGTAAACAATAACTATGCATTCATATTATGACTCTCCCTTTCCATGGAATGCCCACTGCCCTCATATGACATGTCTGCTAAAATATTTTATATGGTTCTTCAATAATAGACAGAACAGACAAGGTTACCTTTGATTTCATACAAGTAAAGACCAACAAAATACAACGTATTATGTGGAATGTGCACATGCTTCATGACGGGGCCAAAAAATATATGGTTCTTGAACACTTAAAGAGATTGTAAGCAGATGTGGTTTTCCTGCAAGAGTTACATAAAAAAAAATAGACATTACATTTTTAAAGAGGAGCTGGGTTGGAGAGGCCTATGCTGCCACCTACTGTAGTAACATTAGAGGTGTAGGCATTCTGATAAATAAGAATACAACTTTTCCCTTATATCCCAGCACATGGACCAAGAAGGCCATTTTCTAATGTTGAATTGTACCTAACATGGTGAAAAATAAACATTGATTTCAGAAAAGGATACACGTATGATATGTAATATATACAAAACCTTGCAGAAAGCCTATCTAACTGACAAAAAAATTACTATTGGAATCAAGACTGATATAGGCAAATATAGAGGGACTGTTGGAACATAACTAATGAAATTACAGTTAACAAAAATGTATTTATACAAGAGGCAAAATGCACAAATTCTACAGAACAATGGCAGAGTCATGTCTGTCATGACTGTCCTGTGAGGATCAGAATGGGTCAGATCAGACTGGTGGGGGGTGACAGTAACCAGGCTGCTCTCCTTCCCACAGAGGAAAGAAGGGGAGCTGCCATTCACACTTGGTCATAAATTAAGCAGGGGGAATTTCTCTCTTTACCCTTTTGTATCAACTGAAGGAATGTTCTTTTGTCTCCAGAGACTTTTGCCCGCCCAAAACTCTAACGTCCAAAAAGTGGATAATGGAACAATAATTCTAACATAAAGAATTTGGGGAATGGTCAGTGGGGAGATGTAGAAAACTAATGTCATATTGTTTTTAATTTTGTGATGTTTTAAAAACTGTATGGACCAAATACTGTAACTTGGAAATGATACCCCCTTTATCTGTCAAGTGTTCATCATGTTGCGAATACAATATGAAAAATTATGAAAATTGTTTTGTTAAGATTGGAATGTGATTTTAGTTCTCTAATAAGAAAATTGTTTTTGAGAATACCTTGCACAGTAACTAGCCACGCCCCGAATGAGGTCAGAAGAGCATGTCAGTGTGATGGAACCGCCCTTTTCGACCAGAGTGCTTAAAAGGACTGGCTAATAATTAACATATCAGACCAGGAAACATGAGGCGGGTAGATTCATATTGGAAATGGTTGAAACATTGAACCTCAACATGAGGTGAAGAAATAAACTCACCTTCCTTTAGACCAGAGAAACGAAGAGCTGCAGCTCATGTCCATAGTGGTCCGAATCCTGAATACCAACACGAGGAGGAAGACGTGAGAAGCTCATCTCAGACAATCACTGGTACAGCTGATTAGATGTCTTAAGTCAGATATCAAGAAAAGCAAATCTAAGTGAGACTATCCTACTAAGCTCATCCAGAACGGGAACCGTTGTCATGGCTGGTTATCTTCCAGAGTCAACAACAGTGGAAGACGGGAAAAAGGAGACCTGTTTCAGACAATCAGAGCCATACAGCTGGAAGGCCAACAACTTTCCGAGAAGGCTTGGTTCCGACCAAGATAAACGTCGAACGGCATTCAACACGTAAATACATTCATTATTTCTTATTCCAAACGGGCGGCTGTTCGAGTGCAAGGTTTATGATTAATGTGAGGACAGTCCTAGAATGTATCCACAACAAGTGTCCCTTTTCTCTCTCTCTCTCTCTCTCTTCCCCCTCTCCATCTATGTTGTAACAAGCCATCATACCTTGTCAGTCCACTAGGGACCTTTGTCTCATGTAAGTGTGTATGTGTATTCTGTGTTATTTGTGTAGTACTGAATCATGAGCAAGACTGGGTTTTTTGCAGATCCAAGAAGGTTATGATTAATATGTTGACTGTGTTATGGATGTTATTGGTAAAGAGCTTATAGAGTTTAATTCGGGAGATGTAAACTCTCTAAACAACTTCTTTCGTGGTGACCCAAATCCTAATGAGTTAATTGTTACATGACTGACTTGCCTAGTTAAATAAAGGTTAAATAAAATAATTATAATAATAATAATAATAATTGTTACATGATTAATTTAATTTGGTAACAATTAAACATAGTTAGTGGATTAAATAAATAACAGTCATCAGATTAATGAAAGTAAAGTCACGATATGTCTTAACCCCCTAGAGTCGATGTACGCGCCCCTGTAGAAATCTAATTATCATAATAAAAAATCCCCATGCAAGTCTGACAGTTTAAGACAGAGATATCTGTTTTTCTGCATTGGATGCCGATGTCACACTTCCGCATCTGAGGTGAAAGGTGACAGAGCTAGACCAAAAATTGGTCTTCTCACAAAATTGTCTGTGGCGTCCGAACGGTTTGACCCCAACAAGCGTCTTAGGACTTGTCTGAAGTCGGTACAGGTGATCTACCAACTTCTGTTTGTAGCGTTCAAACAGTTTGGGCTACACACTAATATGACCCCTCTTTGGAAAGGTGAGACTCTCAAAAACACGTACATGGCGGTTTTGTCCTAGGACGCCCCACAGGCCTCACAAGACTCGTCTGAAGGTCCCATGGTATCGCTTAAGTAGAATATAGAATATTTAGTGCCAAAAATAAGCGGTGAAATACATGTAACAAATAAAATAACAAATGTTTCCTGATCTTTCTTATATCTCAGATATAGAACAGACACTTCCGGACAAACTTCCTTTAGAGTTTTTGGGGGGACCAACAGTTGTTTCATGTAGTGAATCTGTTATTCAATGCATTTGTATGAGAAATAAATTGTTTTTCATCAAATAATTGTTTTATATATATATTTTTTATACTTCAAGGGGTCTTAAAATTCGAAATAAAATAGCCAAATGATCCTTGGTATGACCTTAAAAAATTCCATATAGCGTAGCAGAACCCCGCCCCATTTATGGGTTAAGTGTAAAACTAACAAAGGCCTCAATAATTGATACCTCCTGGGAATGCTATTAAGTCCAAAAGTTATTGTCGGAGTTAGAGTTGGCTGTCAGAAGTTTTACAATATAAGTTTACTTTTAATCTGTCTATCAAGACATGCCATATGAGGGTGCTGTGAAATACCCAATGGGGTGGACCAAACTTTTCTCATCAATGATTTTGAAAAAAATTCCACTTAAAAACTGGAAATCAAATTATCCTCCATCATTACGACAGTAGATGAATCAAATGTATTATTATTTAAATATTGAAAAGTTGTGGGCTACGGAGAAAAAAATAACATTTCAAATTGATGCCATATGGCATAGAGTGCTTGCAACAAGCATTGGAAACTACCAGGGGATGAAGGATGAGGGGGAGTGTGGTTGTGAGACATATGTGATGTGTATGGTTCCGGTGGGAACATGTGGGTCTGAGCAGGTGTGATGTGTATGGTTCCGGTGGGAACATGTGGGTCTGAGCAGGTGTGATGTGTATGATTCCGGTGGGAACATGTGGGTCTGAGCAGGTGTGATGTGTATGGTTCCGGTGGGAACATGTGGGTCTGAGCAGGTGTGATGTGTATGGTTCCGGTGGGAACATGTGGGTCTGAGCAGGTGTGATGTGTATGGTTCCGGTGGGAACATGTGGGTCTGAGCAGGTGTGATGTCATTGATGTTTGTTGAAAGTTGTGTGCATCTGTTGTCTGCGTTATCTTTTCTTCATGCATAGTTGTTATTTAAAAAAACGAAATAACTAAAAACATTTAAAGAAATAACAATGAGTGAACTGATGCACAAGCATCACTGCCCAATAGTGGCTGGCTAGAGCCCCCAATCAGGCAGTGTTAAGCAGTCTGATGAACATGATTTTAGGCAGCACAGAACGCAGGGAGCTGGGTCTGCTCTGAAACAGATGGGCATGAAGAGTGTGTCATTACGTAGGCAGCTGATTCTCTCTCTCCCTCTCTCTCTCTGCTGCTGGCCAGCGCCATAGATAAACAGATAAACCGGCGTCTGCCAGGAACTTCCTGAAGGTGTAGCATGATGTGTGTTAAAGGAATGTAGGCAACATACAGTACAGTACAGTACAGCACAGTACAGTACTGTACATGGGACGTGCATACGGCAACAGCCCTAAGGATGTAGATCATTCTGTTTCGTGAATGAAATGAGGACAGATAGCACCATATCATGTCATAAGCTCAATGTGCATGGAGCTTACAGTACTTCATCTCTGTGAACTGCATACCACAGGAGCTGAAGTCATTTATAGGTGTTTAACCACTTCTGTGCAGCCCAGAGTATAGGTAACCATGCTGAGTACATTTGGGTCCCCACTCTGTAATCTTACATCAGATTAAAGCTATATTTCTTGCAGTGGGGTTTGGTTGAGCAAATTAATCAACCATTATTAAAGCAGTTATTACTCTAAACAAATGCATATTGCAGTGAAATATCTGTGGTCTGGTCACAGGAATGGAGAGAACCATAGACACTCAGTCATTACCTTCATGAGTCAAGTGAGAGTAGGATCTCTCCAGTGGGCTGCTATGGAAGTGGCACTGTGGCCCATTTCTAATATGTCTGTAAGAGAGAGAGTGTGTGTGCGTGTGTGTGAGCTTGTGTGAGCAGACAAACAGTGCCAGGCCGACTACGCAGACTCCCTGTGGGTTAACACATGTTTCTGCAGTACAGGAGACAACACAGACCTCTCCATCCATCTCCCACTGTGGACAACACTGCAGCTGCTCTGCATGGAATACAGATGGGACAGAGTCTGAGAACGGTACAATTAGCCAACATACTAAACTTGTTCTTTGATTGAGAGGCTTTGGAATGTTTGATGAGGACAAGGTGGGAAGAAGATTGTAGCTTACATTACTCTTCACTACATTACTGGCTTATAATTATCTTCTGTGGAGGATATGTGGGTTTGGACTTTGAGTAAGGTCAGGGGACTGAGAGTTTGCTTTGATACTTTTTGTGTAATCATGCCTGGAGGAGATACAAGGGGGAGTGAGACTAAAAGGAGATTCTGAAAAGTTTGAGAAGATGAGAATCACTCGGCTGGAGGCCTGGACTCAACAGAAATTTAGGAATAATAAAAAAAATTGTTCAGACATCAGATGATTTCAAGATTACACAGAGGAAGTAAATTATAAAATATGTTTGTGCTGATTAACAATCCAGATCATGCTGTATATATCAAATTTGTTTCTAATTGTGAATGGTCTTTATTCATGAGTGTGGTTGCTGCAGTCACAGTCTGAACGCACCAGCCCTTTCCTCTCACCTTCCACCGTACCCAACTCACTGTTCCAATACCTGCGGACAGATCTCTATCATACTGAAAAATATATATAAATGCAACATGCAACAATTTCAAAGATTTTACTGAGTTACAGTTCATTTAATGAAATCAGTCAATTGAAATGAATTCATTAGGCCATAATATATGGATTTCACATGACTGGGAATATAGATATGCATCTGTTGGTCACAGATACCTTAAAAAAAAGGACACATCTCCTTCGCATAGAGTTGATCAGGCTGTTGATTGTGGCCTGTGGAATGTTGTCCCATTCCTCTTCAATGGCTGTGCGAAGTTACTGGATGTTGTTGGGAACTGGAACACGCTGTCGTACACGTCGATCCAAAACATACCAAACAGGCTCAATGGGTGACATGTCTGGTGAGTATGCAGGCCATGGAAGAACTGGGACATGTTCAGTTTACAGGAATTGTGTACAGATCCTTGCGACATGGGGCCGTGCATCATCATGCTGAAACATGAGGTGATGGCGGCGGATGAATGGCACGACAATGGGCCTCAGGATCTCATCAAGGTATCTCTGTGCATTTAAATTGCCATCGATAAAATGCAATTGTATTTGTTGTCCATAGCTTATGCCTGCCCATACCATAAACCCAACCTCCACCATGGGGCACTCTGTTGACAACGTTGTCATCAGCAAACCGCTCGCCCACACAACGCCATACATGTGGTCTGTGGTTGTGAGGCAGTCCGGTTGGATGTACTGCCAAATTCTCTAAAATGACATTGGAGGCGGATTATGGTTGAGGAATGAACATTCAGTTCTCTGGCAACAGCTCTGATGGACATCCCTGCAGTCAGCATGCCAACTGCACCATCCTTTAAAACTTGAGACATCTGTCATGTGTTGTGTGACAAAATTGCACATTTTAGAGTGGCCTTTTATTGTCCCCAGGACAAGGTGCACCTGTGTAATTATCATGCTGTTTAATCAGCTTCTTGATATGCCACACATGTCAGGTGGATGGATTATCTTGGCTATGGAAAAAATGCTCACTAACGGATGAGAGAATAAAGCTCTTTGTGCGTACGGAACATTTTGGGATCTTTTATTTTATCTCATGAAACATGGGACCAACACTTAACATGTTGCATTTATATTTTTGTTCAGTGTACATGACCTATTGTGTTAGCTTCCTCACTTCCTTCCTTCCGTCTCATGGTTCTGCCCCCCTTTCATTGCCGATCCCAAGGCTGCTCCATGCATACTGTAGGTTTGAAATCAGTTTCCCTGTGTCTACTGAGTCTGGGTGTCACGATCGTCGTATGAGTGAGACCAAGGCGCAGCGTGAGTAGAGTTCCACATATTTTTTATAAACTGAAAACTCACCAAAACAAAACAATAAAGCACAAACAAAACACTATACAAAATAGTGCTGACAGGCAACTACACATAGTCAAGATCCCACAAACACAAAAGGGAAATGGCTACCTAAATATGATCCCCAATCAGAGACAACGATAAACAGCTGTCTCTGATTGAGAACCATATCAGGCCAACATAGACATACAAAAACCCTAGATGACCCACCCTAGTCACTATCACGCCCCAACCAACACAGAGAAAAACAGCTTACTATGGTCAGGGCGTGACACTGGGCTGGTCTCAGTTTACACAGAAACCAACAGACACAGACAGACACAGACAGACACACACACCTCAGTCAATTCAGTCCCATTCAAAATCATATTTTCTCTAACCCTAAACCTAACCCTAACGTTAACCTTAACCGTAACCTTAACCCTAACCCTAACCTTAACCCCAAAACCTAACCTTAACCCTAACCCTAAACATAACCCTAACTCCTAACCCTAAAATGAATTCTAACCTCTAACACTAATTCTAATTCTAACCTTAACCCTAAACCCCCTAGAAATAGCATTTGACCTTGTGGTGACTAACAAAATGTCCCCAGTTGGTCAAATGTTTGTTTAATTTACTATTCTTGTGGGGACTTCTGGTCCCCACAAGTATAGTTAAACACGTCCACACACAGAGAGATCCTGGCTATTCCTTTGAAGCTGTCTGTCTCATTGAAGCCTACTTATTACAGTCTCAGTGGGTCTGTGGTGTTCCTTTGTTAGCAGACAGACTGGCTCAAACATACAGGCTCAACATTCCAGACATCTGAGATGCCTGCTAGACTGGTTGAAACTGCACAGAGAGGAGAGACAGAGAGGTGAAGAGAGAGGGACAGAGAGAGAGAGCGCCTCAAAACCTAATGTATACCTGGCCCACCACTCCACCCTGGACTTGAACAGCCTTTGCGACCTAAGAGGTATGTATCAGATGCTCAACATAATCTGCTCACACCTACTGTAATGGTCCTTTACCTAAACCACACAAAAACTACACGAGACACTATGGAACACAAAGCTTTGACTATCTCATCCTGGAATATACAAAGTCTGAGGTCATCTGTCTTTGGCCTAAAGAGCAGGAACCCAGACTTCAAAGAAATTGGAAATACAGACATTGTCATCTTACAAGAAACATGGTATAAAGGAAACGGACTCACTGGTTTGCTCTCTAGGTTACAGAGAGCTGGTAGTCCCATCCACAAAACTACCAGGTGTGAAACAGGGAAAAGGGGTATGCTAATTTGGTATAGAGCAGACCTAACCCAATCTATTAAATTAGTCAAAACAGGAACATATTACATCTGGCTAGAAATGAGTAAGGAAATGATCTCAACAGAGGAAAATGTCCTCCTGTGTGCCACCTATATCCCTCCAATAGAATCCCCATACTTTAACGATGACAGCTTCTCCATCCTGGAGGGGGAGATCAACAATTTCCAGGCTCAGGGACATGTACTAGTCCGTGGCGACCTAAATGCCAGAAATGGACCCAACAACCTCAGCACACAGGGGGACAACATCTGCTTGGAGGCGACAGCATTCCCTCCCCCATATGCCCCCTAGACACAACTACGATAACATAACCAACAAAAACGGATCACAACTCCTGCAGCTCTGTCTGACACTGTACATAGTCAATGTGTCACGGCCGTTGGAAAAAGAGGACCAAGGTGCAGCGTGGTGAGCGTACATTTTCTCTTTATTTCGAAATGACGCAGACAAAACAATAAACAATACAAAACAAACCGTGAAGCTCAAAAGGCTATGTGCCCTAAACAAAGTCAACTTCCCACAAAGACAGGTGGGAAAAAAGGCTACCTAAGTATGGTTCCCAATCAGAGACAATGATAGACAGCTGTCCCTGATTGAGAACCATACCCGGCCAATACATAGAAATAGAAAATCATAGAAACACAAAACATAGAATGCCCACCCCATTTCACGCCCTGACCGAACAAATAGAGACATAAAAAGGATCTCTAAGGTCATGGCGTGACACAATGGTAGGCTTCGAGGGGACTCCTATGGTAGGTACACCTATAGGTCATCTCTTGGCAGTAGTACTGACTACTTTATCACTGACCTCAACCCAGAGTCTCTTAGAGTGTTCACAGTCAGTCCACTGACACCCCTATCAGATCACAAATTCAATCCCTTCTAGACAATTTCCCAGACAAAAGGTTTCAATGTAATAGTGAAGGTGTAAACTTGACAGAAGAAAACCTAAACAGTATATTTGACCTCTCAGCTTCCCTATCAAATCTAAAAATGTCAAGCAGACATCCTAAGAAAATTAACAACAATGACAAATGACAAAACATAGAGACCCAGAAAACCTGAGCCTACGCCTTCACTATGGCGAATCACTAAAACAATACAGAAATATACTACGTAAAAAGTAGGAACAGCACGTCAGAAATCAGCTCAATGTAATTGAAGAATCCATAGAATTTAACCACTTCTGGGAAAATTGGAAAACTCTAAACAAACAACAACACGAAGAGTTATCTCCCAAAACGGAGATGCATGGATAACCACTTCTCCAATATTTTTGGCTCTATAACAAAGAACAAAGAACAAACAGCAAAAACATATACATGATCGAATACAAATCTTAGAATCAACTATTAAAGACTACATGAACCCACAGGATTCTCCAATTACATTGAATGACCTACAGGACAAAATACAAACCCTCCAACCCAAAAAGGCCTGTGGAGTTGATGGTATCCTAATTTAAATTATAAAATATACAGACCCCAGATTCCAATTGGCTATACTTAACATCATCCTCAGCTTGGGCATCTTCCCCAATATTTAGGACCGAGGACTGATCACCCCAATCCACAAAAGTTGAGACAAATTTGACCCCAATAACTACAGAGGGATATGGGTCAACAGCAACCTTCGGAAAATCCTCTGCATCATCAGTAACAGCAGACTCAGACTTTCCTCAGCGAAAACAATGAACTGAGCAATGTCAAATTGGCTTTTTACCAAAGTATTGTCGTGACGTGACTCTCATTAATGTGATGACTGTTATTTATCGAATAATTACCTACTATGTTTAATTGTTACTGGATTAAATTAATCATGTAACAATTAACTAATTCGAAATTTGGGGCACCACGGGAGAAGCTGTTTACAGAGTTACCGACTCCCGAATTAACTCAAGAATAAATATATATATCGATAACAGTCACTAATTCATAATTTTCTCATATCAGTCTCATTCTGAACGTCGCAGACTTCGTGAATCTGCACAAACCCGAGTCTTACTAATCATTCCATACCACACAAATTGATTTAATTATTTATTTACTAACAAACTAAATGATAACACAGGATACACACACACAGTATAGGTTATTGACTTGAAACTTAATACGGTTTTCAACAGGTCCCTAGCGGACTAACACAATATGACACTTGTTACACAAGATGGAGAGTTAAAGAGAGAGAGAGAAAGCGAGAGAGAAAGAAAATAAACACTAGGATACATTTGGGAACTACGCTCACAGTAACCCTTATACCTTCCCCCGAACTGCCGCTCTTTTGGGTAAGAAGTAATACATGTATTTACGTGTTGAAGGTCTTCATCGGGTATATCTGTTGGGCACAGGCCTTCGTGGTTCCACTTTGTGAGAAGGGTTCGATTGGGCCTTCTTCTTCGGATGGCCTTCTCCTTCTTTCTCAGGTGTAAGACTCTGATTGTCCACAAGAGGTCACAATGTCCTTCTTCTTAGTTGTCTGTTTACTTGTACTCGTTCTGCAAGAGTGGTCTTTTGAGGATGGCTAATCAGCTGTGTCGAATATCCCCAGAGTGGTGATGAGAGCAGTGTAGCTGACGATGATCTGAAGAGAATAACCTGATGGTCCTACTTAAATTCACTTTCTTAGATACAGTACTTAGAACGGCTACTCAACCGTAGTATTGATTGTTAAGAGGTTCCTTTGTCTTCTTCAACCTTGTGTTTAGTTCCAGGGTCGTGACTAAGGTAGACATAGCTGCAGCTTGTGGTCCGTTTAGTCTGATATGTTAATTCTTAGCTCAATCTTTTATACCCTTGGGTAAAAAGGGGGCGTTTTCATCACACTGACACGCTCTCTGGGCTTCCTGGGGCGTGGCTAGTTATGAGGCAAAGTATCCTAATTACTATGATCTTGTTAGAGAACTAAAATAACAATCCTAATGTCACAAAAACATTCTCTTCACCCTTGATATTTTCTATACCACGTAAAGGATGTAAACCTGATAAACCTAGTGTAAAAGCTCCTTGGGTTACAATGTTTTCGTTATAACGTCTTTATATATGACATAATGACATCACAACATAGACATTAATTTTCCATATTCCATCTCTCATCATTCCCAACACTCAAATGTTAAAATATATTGTCCCAGTGTTCATTGTTTGATGTTGAAGTTTTGGGTGGCAAACTCTCCTATAACAAAAAGACATTCCATTCACCCATACTAGAGATCAGAAAAGAGTCGTCTGCTGCATTAGAATTTACGATCGATGTGAAGTGCCATAAAACCCCCACATCAATCCCCCCCCCCCCCCAGAGAGGGCTCTGTATACGCTGATCCACTGTCCTGATCTTTGAATCCGCACAGGAGAATCATGACAATATCATACGACAGACCACGTATTCACCCTGCACACCCTAAGTGGCAAGCAAACAAACCAAAACAAAGGCAAAGTCTTCTCATGCTTTGTTGATTTCAAAAAAGGTTTTGACTCAATTTGGCATGAGGGTCTGCTACACAAATTGATTGAAAGTGGTGTTGGGGGAAAACATACAACATAATAAAATCTATGTACACAAACAACAAGTGTATGGTTAAAATAGGCAAAAAACACATATTTCTTTCCACAGGGCCCGGGATGTGAGACAGGGATGCAGCTTAAGCCACACCCTCTTCAATATATATGTCAACAAATTGGCGAGGGCACTAGAACAGTCTGCAGCACCCGGCCTCACCCTACTAGAATCTGAAGTCAAATGTCTACTATTTGCTGATGATCTGGTGCTTCTGTCCCCAACCAAGGAGGGCCTACAGCAGCACCTAGATCTTCAGCACAGATTCTGTCAGACCTTGGCCCTGACAGTAAATCTCAATAAGACAAAAATAATGGTGTTCCAAAAAATACACGAATACAAATTCCATCTAGACACCGTTGCCCTAGAGCACACAAAAACTTTACACACCTCGGCCTAAACATCAGCGCCACAAGTAACTTCCACAAAGCTGTGAACGATCTGAGAGACAAGGCAAGGAGAGCCTTCTATGCCATCAAAAGGAACATAACATTTGACATACCAATTAGGATCTGGCAAAAATACTTGAATCAGTTACAGAACCCATTGCCCTTTATGGTTGTGAAGTATGGGGTCCGTTCACCAACAAAGAATTCACAAAATGGGACAAACACCAAATTGAGACTGCATGCATAATTCTACAAAAATATCCTATGTGTACAACGTAAAACACAA
Organism: Salvelinus namaycush; assembly: GCF_016432855.1. Classification (NCBI taxonomy): domain Eukaryota; kingdom Metazoa; phylum Chordata; class Actinopteri; order Salmoniformes; family Salmonidae; genus Salvelinus; species Salvelinus namaycush. Next base: position 36,307,050 of record NC_052322.1, on the reverse strand, counting down.
AAAAAAATGCATGCAGAGCAGAATTAGGCACATACCTGTTAATTATCAAAATCCAGAAAAGAGCAGTTAAATTCTACAACCATCTAAAAGGAAGCGATTCCCAAACCTTCCATAACAAAGCCATCACATACAGAGAAATTTACCTGGAGAATAGCCCCCGAAGCAAGCTTGTCCTGGGGCTCTGTTAACAAACACAAACAGACCACACAGAGCCCCCGGACAGCAACAGAACTCCCGAGTGGCGCAGCGGTCTAAGGCACTGCATCTCAGTGTAAGCGGCGTCACTACAGCTCCTGGTTTGAATCCAGGCTGTATCACATCCGGCTTGGATTGGGAGTCCCATAGGGCGGCGCACAATTAGCCCAGCATCGTCCGGGTTGGCCAGAGTAGGCCGTCATTGTAAATAAATAAAAATTCTTAACTGTCTTGCCTACTTAAATAAAGGTTAAATTAATAAAAATAAAATATAATTACTTGACACATTGGAAAGAACTAACAAAAAAACAGAGCACAAAATAAAATTCTATTTGGCCCTAAACAGAGAGTACACAGTGGCAGAATACCTGACCACTGTGACTGACCCAAAATTAAGGAAAGATTTGACTATGTACATATTCCGTGAGCATAGCCTTGCTATTGAGAAAGGCCGCCGAAGGCAGACCTGGCTCTCAAGAGAATACAGGCTATGTGCACACTGCCACAAAATGAGGTGGAAACTCAGATTACACAGACCCACAAAGAATTAGAAAACAAATCCAATTTTGACAAACTCCAATATCTATTGGGTGAAATACCACAGTGTGCAATCACAGCAGCAAGATTTGTGACCTGTTACAACACTGTATATAGATATAATTTGATATTTGAAATGTTTTTATTCTTTTGGAACTTTTTTTTGGTGTAATGTGCATATGTTTCCCATGCCAAGAAAGCCCCTTAAATTGAAATTGAATTGAGAGAGAGACACTTGCTATGGGTTGAGAGAGAGCGAGAGAGAGAGAGAGAGAAAGAGAAAGAGAGAGAGAGAGAGAGAGAGAGAGAGAGAGAGAGAGAGAGAGAGAGAGAGAGAGAGAGAGAGAGAGAGAGAGAGAGAGATCAACTCAAATTGTATTCTTTGCTAAGAAGAATAAACCCGTACTTTTACAGACAGACGCAACAATGCTAGGACCAATGAGTGATGGTACATATTATGCAGATTTAATCGGGGGTGAGGCGAAATGCTTAGGTATCTAGCTCCAACAGTGCAGTAATACCAAACAATACAAAAAAAATTAAGAAAGAAATTAAGAAATATCAGAACAAGCACTGTCTGAGTCTTGAATATATATAAAGACTCACTTTTTAGGTTTCTGCCTATAGGAGGGGAGGAGCAAAATGGAAGCATCATCTGTGTCACTGGCTGAGTAGGGCAGGGAGAAGGGGGAGGAACTGAGAGAGCGAGAGCGAGAGAGAGAGAGAGAGAGAGAGAGAGAAAGAGAGAGAGAGAGAGAGAGAGAGAGAGAGAGAGAGAGAGAGAGAATTGCTATGGGTTTTATGGCACAGGCCTTTGACAAGCCTCTCAGGGACATACACGTAGGTTGTACTTAATCAAAACTGATAGAGTCCTCATAGTTAAGCAAATATGAGTACGACTTCACATGCATTCCCAGACCAGTACATCATAGCAGACATCTCTGGCTGGGGAGATTTGCATGTCTATTAATGAATACGTGTACAGTATGAAATTACAGTGAGCTATAAAAGTATTGGGACAGTGACACATTGTTTGTTGTTTTGGATCTATACTCCAGCACTTTGGATTTGAAAATATACAATGAATATGAGGTTAAAGTGCATACTGTCAGCTTTAATTTGAGGGTATTTACATCACTTTTTGTACCCCCCTCCCTCCCCATTTTAGGGGACCAAAAGTCTTGAGAACGAATTCAACTTATATGTGTATTGAAGTAGTCGAAAGTTTTGTGTCACGCCCTGACCTTAGAGAGCCATTTTATTTCTCTATTTGGTTAGGTCAGGGTGTGATGTGGGGTGGGCATTCTATGTTTTGTATTTCTGTGTGTTTGGCCGAGTGTGGTTCCCAATCAGAGGCAGCTGTCTATCGTTGTCTCTGATTGGGAATCATACTTAGGCAGCCTGTTTTGCCACCTTAGTTATGGGTAGTTGTCTTTGTTAGTGGCCTGTATAACCCTAGTAAGCTTCACGTTCGTTTTTGGTGTTTTTTGTTTTGTTGGCGACATTCTTAATAAAGACAAATGTACGCCTACCACGCTGCACCTTGGTCCGGTCATTTCCCTGACGACGTTCGTGACATTTTGGATATGATCCCATATCAAATCAAATCAAATCAAATGTTATTTGTCACATACACATGGTTAGCAGATGTTAATGCGAGTGTAGCGAAATGCTTGTGCTTCTAGTTCTGACAATGCAGTAATAACCAACGAGTAATCTAACCTAACAATTCCACAACTACTACCTTATACACACAAGTGTAAAGGGATAAAGAATATGTACATAAAGATATATGAATGAGTGATGGTACAGAACGGCATAGGCAAGATGCAGTAGATGGTATAGAGTACAGTATATACATATGAGATGAGTAATGTAGGGTATGTAAACATTATATTAAGTGGCATTGTTTAAAGTGGCTAGTGATACATTTTGTACATACATTTCCATCAATTCCCATTATTAAAGTGGCTGGAGTTGAGTCAGTATGTTGGCAGCGGCCACTAAATGTTAGTGGTGGCTGTTTAACAGTCTGATGGCCTTGAGATAGAAGCTGTTTTTCAGTCTCTCGGTTCCTGCTTTGATGCACCTGTACTGACCTCGCCTTCTGGATGATAGCGGGGTGAATTCCTTGCATGCAATGACTACATCCTAACTTGTTGGATGCATTTTTTGGTTGTTTTGATTGTCTTTCAGATAATTTTGTGGCCAAAAAAAATGAATGGGAAAAAATATATTGTGCCATTTTGGAGTCACTTTTATTATAAATAAGAATATAATATGTTTCTAAACACAAATTACATTAATGTGGAAGCTACCATGATTACGGATAATCCTGGATGAAACGTAAATAATGATGAGTGAGAAAGTTTCAGACGCACAAATATCATACATCTGTAACGTGCCATCTGTAAAATCACAAAATGACACTATTTACAAAATAATACATTATTTACCAATAGTTTCTACAGGCCACAAAATAATACATTATTTGCCAATAGTTTCTACAGGCCACAAAATAATACATTATTTACCAATAGTTTCTACAGGCCACAAAATAATACATTGTTTACCAATAGTTTCTACAGGCCACAAAATAATACATTATTTACCAATAGTTTCTACAGGCCACAAAATAATACATTATTTACCAATAGTTTCTACAGGCCACAAAATAATACATTATTTACCAATAGTTTCTACAGGCCACAAAATAATACATTATTTACCAATAGTTTCTACAGGCCACAAAAGAATACATTATTTACCAATAGTTTCTACAGGCCACAAAATAATACATTATTTACCAATAGTTTCTACAGGCCACAAAATAATACATTATTTACCAATAGTTTCTACAGGCCACAAAATAATACATTATTTACCAATAGTTTCTACAGGCCACAAAATAATACATTATTTACCAATAGTTTCTACAGGCCACAAAATAATACATTATTTACCAATAGTTTCTACAGGCCACAAAATAATACATTATTTACCAATAGTTTCTACAGGCCACAAAATAATACATTATTTACCAATAGTTTCTACAGGCCACAAAATAATACATTATTTACCAATAGTTTCTACAGGCCACAAAATAATACATTATTTACCAATAGTTTCTACAGGCCACAAAATCATCTGAAACACAACCAAAACAAAGAGCAAATGCATCCAACACATGTGTAGAGTCAAATTTCTAGTCATTGCATGTAAGGAATAGGGGACCAAATACTTCACTTTTGACAACTTTAAGAAACATATACTGTACAGTACCAGTCAAAAGTTTGGACACACCTACTCATTCAAGTATTTTTCTTTATTTTTACTATTTTCTACATTGTAGAATAATAGTGAAGAGATAAAAACTAGGAAATAACACATATGGAATCATGTAGTAACCAAAAAAGTATTAAACAAATCTAAATATATTTTATATTTGAAATTCTTCAAAGTAGCCACCCTTTGCCTTGATGACAGCTTTGCATACTCTTGGCATAATAAAGAAAAACCCTGGAATGAGTAGGTGTGTCCAAACTTTTGACTGGTACTGTATATGTGAATTTGTCCCAATACTTTTTGTCCCCTAAAATGGGTGGACTATGTACAAAAAGTGCTGTAATTGCTAAACGGTACACCCGAAATGGATCAAAATACCTTGAAATTAAAGCTGACAATCTGCACCTTCATTTCAAATCCAAAATGCTGGAGTACAGCGCTAATACAATGTCCCAAAACCTTTGTAGCTCACTGTATATGAGGTTTTAAAATTCCTACTAGTACAAAGCTGTCTTGTTGTTCAATGACTGTAATTGCTGAATTATGTATAAAACTTTGGTAGCTGTGTCTCTAGATGCAAGGTGATTCTAGACGTGGTGCTATTGCTTTTTATCTTGTTACAGTATATAAAACATCAGAGTCACAATGCAAATCTGTGAGAACCCAGTGATCGGAGCAGACGCATCGTGTGAGTAAAATTGCATTTTCACTAAGGGTTCCAGGTCGGGGCTGTGTTGTGCACGAGTCCACAAGTGTGTGCATGTGTTTGTGCGTGCCGGCGCGTGTGTAAGACTTGAAACAAAATGAATGAAGTGCCAGTTTTTGGGAAACAGGGCAAGGCAGGCAGGCAGGTGAGCGGGCTGACTAGATGATTCAGTAGAGCGTACCAGGAGAATCCCAGTCCCACTCCCCAGGAATGTCTGGTATTCCTCCCTCCCTGCAGGAGGTTCTGATCCCCCTGGCTGTCTGTGGAGCAGGGCTCAGGCTGGGGTTGCTTGGGCTGGGGGGGGAACTCTTGTGGCTGCCGGGGCTGGAGCTCTAGGTGACCAGGCCCCCCTGACAGCCTGGGAGATAGAGGTTGGACACCTGGCTGATAAAAGAGTAACCAACCACCAAGAATGCAGGTCACTGTCAACCCCAGGGCTGACGGGGTGAGGATGTTTAGGGGGTGAGGAGGGAAGGAGGGAAGGAGGGAGGCCCTGTCAGTACCGTTAGTGGTGGCCAGTAGTAGAAAAAGTATCCAATTGTCATACTTTAGTAAAAGTAAAGATACCTTCGTAGAAAATGACTCAAGTAAAAGTGAAAGTCACCCAGTAAAATACTACTTGAGTAAAAGTCTAAAAGTATTTGATTTTAAATATACTTAAGTATCAAAAGAAAATGTAATTGCTAAAATGTTCTTAAGTATCAAAAGTAAAAGTAAAGGTATAAATAATTTCAAATCCCTTAAATTAAACCCAAAAAATGTATACAGCTGAAGTCGGAAGTTTACATACACTTAGGTTGGAGTCATTAAAACTCGTTTTTCAACCACTCCACAAATTTCTTGTTAACAAACTATAGTTTTGACAAGTCGGTTAGGACATCTACTTTGTGCATGACACAAGCCATTTTTCCAACAATTGTTTACAGACAGATTATTTCACTTATAATTCACTGTATCACAATTCCAGTGGGTCAGAAGTTTACATACACTAAGTTGACTGTGCCTTTAAATTCCAGAAAATGACGTCATGGCTTTAGAAGCTTCTGATAGGCTAATTTACATAATTTGAGTCAATTGGAGGTGTACCTGTGGATGTATTTCAAGGCCTACCTTCAAACTCAGTGCCTCTTTGCTTGACATCATGGGAAAATCAAAAGAAATCAGCCAAGACCTCAGAACAAAATTGGAAACCTCCACAAGTCCGGTTTATCCTTAGGAGCAATTTCCAAATGCCTGAAGGTACCACGTTCATCTGTACAAACAACAGTAGACAAGTATAAACACCATGGAACGACACAGCCGTCATACCGCTCAGGAAGGAGACGCGTTCTGTCTCCTAGAGATTAACGTACTTTGGTGCGAAAATTGCAAATCAATCCCAGAACAACAGCAAAGGACCTTGTGAAGATGCTGGAGGAAACAGGTACAAAAGTATCTATATCCACAGTGAAACAAGTCCTATATCAACATAACCTGAATGGCCGCTCAGCAAGGAAAAAGCCACTGCCCCAAAACCGCCATAAAAAAGGCAGACTACAGTTTGCAACTGCACATGGGGACAAAGATCATACTTTTTGGAGAAATGTCCTCTGGTCTGATGAAACAAAAATAGAACTGTTTGGCCATAATGATCATCATTATGTTTGGAGGAAAAAGGGAGGGGCTTGCAAGCCGAAGAACACCATCCCAACCGTGAAGAACGGGGGTGGCAGCATCATGTTGTGGGGGTGCTTTGCTGCAGGAGGGACTGGTGCACTTCACAAAATAGATGGCATCATGAGGAAGGGAAATTATGTTGATATATTGAAGCAACATCTCAAGACATCAGTCGGGAAGTTAAATCTTGGTCACAAATGGGTCTTCCAAATGAACAATGACCCCAAGCATTCTTCCAAAGTTGTGGCAAAATGGCTTAAGGACAACAAAGTCAAGATATTGGAGTGGCCATCACAAAGCCCTGACCTCAATCCTATACGACATTTGTGGGCAGAACTGAAAAAAGTGTGTGCGAGCAGGGAGGCCTACAAACCTGACTCAGTTACACGAGCTCTGTCAGGAGGAATGGGCCAAAATTCACCCAACTTATTGTGGGAATCTTATGGAAGGCTACCTGAAACGTTTGTCCCAAGTTAAACAATTTAAAGGTAATGCTACCAAATACTAATTGAGTGTATGTAAACTTCTGACCCACTGGGAATGTGATGAAAGAAATAGAAGCTGAAATAAATTATTCTCTCTACTATTATTCTGACATTTCACACTCCTAAAATAAAGTGGTGATCCTATCTGACCTAAGACAGGGAATTTTTAATAGGGTTAAATGTCAAGAATTGTGAAAAACTGAGTTTAAATGTGTTTGGCTAAGGTGTATGTAAACTTCCGACTTCAACTGTATATTGTTTTGAATGTATGCATAGCCAGGGGAACACCAACATTCAGACATAATTTACAAACTGAGCATGTGTGTTTAGTGAGTCTGCCAGATCAGAGACAGTAGGGATGACCAGAGATGTTCTCTTGATAAGTGTGTGAATTTTCCTGTCCTGCTAAGCATTTAGAATGTAACAAGTACTTTTGGGTGTGTGTTAGAAAATGTATGGAGTAAAAAGTACATTATTTTCATTAGGAATGTAGTGAAGTAAAAGTTGTTCAAAATATAAATAGCAAAGTAAAGTACAGAAACCACAAACAACTACTTAAGTAGTACTTTAAAATTGTTTTACTAAAGTACTTTTACACCACTGGTGGTGGGTGGGGTAGATGAGTTGAAAAACAAGGTAATCTGTTTTTGTCTTTTTATGTTCATAAGTGGTAATTCATTTGAGATCAAAGGTAGAGAAAATGTTACAACATCATTGAGGTCTTCGCCAGGAGTCCAAGGACCAGTTGACTGTCCTTGGTAACAGGTAGTAACATTACTAGCAAGCTGAGTATTTCAATCGTCAATCATGCATAGCAATTTGACACAAACAGGTTTAAAGCTTATTTCCTGCAATTCTATATATTTTGTCATGGGGTGCAGAGAACATTTTGCCATTTTAAAGCAAATTTTCTTCCAATTCTATACATTTTGCCATGTTTAATGTGTATTCATGTGATATTTGAGTGACTCAAACATTACAACAAAATCTATGGGATAGAAACATTAGCTGACATGAGCTAGTTGATCTGGACATTTTGTATAAATATATCTCTAAGGTATGAAATGACTGACATTACAACAGGAAAACTGATGATGCACTACCCAATTTTGAAACACTGTGTTAGGCTACAAGTGAAAAGACAGCACTGATGAACGCCTCTCACACGGGAGTTGACTATGACTAACAGTTAGTAGATAAGAGCTGTGCAGGCAGGTCAAAGTCCTCATATTCACTGGTCAGTCTGGGATGACTGAACAACACAGTGAATCACTGTCTCTATGTACATTAGAAGTAGGCTACAGGAATACTGTGAAATGTCAGAAAACCACTGACTTTCTGTTGAGTTTATACAGCCACAGTTTCAGTTATATTCAGATGAAGGTAATACAACTGAAATGATGACGTGAAATGAATCACACTGCAATAAAGAGTAGTGTGCCACTTTGTCTATGTTACATAAGGTCACAGAAGTTGAATGCACTGAGGTGAAAAGAAAATAGAGGAAGAGGAAGAAAATGGAATGGTAAGTTGTTGCAGTATGCACAGTCAGTTTCACCAAACTGGTAAGTTGTTGCAGTATGCACAGTCAGTTTCACCAAACTGGTAAGTTGTTGCAGTATGCACAGTCAGTTTCACCAAACTGGTAAGTTGCTGCAGTATGCACAGTCAGTTTCACTAAACTGGTAAGTTGTTGCAGTATGCACAGTCAGTTTCACCAAACTGGTAAGTTGTTGCAGTATGCACAGTCAGTTTCACCAAACTGGTAAGTTGTTGCAGTATGCACAGTCAGTTTCACCAAACTGGTAAGTTGCTGCAATATGCTAATGAGTGCACTGGGTACACCAGCTATGGCTTCTCACTTGCTTGTTTCTGTGTATTAGACACTTTTGTTGCATATGTTTGTTTGCAGAGAACATTAATGACTTAGCCACTCAGAGTGAAGATGTGAATGTTGCAATAATTTCCCACAATGGGGAGAGGGATTAATACTAATGGATACATATACACAACTGAGCACAGTACTTTCTCCACAGCTTTTCATTCATGCCCTATTGTACTATTATTTGAATTGGGCCAAGCTCAATTCCCGAGCTAGCAGATATGTTACAAACTCAAGGGATAGGCGCACACACACACACACACACACACACACACACACACACACACACACACACACACACACACACACACACACACACACACACACACACACACACACACACACACACACACACACACACACACACACACACACACACACACACACACAGTACTGTAACTGAGTCAATACCACAGGAATCTCCCTACAATACTTCACCTTAACCACAGGAATCCACTATTCCAAATGAAAAGAAAGACTTGAAGTATAGATTCAGGGGGCTTGCCACTGCATTCATGGGTGAACCTAAGCCTCCCTGTAGCTGTAGGCACCTATGGGCCTTCAGTACCCCACACAGGGACACATTGATAGAGATTCTACCTGCTCAGATGATCTGGGTGCAGTAACAGGATCCCCAGCCACCTGGGGAGGGAGAGATCCGATCTGCCCCCACTGGTCTGGGTATGAGAGTGCAGTGCGTGCGTGCTCTATTCCCATGGACCATGCTGGGCCTGGTTTTGCATGGGAACCAACAGGTTAAAGCACAACAGAGCTCTTATCGGTTGCCCAGGTGTAGAGACTGAATATGCTCGTCTCTCATTAGAGTCAAGGGGAATTTGCTGACTCATGCGTGAAGCCGCTGGCAAAGGCATGGAGAAGGCTCTGAGATCTCCTTCGCATTACAGCTCAGCGTTTTGTTTACTCTGTCTGGGTCTCTAGGTTTGATGATACCCTGCTTTGACATGTAAACAAACAGTATGCAGCAATGTTGAGCATCAATTAACATGCTGGTTTATTTGACTACGAAGTTATTTTAAACATTAATTAATTGGCTCTTTCTGGTTATATAGTCTCAGTTGTTATGCAAAATAAATAAGCTGAACAAACCCATGCTCTGCAAACACAGGAGGTGGGCCCTTCCCTAGCATGAAAAGGGCCAGGGGTTTATGACAGGGCACTGCCTTTACCATGGATACACTAGTGCACTACTCATACAGTACATCAGAGAGGTGGTAAACAGTGAAACTAACTTGTTAATTTAATGATTTTCCCAGAGAAGTGCTCTTAGAAAATAGTTGATTGTGTGTGTGTGTGTGTGTGTGTGTGTGTGTGTGTGTGTGTGTGTGTGTGTGTGTGTGTGTGTGTGTGTGTGTGTGTGTGTGTGTGTGTGTGTGTGTGTGTGTGTGTGTGTGTGTGTGTGTGTGTGTAAACCAGCATGAACAAAGTAATGACAGACAGAATGGTAGTTTCGTGTGTGTGGTAAAACATACCACATACGTCTCAAACGGTATACTACAGTATTTCCACTGACAGGGTGAATCTGGACATTTGGCGTTGGCTCCACATAGTGCTCCCCAGAGCCATGCGTGCTGCTCCCAAACTACCCAACATATCCTGACATGAATGAGACTGATTACAATCACAACAACAACACACAACATGAAGGCATGCAATGAAAAGTGAAATGTCAAAAAGCAGAAGTACAATGCAAATTGCCCTTTTACTCTCTCTCTCTTCTCTCTCTCTCGCTCTCACTCTCTCTCTCTCTCTCTCTCTCTCTCTCTTCTCACTCTCTCACGCTGTCTCTCTTTCTCCCTCTATACTCTCTCCCTATCTCTCTTTCTCTCTCTCGCTCCCTCTCTTCTCACTCTCTCTCCCTCTCTACTCTCTCCCTGTCTCTCTCGCTCTCTTCTCTCTCTCTCTCTCTCTCTCTCTCTCTCTCTCTCTCTCTCTCTCTCTCTCTCTCTCTCTCTCTCTCTCTCTCTCTCTCTCTCTCTCTCTCTCAGACAGATGTTCAGCAAACCATGGGCAATGGGTCAAGCTCATCTAAGTCCCAGAGAGCTTCCAGAAATAACCCAGTCAGTCGGCCCGCCTGCGAGTGGTGTCTCTCCTAATGAGTACTGCATCTGTCTGCATTAGCCACACTTTGCTATGGGACCACAACAACACGCTATTCTCTTACACGACACTGCTCTCTTCCACTGACTGTAACTGAGATGGAGTTAAATTGGCATGAGAATAAAAGAGCGAACTGTAAGATGTAAGATGTAAATTCTGGTTAAGGAAATAAGGAAAGCTGAACAAAGTGTGACTTTTTAAACTCTGAGGAGTTAGAGGGTGCATAATTTGTAAAATGTGGCAGGTGATTGTGTGTAGTCACTGGGCTACACATATCCAGCCAATGTGAGATCCTAATCTCTGACCCTTGGTAGCTTTAGCTCTCCTTGCCAGGCCAGCCACAGACAAACAAAAGCTGGATGACTGTCACAGAGTCTTCATGTCAAGCAGTGATCCTGTTCTGCTGAAAACAAGATGACCAGAGAGTGTCACATTCCGCTGGCCTACTTTACATGGCTGACTGTTGTGTTTCTGTTGTCCCCATGGTTTTATCAGACTCACATCACTTGTCAGCAATAAGAGCATTCTCCTCTGGCCTCTTTCTCTCCTTTGACTATACAGTGTGTGTGTGTGTGTGTGTGTGTGTGTGTGTGTGTGTGTGTGTGTGTGTGTGTGTGTGTGTGTGTGTGTGTGTGTGTGTGTGTGTGTGTGTGTTTATGTGTGTGTGTGTGTGTGTGTGTGTGTGTGTGTGTGTGTGTGTGTGTGTGTGTGTGTGTGTGTGTGTGTGTGTGTGTGTGTGTGTGTGTGTGTTTGTGAGCAAGAGAGAGGCTTTTCAGGACAAGGCCCCCATCCCACCGTTTCCCAGTCTTTCATTGAATAGATTAACAAACGTTTTGTGCAATAAGTCTAATATCTGAACCATATGTGTGCTTATCTATGTGTTATATAATTACTTTCAAATAGAACAATTACCTTGTCGGACAGTTTTCAACCTGACGGGACCCTTGCAACGATTCATCACAATCAAGACGTCATAGAGTGGCAATCCAGACACCGGCAAACCCTCAACTTCCAGCAGTAACTCCCCCTCAGACAGTTGTCCGTTTTTATGAACCAAAACATCCTCTCTAACTTCCCCGATGTATGGAAACTCTCCATTCTCCGCACCGCCGCGCAGCTCCACATTCAGCTCCCCGCGAGCAGCCCGACTCACAGCGCACTCGGTAACTTTGGTGATCCAGTGGTGTTTCTTCTGAATTACTTTTGACATGGTGAAGGATCCAGACGAAAACCGTTAGTTCCATAGGATTATTAAAAAAACAGGTGATACATAACACACACGCTTGCTTTCGAAACACAGAAAACTTTCGGTTGTTTGAACGTGACTCCAGGCTGGATCATTTTCGTTCTTCTTTTAACCTAAGGCATAATGTTCCTCTTGCGCAGCTGTCCGGGCTACACATCCTATTCCCATATTAAGATCAAATACTCAGATGTTGTTGTTGGCTTCCCATCTTTAATAACCTGCATGCTATCTTGATCCAAAGAGTTGATCTAATCCGATCTCTAGATTGTCCGCTTTACTTTCACTAATAATAATATATTAGCCTACGCCAAGACCCCGCATATGTCTAATCTCCTGCCACAATACTTTTAATCCCACATTTATTATTCAAGAATAGCCTTACAGAAACAGTTACTTTTACCTGTCCTATGAGTTGAGAAAGCTGTTCACTCAGCCCTCTGCGCCTTTAAGCAGGTAGCATAACAATTTATACTATGTTGTTCCTGCAATCAGGTTCTGCTGATAGTAAATGGAATTCATGCGTCCTGACAGTCTTGACTGCAGCGCACTGGAGAAGGGAAATCCTGAATACACCTATTACAGGGTCCTAATGCTCCAACCTCATATATCTACACACGCATTTCTGCCCTGTAAACCGGATTACATCCGCCCACAGTGTTTATAATCCACTTTAGGACAAGGCTGCACAGTGCACGAATCTAATGACTTGCGAAACTAAAAGGTAGGATCTATTCATAAATCCTCAAACTTTTCTATTTGTAAATTAAACCCTTGAAGTTTGAACTCCTTGACTGTTTCACATCAGTTTGGTCTACTTTAAACTCCTTACTGGTTCAAAACAAGGATGAGGAAGAGCTCTCTCATGGCCCACATGTTAGCATCCCTTTATTAATCTGGAGATGTCATCCTGTGTAAATCAGGGGTCACCTCATCCCCTCCCTTTACAGTTGTATTCCCACACAGGATTAGGGGCACATGCCTTGTAATGCCTTGGTTTTAAATCCTCAAGAAAAGCCCTAACACACTACTAAAACTTTGACATGTCTGCCACAACCACAAAAACGTGTACATGTATGCCACAACCATAATGTAACCATATTGTCCAAAGAACATTTATTAAGACAACACCTTGAAGGTGCACTATGCAGAAACCGCTCATCCATTTCCTCGTTGCAAAAATTCGAATAGTTTTCCTAATTTCAGTTAATGTGACGAAACAAACAAGTATAGCGTAGATAATCATTGTACCATCTAAACCGCTGTGAAATATATTTTTCCATAACCAAAAATATTTTATTTTCAGCTGTTTCAAGTTGGTGTTCAAAACCAAAAAGTAAAAGAAGCAAAATTTTTATTTCAAAACGGGAAGCATAAAAATAGCGCACATAGCTAGCTAGCTAACAGTACACTTTAATTGGAAATGAAAATAATTTATGTCAAAATTAGAAATCTGTAATATCTGAAAATATAGCTAGCTAGACTATCTTACCCGTGTTCTAAAATCAGAGTAGATAGCCAGAGCTAATTTACCAGCTAGTATGTCTATCAACAGTTGTTGCAGTGACATTCTATTGAAATGGATACTTGCATAGCGGAGTCTTCTGTTAAGACATGTAGCTAGCTAAACCATAAGCCCAACTCATGACGTTACTACCCTGCATGAATCTGCAGGTAGTTAACCAACCAGGTTCAATCTTAGCTAGCTAACATTAGGCTATAACTAGTAAAGCAAATTTGTCTGAGATTTGAAGAATAGCGAGCCAGCCAGCTAATGTTAGCTAGCTAACAGTACACTTTAACTTGAAATGAAACTACTTTCTGTCAAAATTAGAAATGTGTAATATCTGAAAATGTAGCTAGCTAGATTTTCTTACCTGTATACATCATGGTTGGATGCGTCTCCTGTCGGATGCCATGGTTGCCCTTAGTTTGAAGATGTAATCCGAAGACAGGTGTTTTCTCCATCTCCTTAGCTATCATTCTTGAATTCCACTGATTTGAAAACTTGGTCCTCCAGAAAGTGGAGAGCATACACATAACATTAGCTAGTGAGCCAGCCAGCTAACATTAGCTAGCTAACAGTACACTTTAACTTGATATTAGGTTTATGCAGTTTTACTATGCGATACAGTTTGAAAAAAATCCGCGTTAGACAGTATTACCTTGATGTAACCGGTGTGAAATGGCTAGCTAGTTAGCAGGGTGCGCGCTAATAGCGTTTCAATCGGTGACGTCACTCGCTCTCTAGACATTGAAGTAGTTGTTTCCCTTGCTCTGCAAGGGCTGCGGCTTTTGTGGAGCGATAGGTAACGATGCTTCTAGGGTGTCAGTCGATGTGTGCAGAGGGTCCCTTGTTCAAGCCCAGGTAGGGGCGAGGAGAGGGATTGAAGCAATACTGTAACATTGGTGCCGTGACCCGGATCACTGGTTGCTGCGGAAAAGGAGAAGGTCAAAGAGGGATGAGTGTAACTTGTGTGAAATGGCTAGCTAGTTAGCAGGGTGCACACTAATAGCATTTCAATCGGTGACGTCACTCGCTCTGAGACCTTGAAGTAGTTGTTTCCCTTGCTCTGCAAGAGCTGCGGCTTTTGTGGAGCAATAGGTAACGATGCTTCTAGGGTGTCAGTTGTCGATGTGTGCAGAGGGTCCCTGGTTCGAGCCCAGGTAGTGGCAAGGAGAGGGACGGAAACTATACTGTAACATTGACATACTGACCAGCTCAAATAGACAGAAGCGTGCTATATGGCAGACCAATCCAAACTCATCTATCGGTATGTCCAGTCCACTCATTATCTTACACCATGCCCAAACCGGACGCATGCATCCGCGTGCGCCATCACGCGCAAAACCAAATGTGATCACGACACACAGGTTGAAATATATAAACAAACTCTGAACTAATTATATTAATTTGGGGACAGGTCGAAAAGCATTAAACATGTATGGATATTTAGCTAGCTAGCTTGCAGTTGCTAGCTAATTCGTCCTATTTAGCTAGCTAGTTTGCTGTTGCTAGCTAATTTGTCCTGGGATATAAACGTTGAGTTGTTATTTTACCTGAAATGCACAAGGTCCTCTACTCCGACAATTAATCCACACATGAATGAATCTAAGATGGCGTAGCAGTCAGACGTCTTTGTCTTTGTCCTGTCGTGTCCCTTATATATATATTTTTACATCTTTTTCTTCGCATATCTTTGAAAAATATTTTCCTAAACGTCAACTTCTAAATACTCTCCTGCAACCCGCCTCACCCAATGTGGCGTGGATCTGCTTTTTTCTAAAGTATTTCTATTTACTTCGGATCTGGAATCCCTCAACTGAAGCTAGCCAGCTAACTACCTACCAGCTATCAGTTAGCAAACCATTGCTAGCGGTCATCAGCTAACCTTTAGCCCGGAAAGCTCTCGCCAGTTCGAACAACGTGACTCAAACCAGAGCATAACGGACCTATTTCTCTCCATATCCCCGGATGCCTACCACAAACTCTGAACATTTTCATCTGGATCTTCGCAACTAGCTAACCGCAATCCCGGGTGACCACTCCTGGCTAGAGTTTTCATCCCGGAGCAAGCACCAATTAGCCTGAAGCTAGCCCGGCCAGGGCTCCTGTGCTGCCACCGAAGCCCACTCCTGGGCTACAATATCCGGACCCCTTCTACTGCCGGTACGGGCACGGAACCCCGCCGATCCTCTATGACTGAAATACCAACACAATCTGCCCGAGGACTCCAACAGGCCCCTCAGGCGCGACGCCCGCTGAAGGCCCATTCTGCTAACCTGCTAGGCCTGCTAGCTACCTAGAGCTACCTGGAATCCTACTAATTCCACGACTGGTCTATCGACGTCACCGCACGAAGAGACAAAAACAGACTTACCCCCATCGCGACGTCCCCAAAGGCTAACTTGCTAGCCCCGGTCTGCTAACTGCTAGCTTGCCTGCCCCGGTCTGCTAACTGCTAGCTTGCCTGCCCCGGTTTGCTAACTGCTAGCTTGCCTGCCCCGGCCTGCTAACTGCTAGCCCCTGCTAACTGCTTGCTTGCTAACCCGGTCTGCTAACTGCTAGCTTGCCAGCCCCGGTCTGCTAACTGCTAGCTTGTTTAGCCCCAACCTACTAACTGTTAGCTTGTTAGCATCGGCCTGCTAACTGTCTGAATCGCCGTGTCCCCAGTCAGCCCAACCACTCACTGGACCCATATGTTCACTTGGCTACGCATGCCTCTTTCTAATATCAATATGCCTCGTCCATTACTGTCCTGGTTAGTGATTACTGTCTTATTTCACTGTAGAGCCTATAGCCCTGCTCAATATGCCTTAACCAACCATGTTGTTCCGCCTCCTACATATGCGATGACATCACCTGGTTTAAACGTCTCTAGAGACTATATCTCTCTCATCATTACTCAATGCCTAGGTTTACCTCCAATGTACTCACATCCTACCTTACCTTTGTCTGTACACTATGCCTAGAATCTATGCTATCGAGCCCAGAAACCTGCTCCTTTTACTCTCTGTTCCGAACGTGCTAGACAGCCAGTTCGTATAGCATTTAGCCGTAACCTTATCCTACTTCTCCTCTGTTCCTCTGGTGATGTAGAGGTTAATCCAGGTCCTGCAGTGCCTAGCCCCACTCCCACTCCCCAGGTGCTCTCATTTGTTGACTTCTGTAACCGTAAAAGCCTTGGTTTCATGCATGTTAACATTAGAAGCCTACTCCCTAAGTTTGTTTTATTCACTGCTTTAGCACACTCTGCCAACCCGGATGTCTTAGCCATGTCTGAATCCTGGTTTAGGAAAACCACCAAAAACCCTGAAATCTCCATCGTCAACTATAACATTTTCCGCCAAGATAGAACTGCCAAAGGGGGCGGTATTGCAATCTACAGCAAAGATAGCCTGCAGAGTTCTGTATTACTATCCAAGTCTGTACCCAAACAATTCGAGCTTCTACTTCTAAAAATTCACCTTTCCAGAAACAAGTCTCTCACTGTTGCCGCTTGCTATAGACCTCCCTCTGCCCCCAGCTGTGCCCTCGATACCATATGTGAATTGATTGCCACACATGTATCTTCTGAGCTCGTGCTACTAGGTGACCTAAACTGGGACATGCTTAACACCCCGGCTATCCTACAATCTAAGCTTGATGACCTCAATCTCACACAAATTATCAATGAACCTACCAGGTACAACTCCAAATCCGTAAACACGGGCACCCTCATAGATGTCATCCTAACTAAATCGCCCTCCAAATACACCTCTGCTGTTTTCAATCAAGATCTTAGCGATCACTGCCTCATTGCCTGCATCCGTAATGGGTCTGCGACCAAACGACCACCCCGCATCACTGTCAAACGCTCTCTAAAACACTTCTGCGAGCAGGCCTTTCTAATCGACCTGGCCGGGGTATCCTGGAATGACATTGACCTCATCCCATCAGTAGATGATACCTGGCTATTCTTTAAAAGTGCCTTCCTCATCATCTTCAATAAGCATGCCCCATTCAAAAAAAATTGAACTAGGAATAGATATAGTCCTTGGTTCACTCCAGACCTGTCTGCCCTTGATCAGCACAAAATCATCCTGTGGCGTTCTGCATTAGCATCGAATAGCCCCCGTGATATGCAACTTTTCAGGGAAGTTAGGAACAAATATACACAGGCAGTTAGGAAAGCTTAGGCTAGCTTTTTCAAACAGAAATTTGCATCCTGTAGAACTAACTCAAAAAACTTCTGGGACACTGTAAAGTCCATGTAGAATAAGAGCACCTCCTCCCAGCTGCCCACTGCTCTGAGGCTAGGAAACACTGTCACCACCGATAAATCCACTATAATTTAGAATTTCAATAAGCATTTCTCTACGGCTGGCCATGCTTTCCACCTGGCTACCCCTACCCTGGTCAACTGCCCGGCACCCTCGACAGAGTTTCAGAGCTGGTCATGGGTGCACCTCAGCCACGCTCAAGGTCCTAAACGACATCATAACCGCCATCGATAAGAGACAGTACTGCGCAGCCGTATTCATCGACCTGTCAATCCCCACATTCTTATTGGCAGACTCGACAGCCTTGGTTTCTCAAATGATTGCCTTGCCTGGTTTACCAACTACTTCTCTGATAGAGTGCAGTGTGTCAAATCGGAGGGCCTGTTGTCCGGACCTCTGGCAGTCTCTATGGGGGTGCCACAGGGTTCAATCCTCGGGCCGACTCTCTTCTCTGTATACATCAAGGATGTTGCTCTGATCCACCTCTACGCAGACGACACCATTCTGTATACTTCTGGCCCCTCTTTGGACACTGTGTTAACTAACCTCCAGACGAGCTTCAATGCCATACAACTCTCCTTCCGTGGCCTCCAACTGCTCTTAAATGCAAGTAAAACTAAATGCATGCTATTCAACCGATCACTGCCCGCACCTGCTCGCCCGTCCAGCATCACTACTCTGGACGGCTCTGACTTAGAATACGTGGACAACTACAAATACCTAGGTGTCTGGTTAGACTGTAAACTCTCCTTCCAGACTCACATTATGCATCTCCAATCCAAAATTAAATCTAGAATCGGCTTCCTATATCGCAACAAAGCATCCTTCACTCATGCTGCCAAACATACCCTCGTAAAACTGACCATCCTACCGATCCTCGACTTTGGTGATGTCATCTATAAAATAGCCTCCAACACTCTACTCAACAAACTGGATGCAGTCTATCACAGTGTCATCCTTTTTGTCACCAAAGCCCCATACACTACCCACCATTGCGACCTGTACGCTCTCGTTGGTTGGCCCTCGCTTCATACTCGTCGCCAAACCCACTGGCTCCAGGTTATCTACAAGTCTCTGCTAGGTAAAGCCCTGCCTTATCTCAGCTCACTGGTCACCATAGCAGCATCCACTTGTAGCACGCGCTCCAGCAGGTATATCTCACGGGTCACCCCCAAAGCCAATTCCTCCTTTGGTCGTCTTTCCTTCCAGTTCTCTGGTGCCAATGACTGGAACGAACTGCAAAAATCTCTGAAGCTGGAAACACTTATCTCCCTCACTAGCTTTAAGCACCAGCTGTCAGAGCAGTTCACAGATTACTGCACCTGTACATAGCCCATCTATAATTTAGCCCAAACAACTACCGCTTCCCCTACTGTATTTATTTATTTATTTTGCTCCTTTGCACCCCATTATTTCTATTTCTACTTTGCACATTCTTCCACTGCAAATCTACCATTCCAGTGTTTTACTAGCTATATTGTATTTACCTCGCCACCATGGCCTTTTTTGCCTTTACCTCCCTCACCTCACCTCATTTGCTCACATTGTATATAGACTTATTTTTCTACTGTATTATTATTGACTGTATGTTTGTTTTACTCCATGTGTAACTCTGTGTTGTTGTATGTGTCAAATTGCTATGCTTTATCTTGGCCAGGTCGCAGTTGTAAATGATAACTTGTTCTCAACTAGCCTACCTGGTTAAATAAAGGTGAAATAAAAAAATAAAAAAATAAAAACATAAAATGGTCAACCGAATCGTTTCTAGTTATCTCTCCTCTTTCCAGGCTTTTTCTTCTTTGGACTTTATATGGCGATTGGCAACTAACTTTCAGTATTACCACAACTGACCGACCTCAGTTCATCTTTCAATCACCCACGTGGGTATAACCAATGAGGAGATGGCACGTGGGTATATGCTTTTAAAAGCCAATGAGGATGGGAGAGGCAGGACTTCGCGTTCGGCGTTACTAATAGAAGCCACTTCTATTTTAGCCCTTGGCAACGCAGACACTCGTTGGCGCGCGTGAGCAGGGTGGGTACAATGATTGAATAACATGTATGTTTAAATTTATTTTGCAACGATCACAAACTCAACGCGTACGGTACGGTGTGATCAGCATCATAGCCAATCTCTGGCTAAACCAACTAGGCTCGTAATTTAACAGTTGTATTTGTATTTACAGATGGCATACACATTTGTTATTAAGGCACATGAAAGTTCACATGTTTGAGAAGGCATTTCTGCCATAAAAACGTTTACGTTCAAAAGGATCTTCTGTGAAGTGGTGACCTGCGACATACGCCTAGTTTCCTGAAACGAGTCACATATGGTGCTCCTGTTGTATTATACAGTGGGGCAAAAAAGTATTTAGTCAGCCACCAATTGTGCAAGTTCTCCCACTTAAAAAGATGAGAGAGGCCTGTAATTTTCATCATAGGTACACTTCAACTATGACAGACAAAATGAGGGGGAAAAAATCCAGAAAATCACATTGTAGGATTTTTAATGAATTTATTTGCAAATTATGGTGGAAAATAAGTATTTGGTCACCTACAAACAAGCAAGATTTCTGGCTCTCACAGAACTGTAACTTCTTCTTTAAGAGGCTCTTCTGTCCTCCACTC
Organism: Salvelinus namaycush; assembly: GCF_016432855.1. Taxonomy (NCBI): domain Eukaryota; kingdom Metazoa; phylum Chordata; class Actinopteri; order Salmoniformes; family Salmonidae; genus Salvelinus; species Salvelinus namaycush. The sequence goes on along the minus strand of NC_052322.1, from coordinate 36,286,552 downwards.
GTTACCTGTATTAATGGCACCTGTTTGAACTTGTTATCAGTATAAAAGACACCTGTCCACAACCTCAAACAGTCACACTCCAAACTCCACTATGGCCAAGACCAAAGAGCTGTCAAAGGACACCAGAAACAAAATTGTAGACCTGCACCAGGCTGGGAAGACTGAATCTGCAATAGGTAAGCAGCTTGGTTTGAAGAAATCAACTGTGGGAGCAATTATTAGGAAATGGAAGACATACAAGACTGATAATCTCCCTCGATCTGGGGCTCCACGCAAGATCTCACCCCGTGGGGTCAAAATGATCACAAGAACGGTGAGCAAAAATCCCAGAACCACACGGGGGGACCTAGTGAATGACCTGCAGAGAGCTGGGACCAAAGTAACAAAGCCTACCATCAGTAACACACTACGCCGCCAGGGACTCAAATCCTGCATTGCCAGACGTGTCCCCCTGCTTAAGCCAGTACATGTCCAGGCCTGTCTGAAGTTTGCTAGAGAGCATTTGGATGATCCAGAAGAAGATTGGGAGAATGTCATATGGTCAGATGAAACCAAAATATAACTTTTTGGTAAAAACTCTACTCGTCGTGTTTGGAGGACAAAGAATGCTGAGTTGCATCCAAAGAACACCATACCTACTGTGAAGCATGGGGGTGGAAACATCATGCTTTGGGGCTGTTTTTCTGCAAAGGGACCAGGACGACTGATCCGTGTAAAGGACAGAATGAATGGGGAGATGTATCGTGAGATTTTGAGTGAAAACCTCCTTCCATCAGCAAGGGCATTGAAGATGAAACGTGGCTGGGTCTTTCAGCATGACAATGATCCCAAACACACCGCCCGGGCAACGAAGGAGTGGCTTCGTAAGAAGCATTTCAAGGTCCTGGAGTGGCCTAGCCAGTCTCCAGATCTCAACCCCATAGAAAATCTTTGGAGGGAGTTGAAAGTCCGTGTTGCCCAGCAACAGCCCCAAAACATCACTGCTCTAGAGGAGATCTGCATGGAGGAATGGGCCAAAATACCAGCAACAGTGTGTGAAAACCTTGTGAAGAGTTACAGAAAACGTTTGACCTCTGTCATTGCCAACAAAGGGTATATAACAAACTATTGAGATAAACTTTTGTTATTGACCAAATACTTATTTTCCACCATAATTTGCAAATAAATTCATTAAAAATCCTACAATGTGATTTTCTGGATTTTTTTCCCTCATTTTGTCTGTCATAGTTGAAGTGTACCTATGATGAAAATTACAGGCCTCTCTCATCTTTTTAAGTGGGAGAACTTGCACAATTGGTGGCTGACTAAATACTTTTTTGCCCCACTGTATATCCTGTTGCCTAGTCACTTTATCCCTTCCCATATGTACATATCTAACTCAATTACCTCGTACCTCTGCACGTTGACTTAGTACTGGTGCCCTGTGTATATAGCCAAGTTATCATTACTCATGGTGTATAATTACTTTAATTATTACGTGTTTTACTTTTCTATTATTTCTCTATTTTCTTTCTCTCTGCATTGTTGGGAAGGGCCTGTAAGTAAGCATTTTACTGTTAGTCTACACCTGTTGTTTACCATGCATGTGACAAATACAATTTGATTTGATTTGGGTAGGTAGGTTCTTTGAAGTAGCCTTCAAAGTAGGCTACAAGAGAACACCTGTTGATTTATCAGGAGAGCACCAGTTGAATCAGAACTCTTGAGTTAAAGCCATAATAATATCTTTGAAACAAGGTTTCCACTAATTCATTAAACAACTATCAGCAGTATTATTCTTTACAGTTGGTATGGAGTCACAGTATGTTGACAAGGGAAAAGCAGTATCTTGGCATGAGGTACAGTACTGTACTGTAGCTAGGATCAGATGGGATGCGCACACTGCTCTCCATCGGAAAAGCTCCCTCTCGTTTGTGCCTGTACAGATAGCAGTTGATTACCCCACAACACTACAGGCTGTGAGAGTAGTGGCCTGCATAGTGTTGCATGGAAAGCAGCTTTCCATCCCATTTCATCTCCTCATTGAGTGCCTGGGAGCCTGCATGGTGACTTGACAAACTCACCTTTGCTTTTATCACTCATGTTTTTTATGCACTCTAACTTTGGATTATGTCTCGTGATCCCTTACCTTATTAAATCAAATCAAACCAAATCAAATTGTTTTAGTCACATGGGCCGAATACAACAGGTGTAGACCTTACAGTGAAATGCTTACTTACGAGCCCCTAACCAAAATTGCAGTTAAAAAAAAAAAAGACAAAAATATATTTAAAAAATTAACAAAAATAATGAAAATAAATACTAAATGAGAAATAAAAGTAACAAGTAATTAAAGAGCAGCAGTAAAATAACAGTAGCGAGACTTAATGATGGTGTTGGAGTCGTGCCTGGCCGTGCAGTACAGGAGGAAATGCGTTCCTTTACTTTGTTGTCATTTAGACAAAAATTTCATTTCATGTGCATCCTGTGTAGGGTAGGAAGGAGGGGTTGGTGGGGGTAATGGGTTTCATTGGGGAGTCTACGATGCTTGTACTCAGTGATTAACATCCCTAAATAAATATTTAATTAGAAAGATAATCCCTTTATTTCCTATGGCAGCCTCTCTGTTGCTCTCATTCTCTAGTAGTATGGGCGCTGCCAGTGCCAGTCACATGCTACATGACATTCTGAAGGGGTTAGAGGCCACTAGCTTACTGCTGCTGGCTTCTTCACGTCAGCCACTTCTGGGGCAGTGATGCGCTGTGACTGCTGGTGTGTGACCTGCTGTTTCATACACACACTTGTCTACCATCTCCCATCATCTGCAAATGCAGTCACCCTCTCTGTCTCATGCCGCATTACATCAATATTGAATATTGACTCAATGACATCTGAATTTCACTGAGTAATCTGTTTTATTTACCTCAAACTAAAATAAACAACGTGGTGAACTTAATGTGACAATTAATAAATAAACTCATTACTGGTTTACGCAGATTCTCTTTAATAATGACAAACACATGACTTTAAAGTGAACACTAAGGCCAGTGTATGATAAAGATCCTTGTGAAAGGAGCAGTACAAAGCGAACAGTATTGTGTAAGCCGCCTTCCTATTTAGCTTTATAACTGACAGTAATTGGGTGGCCATCCCTCTGGAATGCTGTGCGTCCACCAATCAATGCAGAGTGTTTAATATTAACCAGGAAGTCAAAGAGCTATATTGATCTGTGGTGCCACGGAGTAAAGGAATAACCTGTCCCAGGTGACCACAGAGACAGAGAGCTCACAGTAGGCTGGATCAAGGTGTTTCATTAAATTAATCACTAAGGCCTGTGTGTGTGTGTGTGTGTGTGTGTGTGTGTGTGTGTGTGTGTGTGTGTGTGTGTGTGTGTGTGTGTGTGTGTGTGTGTGTGTGTGTGTGTGTGTGTGTGTGTGTGTGTGTGTGTGTGTGTGTGTGTGTGTGTGTGTGTGTGTGTGTGTGTGTGTGTGTGCTTGATATCTGTGTACTTTGTGATCATTTTCACCTATGGAGACACACATATCTCATCTAGTACTCTATCAGATGTCACGTTTAGCATTGTCAGTTTTAGTATGTTTGTATCCTCATTGGATTTTTTATTGAATTGTACTGAATGTACTGCACTGTTGTTTCCCTTTAAGCATGACAATGAAACCAAAACAACTTCAGCAATTCAAAGTCTACCGTTACACAACCATTATTGAAATCAGCACAACACAGTTGCTGTTTAGTAAAATGCGAAGTACTTCAGAAGTACATTTGTTATTCCGTATTAGACGGACATGTTATTGGTGTTGTGTGAAATAATTAGGAACATAAGTCTTCTACACCTGAGGGAAATCAAATGGCCGTAGGGTTTGCTTTTCTCTTCAATAATGCACAAGGCACCAGCTGAATTTCCAGGTTCCAAACATCTCACAGGAATTACCTACAGGTTCTGAAACCAAGGGGAAACCTGTAAAAGAGGCAGGTAGTTTCAGAATGCTGTGGTTGCACATTGCTCCTAGGGAGAATGAGAGTGAGAGTGAAAGAGGGGAATAGTGACGAGTGTTGGAATGAAGAGAGAGTGTACATCATTATTGTTTCTGAACAGTCAGCTGATGGAGAGAGAGAGAGGGGGAGGGAGAGAGAAAGAGTGAAAGAGTGAGAGAGTGTTGAAATGGACAGAGTGTACATTTATTATTACATTTCTACCCACTGATTAAATAGCGAGAGAGAGAAAGAGTGTGTGCATCAGAGAGAGAAAGCCGTACCAAGGGGTGATGCAGCCAGTCAAGATGCTCTCAATGGTGCAGCTGTATAACTTTTTGAGGATTTGACAAAGAGAAAGAGTGAAAGCACATGATGACAAAGAGACAGGGGTTGTCATGTGGTAGATGTTCAACACTGGTCCTCTAATACCCCCCTCCGTTACGTAAGCCACTCGCTCGCTTGGCTGCAGGCGTAGAAAACTAGCCTGTCTCCATGCATTCAGCCTTCCCCTTCACTGCCTCCCAACCTTGCGGCACACAAGAGGAGCAGAGAGTGAGACAGATTAAATTATTTAGGGGCAGAGAATGTCTCGGCACTGGAAGGGAGGAACCTTGGGGTTCCATTCACCATGTTGAATGAGGTTGGTCGACGGAGTGTTCTACTGGGCAAGCTGGTTACAGAGGAGGCTTGGAAGGTCTATACAAACATATCTATCCAAATTCAAATCCAATCAAAGTTTATTGGTTTAGTACACAGTTTAGCAGATGTTATAGCGGGAGCAGCAAAATTCTTTTGTTAGTAGAAAAATGTCAACATACAAACTTCTAACGACATACCTCATCCTCAGCTCTGAACAACCACACACACACACACACACACACACACACACACACACACACACACACACACACACACACACACACACACACACACACACACACACACACACACACACACACACACACACACACACACACACACACACACACACACACACACACACACACACATTTACACAGTGGTTAATTGTTTGCCAGCCATGAGGCTCGTCTCCCTCTCAGACCTCAAGCTTAGTCCATATATACTACACCTCCCTCTCTATCCCTCCCTCCCTCCTCCTTGCTTGCCTGCTGTTCTAAATCAGTCAGAATTCTTTAAGGAGCCTGAGGCTCTTGTTATGTATGGAGTCAATCCAATACTCACCCAGTGAAGTACTCCCAACTTCTCCCCACAAATTATATTTTATTTTACAGCAATCTCTGAGGGGCTTATGGGGGTTTGATGTGAACTGGTTTTCACACCCACACACATCGCTTGATGTTTCTCTTCAATCACTGATTGGTTGACAGAGCTGACCACTGAACTTCCACAACTGAAATGCCACAGCATCTCCTGCCTGGCCATTGTGATCACATTCATATCCACTGGCTGACCTAAATGGCCTCATTCAAGATGGATACTTTGCCGTGCATAGCTGACATATTGTTCACTATGGTTAAACAATTGTTAACATCTGATAAGCATTTGGCGTTAAGGTATTTGACTGTTCATTCTGGGTATACACGTGCAAGTGTGTGTTCAGATCAGTGTATAGATCAGAAATAATGGTGTTCAAACACACACAACATATTTAATGTGTGTGTTTTGTGTGTGTTTTAAATGTGTTTTTTCTACTCCACAGTCTTCGGAACACCCCCAGATGTCCGCTGGGATCAAAGGTCAACCAACCCAACATTTGGCAGAATATTAATAGATGCAATTGTTTGCTAATATGCAATAATTATATGAAAATGAACCCACAATTCATATTTTAATCTCCTCACTATGGAGCCACAGGGGTGTGAATAGCAGGCCTTGTTCTGAAAAGAGGGGTGAATTTGTCCTCAAGACTCCTTCACCCTGTCACACCCTCCACCCTCCACCTGACAACCACTGTCAATCTGGGGCAGTATGGTGGTTCTGGTTGTAGGAAACCTTATTAAAGATGTGTTTTAAAGATTTTGTACAATTTCAGCCAGTAGTTTTAAAACCTCTTGTTAATAGGGGGCGCTGTTTTCACTTTGGGAAAAAATCGTGCCCAAATTAAACAGCCTCGTACTCTGTTCTAGATCATACGATATGCATATTATTATTACTATTGGATAGAAAACACTCTGAAGTTTCTAAAACTGTTTGAATTATATCTGTGAGTAAAACAGAACTCATTTGGCAGCAAACTTCCAAACAGGAAGTGAAAATTCTGAAAATGGGTGTCTGTGTAAGGCCTTGCCTATTCAATTGCCTTATATTTATGGATCTGTATGCACTTCATACGCCTTCCACTAGATGTCAACAGGCAGTAGAATGTTGAATGGGGTGTCTAGCTTGATGTGAGACCGAATGAGAGCTTTTGGAGTGACAGGTCCGCCATATTGGCAGTATTTTGCTGCGCACCAGAGAGCACCATATTATTTTCTGAAATGCGTTAGGTAGACACGACGAAATGCTCCGTCTTGGACGTTATTGGATACATATGAGAAAAACATCATAAAGATGGATTTTCAACTGAGTTTGACCAGTTTATTTGACGTTTATTATGACTTTTGGAATTTTTCGTTCCATGCGCCAAGAGTTCATGGAAATGTGCGCTCCACCATGCTAGCCAAAGTTGCTAATTCGACAGAAGAAATGGACATTCTAAAACAAAACAACGATTTATTGTGGAACTAGGACTCCTTGCACTGCATTCTGATGGAAGATCATCAAAGGTAAGAGAATATTTATGATGTTATTTCGTATTTTTGTGGAATATGTTGGCTCCAACATGGCGGAGAATGGCTGGACGCTGTCTCAGATTATTGCATGCTGTGCTTTGTACTAAAGTAATTTTTTTTAAATCTAACACAGCGGTTGCATTAAGAACCAGTGTATCTTTCATTTGCTGTACAACATGTATTTTTTAGCAAAGTTTATGATGAGTTTTTTGGTTAGATTATGTGACTGTCCAAAATTTCTCCGGACAATTTGGTGCATTTTGGCGCCATATTCACAATGTAAAACCAGGATTTGTAGCTATAAATATGCACATTTTCGAACAAAACATAAATGTATTGTATAACATGATGTTATAAGACTGTCATCTGAGGAAGTTGTTCAAAGGTTAGTGATTAATTTGATCTCTATTTGTGGGAAAGCTATGTTTGCGGTGAAAAAATGGCGTTGTGTGTTTGGCTATTGTGTTGAGCTAACATAAATATATATTGTGTTTTCGCTGTAAAACATTTTAAAAATCGGAAATGTTGGCTGGATTCACAAGATGTTTATCTTTCATTTGCTGTATTGGACTTGTGATTTCATGAAATTAATATTATATGATATCCCTGTGGCGCTAGGCTAGGCTATGCTATGCTAGTCAGCTTTTTTGATGAGGATGATCCCGGATCCGGGAGGGGGGGTCCGTAGAGGTTTTAAAAGTAACGCTCACAAGCCAAAACGGGCCACCGTAAATTGTGTACAAAGTCATCCATTTCGTATGATATGTTACGTCCTGCAAAAAAAAAAAAAGAATATACAGTTGAAGTCGGAAGTTTACATACACTTAGGTTGGGGTCATTAAAACTAATTTTTCAACCACTCCACAAATTTCTTGTTAGCAAACTATAGTTTTGGCAAGTCGGTTAGGACATCTACTTTGTGCATGACACGTCATTTTTCCAACAATTGTTTACAGACAGATTATTTCACTTATAATTGTCACATTCTGACCCTAGTTTTTTTGTTATTTCTTTGTTTTAGTATGGTCAGGGCGTGAGTTGGGTGGGTTATCTATGTTCGTTTTTCTATGTTGGTTTTTTCGTTTGGCCTGGTATGATTCTCAATCAGAGGCAAGTGTCGTTAGTTGTCTCTGATTGAGAATCATACTTAGGTAGCCTTTTTTCACCTGGGTTTCGTGGGTGGTTGTCTTCCGTGTCTGTGTGTTCCACACGGAACTGTTTCGGTTTTAGTTCGTTCACGTTATTGTTTTGTATTTCAGTGTTCAGGTTTGTTCCATTAAATATTCATCATGAACACTTACCACGCTGCGCTTTGGTCCTCCTCTCTTTCTCCCAACGAAGATCGTTACAATAATTCACTGTATCACAATTCCAGTGGGTTAGAAGTTTACATAAACTAAGTTGACTGTGCCTTTAAACATCTTAGAAAATTCCAGAAAATGACATCATGGCTTTATAAGCTTCTGATATGCTAATTGACATCATTTGAGTCAATTGGTGGTGTACCTGTGGATGTATTTCAAGGCCTACCTTCAAACTCACTGCCTCTTTGCTTGACATCATGGGAAAATCAAAAGAAATCAGCCAAGACCTCAGAAAAAAATATTAGACCTCCATAAATCCGGTTCATCCTTGGGAGCAATTTCCAAACGCCTGAAGGTACCACGTTCATCTGTACAAACAACAGTACGCAAGTATAAACACCATGGGACCACGCAGCTGTCATACCGCTCAGGAAGGAGACGCATTCTGTCTCCTAGAGATTAATGTACTTTGGTGCGAAAAGTACAACTCAATCCCAGAACAACAGCAAAGTACCTTGTGAAGATGCTGGAGGAAACAGGTACAAAAGTATCTATATCCACAGTAAAACGAGTCCTATATCGACATAACCTGAAAGGCCGCTCAGCATGGTAGACGCCACTGCTCCAAAACTGCCATTAAAAAAAGCCAGGCTATGGTTTGCAACTGCACATGGGGACAAAGATCATACTTTTTGGAGAAATGTCCTCTGGTCTGATGAAACAAAAATAGAACTGTTTGGCCATAATGACCATCGTTATGTTTGGAGGAAAAAGGGGGAAGCTTGCAAGCCGAAGAACACCATCCCAACCGTGAAGAACGGGGGTGGCAGCATCATGTTGTGGGGGTGCTTTGCTGCAGGAGGGACTGGTGCACTTCACAAAATAGATGGCATCATGAGGTAGGAAAATTATGTGAATATATTGTAGCAACATCTCAAGACATCAGTCAGGAAGTTAAAGCTTGGTCGCAAATGGGTCTTCCAAATGAACAATGAACACACTTCCAAAGTTGTGGCAAAATGGCTTAAGGACAACAAAGTCAAGGTATTGGAGTGGCCATCACAAAGCCCTGACCTCAATCCCAATCCTAAAATTCACCCAACTTTTTCCCCAAGGCTACCCGAAACGTTTGACCCAAGTTAAACAATTTAAAGGCAATGCTACCAAATACTAATTGAGTGTATGTAAACTTCTGACCCACTGGGAATGTGATGAAAGAAGAAGAAGCTGAAATAAATCACTCTCTCTACTATTATTCTGACATTTCACATTCTTAAAATAAAAGTGGTGATCCTAACTGACCTAAGGCAGAATTTTTACTAGGATTAAATGTCAGGAATTGTGAAAAACTGAGTTTAAATGTAATTGGCTAAGGTGTATGTAAACTTCCGACTTCAACTTTGTGGTTATTGTTTATATTTTAGTTACACAGAAATATCAATGCAGGCTTTCTAAATGATTGATGAACTTATCTCTTCATACTACACAACCATCGTCAATTCCTTTTCTTCCACGGGGCATTCCTCTGGCAGCAGAGTTGAAGAGAGACAGTGAGCAGATTTTCTCTGTGAGTGCTTCATTCATAGATCAGTCAAATCAGGGATCAATACATGTTTTACTGGGGTGCTGTCATGAGTCAGTGAAATTAAACAGAGCATCGGTTTACTGAATCAGTAAACCGTTCTCTGGAATTCTAGCTCTCATGCTGATCAGTGGACAGATCTTACAGTGCAGAATTGACATAAATTGATCAAAGGAAGACCTATTACTAAACTTCCAATACCCTCTGTGTCTCTGAATGTACAACGCCATCAGAAAGTATTCATACTCCTTGACTTATTCCACATTTTGTTGCGTTACAGCCGAAATTCAAAATGGATGAAATACCTCATAATGACAAAGTGAAATCATGTTTTTAGACATTTATTGAAAATGAAATACAGAAAAGGTGTTCACACCCCTGAGTCAATACATGTTAGAATCACCTTTAGCTGCGATTACAGCTGTGAGTCTTTCTGGGTAAGTCTCTAAGAGCTTTGCACACCTGGATTGTACAATATTTGCACATAATTATTTTACAAATTCTTCAAGCTCCGTCAAGTTGGTTGTTGATCATTGCTAGACAGCCAACTTTAAGTCTTGCCATAGATTTTCAATCCGATGTCAATCAAACTGTAACTAGGCCACTCAGGAACATTCAATGTTGTCTTGGTAAGCAACTCCAGTGTATATTTCACCTTGTGTTTTAGTTTTTTGTCCTGCTGAATGGTGAATTTGTCTCCCAGTGTCTGTTGGAAAGCAGACTGAACCAAGTTCTCCTCTAGGATTTTGCCTAGTCTATTTCTTTTTATGCTGTATAACTCCCTAGTCCATGCCTATGACAAGCATACCCATAACATAATGCAGCCATCACCATACTGGAAAATATGAAGAGTGTTACTCAGTGATGTGTTGTGTTGGATATGCCCTAAACATAACGCTTTGATTTCAGGACACATTTTTTTTCAGTTGTAACTTTAGTTGTTTATTGCAAACTGGATGTATATATTGGAATATTTTTATTCTGTACAGGCCTCCTTTTTTTCACTCTGTCATTCAAGTTAGTTTTGTGGAGTAACTACAATGTTGTTGATCCATCCTTAGTTTTCTCTTATCACAGCCGTTAAACTCTGTAACTGTTTTAAAGTCACCATTGGCCTCATGGTGAAATCCTTGAGTGGTTTCCAAGTGTAATTAATAACTTCACCATGCTCAAAGGGATATTCAATGTCTTTCATTTTTATTTTTTATTTACCAATCTAACAATAGGTGCCCTGGTCACTGCTCGATTGAGGGACCTTACAGATAATTGTATGTGTGGAGTACAGAGATGAGGTAGTCATTCAAAAGTAATGTTAAACACTATAATTGCACACAGAGTGAGTCCATGCAACATATTATGTGACTTGTAAAGCAAATCTTTACTCCTGAACTTATTTAGTCTTGCCATAATAAAGCGGTTGAATACATATTGTCTCAAGACATTTCAGCTTTTAGGTTTGTATTCATTTCTAAAAAGGTCTAGAAACATAATTCTACTTTGATATTATGGGGAATTGTGTGTAGGTCAGTGACACAAAATCGCATTTTATCAATTTTTAATTCAGGCTGTAACACAGCAAAATGTGGTAAAAGTCAAGAGGTGTGAATACTTTTTGAAGGCCCTGTACACTGTAGATTAAATCAAATCAAATGTTATTTGTCACATGCGCCAAATACAACAGGTGTCGACCTTACTGTGAAATGCTTACTTACAAGCCCTTAACCAACAATGCAGTTCAAGAAATAGAGTTAAGAAAATATTTACGTAATAAAATAAAGTAAAACTAAAAACTAACACAGTAGAATAACAATAACGAGGTGATATACAGGGGCCCGGTACTGAGTAAATGTGCGGGGGTACAGGTTAGTCGAGGTAATTTGTACATTTGGGTAAAGTGACAATGCATAGATGATCAACACCGAGTAGCATCAGTGTAAAAACAAAAGGGGGGGGGGGGTCAATTTAAATAGTCCGGGTGGCCATTTGATTAATTGTTCAGCAGTCTTATAGCTTGGGGGTAGAAGCTGTTTTAAGGAACCTTTTGGACCTAGACTTGGCACTCCGGTACCGCTTGCTGTGCGGTAGCAGAGAGAGCAGTCTATGACTTGGGTGACTGGAGATTTTGACAGTTTTTTTGGGCCGTCCTCTGATCTAGTTTGTTCTTCGTTCTATAACCCTGGTCAGACTGGATTTGGTTGGTCAATATATTGTTAAACAGAGAATACTGACAGTGACAGAGATTTTCATAGTCTTCTTCCCTGAGGGTTTCCCTGGTAGGATGTGTCAGGGCCTGTCATGGTCAGTCTGGCATGCCTGTGGAGAGAGAGAGGATGTTTGGTGGATGGGAGGGAGGGAGGGAGGATGTGAAGGCTTATTGTCCAGGAAGTGACAGAGAAAGGCAAATAGAACAGAGTGCATTCTTTACACATGGATATCCTGTACACAATCCTGTCATGTGACCTGGTAATGACAGACAAGGCTTGCCTTTCTTTGAAGGCTTTATTATGTGATTGGGAAAGCACACTTCAATCACCCAGACAGTCACAAAGACATTTCAGTCACGTCAACATTTCAGACATATCTATTTGAATGCATTTCATTTGGAAAGGCACAAAGAGTAAACCATAAGTCTGTATTATCATGGGGTTTGAGCTATCCTAGTCAGAGCAGCCCTATATGAAGATATTCTGTCAAGATATTCTACTTGCTTTTCTCTCTCCCTCTCTCTGTCTCTCTCTCTCTTTCTCTTTCTTCCCACCTCTCTCTCTCTCTCAATTCAATTCAATTCAAGGGGCTTTATTGGCATGGGAAACATATGTTAACATTGTCAAAGCAAGTGAAGTAGATAATATACAGCAGTGAAATAAGCAATAAAATGAACAGTAAACATTACACTCACAGAAGTTACAAAAGAATAAAGACATTACAAATGTCATATTATTTATATATACAGTGTTGTAACGATGTGCAAATGGTTAAAGTACAAAAAGGAAAATAAGTAAACATAAATATGGGTTGTATTTACAATGGTGTTTGTTCTTCACTGGTTGCCCTTTTCTTATGGCAACAGGTCACACATCTTGCTGCTGTGATGGCACACTGTGGTATTTCACCCAGTAGATATGGGAGTTCATCAAAATCAGGTTTATTTTCTAATTCTTTGTGGATCTGTGTAATCTGAGGGAAATATGTCTCTAATATGGTCATACGTTTGGCAGGAGGTTAGGAAGTGCAGCTCAGTGTGCACATAGCCTGTCTTCTCTTGAGAGCCATGTCTGCCTACGGCGGCCTTTCTCAGTAGCAAGGCTATGCTCACTGAGTCTGTACATAGTCAAAGCTTTCCTTAATTTTGGGTCAGTCACAGTGGTCAGGTATTCTGCCACTGTGTACTCTCTGTTTATGTCCAAATAGCATTCTAGTTTGCTCATTTTTTGTGCTAATTCTTTTCAATATGTCAAGTAATTATCTTTTTGTTTTCTCATGATTTGGTTGGGTCTAATTCTGTTGCTCTCCAGGGGCTCTGGGGGTCTGTTTGTGTTTGTGAACAGAACCCCAGGACCAGCTTGCTTAGGGGACTCTTCTCCGGGTTCATCTCTCTGTAGGTGATGGCTTTGTTATGGAAGGTTTGGGAATCACTTCCTTTTAGGTGGTTGTAGAATTTAACTTCTACTTGGTACTCATCCCGGATCCGGGAGCACCCTCATCAGTAAAAAAGCTGACTAGCATAGCCTAGCATAGCGCCACAAGTAAATACTAGCATCTAAATATCATGAAATCACAAGTCCAAGACACCAGATGAAAGATACACATCTTGTGAATCCAGCCATCATTTCCGATTTTTTAAATGTTTTACAGGGAAAACACAATATGTATTTCTATTAGCTAACCACGATAGCAAAAGACCCAACCGCATATTTTCACAATTTTTTTACTGCATAGGTAGCTATCACAAATTCGACCAAATAAAGATATAAATAGTCACTAACCAAGAAACAACTTCATCAGATGACAGTCTTATAACATATTTATTGTATAGCATATGTTTTGTTCGAAAAATGTGCATATTTCAGGTATAAATCATAGTTTTACATTGCAGCCACCATCACAAGTCTCACCAAAGCAGCTAGAATAACTACAGAAACCAACGTGAAATACCTAAATACTCATCATAAAACATTTATGAAAAATACACGGTGTACAGCAAATGAAAGACAACATCTTGTGAATCCAGCCAATATTTCAGATTTTTTAAGTGTTTTACAGCGAAAACACAATATAGCATTATATTAGCTTACTACAATAGCCTACCACACAACCGCATTCATTCAAGGCACGTTAGCGATAGCGAATAAACCAGCAAAATATATAAATTTTTTCACTAACCTTCTCAAACTTCATCAGATGACAGTCCTATAACTTCATATTACACAAGACATATATGGTTTGTTCGAAAATGTGCATATTTAGCGGTACAATTCGTGGTTGAACAATGTGAATAAGTAGCCAAACTGCACAAAATAATCCGGATATATTTCTGACACTCACATCATCTAATCAAATAACTAATCATATACTTTACTAAAAAATACAGGTTGGACAGCAAATGAAAGATACACTAGTTCTGTTAGATTTTTAAAAATAACCTTAGTACGACATACAGTTTACGTTATAGCGAGACAGCGCCCGAAATCTGGGCGGAATATAGTCTAAACATTTTCGACAGAAATACGAAATAATATCATAAATGGTTCCTACTATTTGATGAGCTTCCATCAGAATCTTGTACAAGGTGTCCTTTTTCCAGAATAATCGTTGTTCGGTTGTAGAATGTCGTCTTCATCTGTCGATTTAGCTAACAAAGCTGGCCATACGGCACAGAAGTGTCCAACTCACCAGAACGCATAACAAAGAAAATACCGAAAATACCAATAAACTGATATAAACTGATATAAGTCGGTTTAATATAACTAGTTGATGATGTTTTTAACACATATATCAAATAAAATCAGAGCTGGATATATCTAACGCCTATAACGAATGCTTTTCAGAACGCAATCCTGAGCTCCCTCAGTGAAAAGACTCGGTGAAAAGACTGGACCCACCGTTCCAAGAGGTCTTGTTCGGCCTCACATAGAGCTATACACCCCATTCCAACTCTCACTGCCTACTGACATCTAGTGGAAGGCGTATGCAGTGCATGTAGACCCATAGATTCCATGCAAATTGATAGGCTGACCCTGGAACAGAGCCCCCGATTTCAGATTTCTCAGTTCCTGACAGGAAGTTTGCTGCAAAATGAGTTCTGTTTTACTCACAGATATAATTCAAACGGTTTTAGAAACTAGAGAGTGTTTTCTATCCAATAGTAATAATAATATGCATATTGTACGAGCAAGAATTGAGTACGAGGCAGTTTAATTTGGGAACGATTTTTTACAAAGTGAGAACACTGGTGGTGTTTGTTCCATTTTGGGAATTCTTGGTTGGTGAGTGGACCCCAGACCTCACAACCATTAAGGGCAATGGGTTCCCTAACTGATTCAAGTATTTTTAGCCAGACACTAATTGGTATGTCAAATGTTATATTCCTTTTGATGGCATAGAATGCCCTTCTTGTCTTGTCTCTCAGATCGTTCACAGCTTTGTGGAAGTTACCTGTGGAGCTGATGTTTAGGCCGAGGTATGTATCGTTTTTTGTGTACTCCAGGGCAACGGTGTCTAGATGGAATTTGTATTTGTGGTCCTGGCGACTGGACCTTTTTTGGAACACCATTATTTTGGTCTTACTGAGATTTACTGTCAGGGCCCAGGTCTGGCAGAATCTGTGCATAAGATTTATGTGCTGCTGTAGGCCCTCCTTGGTTGGTGACAGAAGCACCAGATCATCAGCAAACAGTAGACATTTAACATCAGATTCTGGTAGTGCTGCAGACTCTTCTAGTGCCCTCACCAATTCGTTGATATATATGTTTAACCTGTCTAGACCTGGGGTTCCGCTTCCGCTAGCGCCCCAGCCAATGAAATTGCAGGGCGCCAAATTCAATCAACAGAAATCTCATAATTCAATTTTCTCAAACATACAAGTATTAGACACCATTTTAAAGATAACATTCTCGTTAATCCAACCACAGTGTCCGATTTCAAAAAAGCTTTTCGGCGAAAGCAGAACATATCATTATGTTAGGTCAGCAACTAGTCACAGAAATCATACAGCGATTTTTCAACCAAAGAGAGGAGTCACAAAAAGAAGAAATATTGATAAAATTAATCACTAACCTTTGATATTCTTCATCAGATGACACTCCCGGGACAACATGTTACACAATACATGTATGTTTTGTTCGATCAAGTCCATATTTATATCCAAAAACCTCAGTTTACATTTGGCTTTGCCTCCAAAACATCCCGTGAATTTGCACAGAGCCACATCAAATCACAGAAATACTCATAATAAACACTGATAAAAGATACAAGTGTTATTCACAGATTTAAAGATATACTTCTCCTTAATGCAACTGCTGTGTCAGATTTCAAAAAAACTTTACGGAAAAAGAAAACCATGCAATAATCTGAGTATGGCGCTCAGACGACAAATCAACCCAAAGAGATATCCGCCATGTTGGAGTCAACATAAGTCAGAAATAGCATTATAAATTATCACTTACCTTTGATGATCTTCATCAGAATGCACTCCCAGGAATCCCAGTTCCACAATAAATGTTTGATTTGTTCCATAAAGTCCATAATTTAGGTCCAAATTACTCCTTTTGGTTCGCGCATTCAGTACATAATCTAAACTCACGACGCGCGGGCAGGTCCAGGCAAAAGTTCAGACGAAAAGTCATATTACAGTCCGTAGAAACATGTCCAAGAAAGTATAGAATCAATCTTTAGGATGTTTTTAACATAAAACTTCAATAATGTTCCAACCGGAGAATTCCTTTGTCTTCAGAAAAGCAATGGAACAGAGCTCGCTCTCACGTGAACGAGCGTCACAAGCTCCAGGCATTCTGCCAGAGCCCTGACTCATTCCCCTCTCATTCGGCCCCACCTCACAGTAGAAGCATCAAACAAGTTTCTAAAGACTGTTGACATCTAGTGGAAGCCTTAGGAAGTGCAAAATGACCCCATAGACACTGTGTATTCGATAGGCCAAGAGTTGAAAACCTACAAACCTCAGATTTCCCACTTCCTGGTTGGATTTTTCTCAGGTTTTCGCCTGCCATATGAGTTCTATTATACTCACAGACATCATTCAAACAGTTTTAGAAACTTCAGAATGTTTTCTATCCAAATATACTAATAATATGCATATATTAGCAACTGGGACTGAGTAGCAGGCAGTTTACTCTGGGCACGTTTTTCATCCAAGCTACTCAATACTGCCCACAGCCATAAGAAGATAACAGAGGGGTAGTATGCTAATACAGCACTGTGCCATGCCAGGGTCTGTGTGGAAGATGAGGTTGCTGATGTTCCCATTTTTATAATAGTCAGCAAAAAGTGTCTCTTGATTTTCCATAAGGACCTTAGTTTTGTGCTCTTTTCATACACAGGGTACTGTATTTGAATTAACTCTGAACAGCAGGAGGTAGCTTCTAAGGCCTCTCCATTTGGTTTGAGTAGACAGTGCAACTCTCCTGCCATTGTTGGGCTGAGA
The DNA here is from genome assembly GCF_016432855.1 of Salvelinus namaycush. Classification (NCBI taxonomy): domain Eukaryota; kingdom Metazoa; phylum Chordata; class Actinopteri; order Salmoniformes; family Salmonidae; genus Salvelinus; species Salvelinus namaycush. The sequence continues at coordinate 36,269,281 of NC_052322.1, read as the reverse complement.
CACCTCTCACTCGTCAGTGCTAATTATTATTATTTATACCTTTAGTCAGTTAAGAACAAATTCTTATTTTCAATGACGGCCTAGGAACAGTGGGTTACCTGCCTTGTTCAGGGGTAGAATGACAGATGTTTACCTTTTCAGCTCAGGGATTTGATCTTGCAACCTTTCGGTTACAAGTCCAACGCTCTAACCACTAGGCTACCTGCCGCCCCAATTGAAGTTGTATCAAGCTTGGTAGCCTCAACTTAGCATTCAGTCCTTATAAAGTAATGTAATGTATTTTTCTTCTTGGCTTTACTAAATAAAATATACAGCTGAAGTACGAAATTTACATACACCTTAGCCAAATACATTTTTCACAATTCCTGACATTTAATCCTTGTAAAAAAGTCTTAGGTCAGTTAGGATCACCACTTTATTTTAAGAATGTTAGAATGTTTTAGAATGTTAGATGTCAGCATAATAGTAGAGAGAATAATTTATTTCAGCTTCTATTTCTTTCATCACATTCCCAGTGGGTCAGAAGTTTACATACACTCAATTAGAATTTAGTAGCATTGCCTTTAAATTGTTTAACTTGGGTCAAACGTTTCGGGTAGCCTTCCACAAGCTTCCCACAATAAGTTGGGTGAATTTTGGCCCATTCCTCCTGACAGAGCTCGTGTAACTGAGTCAGGTTTGTAGGCCTTCTTGCTCGCACACGCTTTTTCAGTTCTGCCCACAAATGTTCTATAGGATTGAGGTCAGGGCTTTGTGATGGCCACTCCAATACCTTGACTTTGTTGTCCTTAAGCCATTTTGCCACAACTTTGGAAGAATGCTTGGGGTCATTGTACATCTGGAAGACCCATTTACGACCAAGCTTTAACTTCCTGACTGATGTCTTGAGATGTTGCTTCAATATATCCACATCATTTTCCTTCGTCATGATGTCATCTATTTTGTGAAGTGCACTAGTCCCTCCTGCAGCAAAGCACCCCCACAACTTGATGCTGCCACCCCCGTGCTTCACGGTTGGGATGGTGTTCTTCGGCTTGCAAACCTCCCCCTTTTTCCTCCAAACATAACGATGGTCATTATTGCCAAACAGTTCTATTTTTGTTTCATCAGACCAGAGGACATTTCTCCAAAAAGTATGATCTTTGTTCCCATGCGCAGTTGCAAACCGTAGTCTGCCTTTTTTTGGCGGTTTTGGAGCAGTGGCTTCTTCCTTGCTGAGCGGCCTTTCAGGTTATGTCAATATTGGACTCGTTTTACTATGGATATAGATACTTTTGTACCTTTTGTTTCCTCCAGCATCTTCACAAGGTCCTTTGCCGTTGTTCTGGGATTGATTTGCACTTTTCACACCAAAGTACGTTCATCTCTAGGAGACAGAACGCGTCTCCTTCCTGAGCGGGAAGACGGCTTCGTGGTCCCATGGTGTTTATCCTTGTGTACTGTTGTTTGTACAGATGAACATGGTGCCTTCAGGCATTTGGAAATTGCTCCCAAGGATGAACCAGACTTGTGGAGGTCTACAATTTTTATTCTGAGGTCTTGGCTGATTTCTTTAGATTTTCCCATGATGTCAAGCAAAGAGGCAGTGAGTTTGAAGGTAGGCCTTGAAATACATCCACAGGTACACCTCCAATTGACTCAAATGATGTCAATTAGCCTATCAGTAGCTTATAATGCCATGACGTCATTTTCTGGAATTTTCCAAACTGTTTAAAGGCACAGTCAACTTATTGTATGTAAAAATCTGACCAACTGGAATTGTGATACAGTGAATTATAAGTGAAATAATCAGTCTGTAAACAATTGTTGGAAAAATGACTTGTGTCATGCACAAAGTAGATATCCTAACTGACTTGCCAAAACTATAGTTTGTTAACAAGAAATGTGTGGAGTGGTTGTGTATGTAAGTGTATGTAAACTTCAACTTCAACTGTAGCTTCAGACTAAACATTACTCACTCAGTTCCAGGCTGGATGGGGTTTTCAGGTTTCTGTTGTTTTCCAGAGCATTTGCTGTATAGCTTTGGAATAATAATCTTTGGTAGTTGTAAACCTTCCAGGTGATTCCGTAATTCCGTCCAAAATCAGGTTGTAGGTTTTGAGTTTTGATTTGGAGTGAAGGTTCTGTTGTAAAGGGTAGCATCCTGTATATGTCCCTGACAAGAAATCCATGTTTGTCGAACTCTAAATCTATCTTTTTTTAAGAACATGTTGAAAAATGCTTATGACCTCTCTGCTCTCTCTCTCTCCCCCCCCCCCCTCTCTCTCTCTCTCTCTCTCTCTCTCTCTCTCTCTCTCTCTCTCTGTCTCAATCTCTTTCTCTCTCTCTCTCTCTCTCTCTCTCTCTCTCGCCCTCTCCCTAATGTCATATTATTTATATATACAGTGTTGTAACGATGTGCAAATGGTTAAAGTACAAAAGGGAAAATAAATAACATAAATATGGGTTGTATTTACAGTGGTGTTTGTTCTTCACTGGTTGTCCTTTTCTTGTGGCAACAGCTCACAAATCTTGCTGCTGTGATGGCACACTGTGGTATTTCACCCAGTAGATATGGGAGTTTATCAAAATCAGGTTTGTTTTCTAATGGGAGTTTTGCTTTTTCCTCCCTCCCTCCCTCCCTCCCTCCCTCCCTCCCTCCCTCCCTCCCTCCCTCCCTCCCTCCCTCCCTCCCTCCCTCCCTCCCTCTCTCCCTCTCTCCCTCTCTCTCTCTCTCTCTCTCTCTCTCTCTCTCTCTCTCTCTCTCTCTCTCTCTCTCTCTCTCTCTCTCTCTCTCTCTCTCTCTCTCGGTCTGTCTGTCTGTCTCTCCCTCTACAAAATATGAAAGTCTCTCTACAAATATGAAAGTCTCTAACAGAGATATGTTTCTCCTCTCATCCTTGTCACGTCGTATGGCTGCTCGGTGCGCTCTTTGAAGCTCTCCAATGTCTCTGTGTTCAGTTTCAGCTGAACATGGGAAAGAGGCGACAGCTGTCTAACTCAATGTGTCGTTTGGCTGGAGTGCTTCTGTCTTCATTAGTGCAGGTCAGTACCAGTGCTCCACACACAGGGGGCGCCACTGACACACTCTCCTCATACAGTACATCTCATACCTGTTAGGTCATTTCATATAGGCCCAACCGGTTCATGGTAAGTTTTACTTTTTCTTTTAAGCTAGTGTTAATTGTATGCAGGTATGAAACGGGGATCACATTTAGCCCTACTACAACAAAAATGTATATCAATAGTAAAATTATCGTATTCATTACATTTCTGTAAGTGACCATAAAACACATTTTTATTACAACTGCATGAATCACATATAATACCAATTGTTATAAACAAAGCACCAGTCTTTAGCTGCTGGATCATTATGTGGAGCCATGGAATGCATTCAGAGGAGTGCTGGCAGCCTAACCGGCCTGTTTTAATATTAGCAGGGCTTTGAAGTACAAAACAGTTGGCTTCTCTAAGCATAATACCAGAGCTTTGTTCACTCATTTATTTATTCATTGGTTCCAAATTCACTGCTGTGAGTCTTTTCATATTACCAGACCCCTGTGTGTGATGATTATTTGATGTTGTGCACAGACCCATACAGGGCCAGACATACAGGGCCAGACATACAGGGCCAGACATACAGGGCCAGACATACAGGGCCAGACATACAGGGCCAGACATGCAAGCACACATACACACACATTATTTTACTTTTTTCATTTCACCTTTATTTAACCAGGTGGGCCATTCTCATTTACAACTGCGACCTGGCCAAGATAAAGCATAGCAGTTCGACAAAAACAACAACATAGAGTTACACATGGGATAAACAAACAAACAGTCAATAACACAATAGAAAAAAATCTATATACAGTGTGTGCAAATGAGGTAGGATAAGGGAGGCAAGGCAATAAATAGGCCGTAGTGGCGAAGTAATTACAATTTAGCAATTTAACACTGGAGTGATATATGTGCAGAAGATGAATTGGAAAGTACTGGGGTGCAAAGGAGAAGAAAAAAAAATATATGGGGATGAGGTAGTTGGATGGGCTATTTACAGATGGGCTATGTACAGGTGCAATGATCTGTGAGCTGCTCTGACAACTGATGCTTAAAGTTAGTGAGGGAGGTATGAGTCTCCAGCTTCAGTGATTTTTGCAATTCGTTCCAGTCATTGGCAGCAAAGACCTGGAAGGAAAGGCGGCCAAAGGAGGAATAGGCTTTGGGGGTGACCAGTGAAATATACCTGCTGGAGCACGTGCTTCAGGTGGGTGCTGCTATGGTGACCAGTGAGCTGAGATGAGGCGCGGCTTTACCTAGCAAAGGCTTATAGATGACCTGGAGCCAGTGGGTTTGGCGGCGAATATGAAGCGAGGGCCAGCCAACGAGAGCATACAGGTCGCAGTGGTGGGTAGTATATGGGGCTTTGGTGACAAAACGGATGGCACTAAATAAATATATATAAATATATAAATACATACATATACACAATTCTCACAGCCATCATATATGTCATGAACAAATACATAATGTACCCTGATCAACTCTATCACACATTAACATTCACTGGCTCATATAGACAGTCTACATAATCACCCCCAACAGGCCACTCTCACAGAGGGATGAAAACAAGTACTCAGGGTGCTAGATGTATGCACGCTACCCATGGACTGTATAAATGAATGGGAAATGAAGTTGCTTGTCAACAATATGTATGAAACCAAGGAATAACCATCAGCTCTACCTATAATCATAGGGGCCTAGCCACACATTTAACTAGGCCTTGGACACAACAGTACACTTACAGTACAGCAACAGCAGGAGCAGCAGCGATGTGATGAAATATTAATGGGCTGTATAGAGATGGATGGACCTGGAGACTTTGTCGTGTCGCTTACATGGTGGAAAACAAGATTTGTTACCATGGCTTCTTGTCTTGTTTACTACATGGTGTTTTTTATGGAACACCTGTTCTCTGTCTCTAAGGGCTCGTTGCTAGGTAGTAGCACCATTCCTGCACCGGAGGCAAAACAACCATTCGATCCTTTCTTCTGATTGTGTGTGGTCCTTTTATTCATTCAGCCATTTACATTTCCTGTAACCTGTAAGATTCCTATTGTATTGGCAACAATGCACCTACATTGTTGTGGGTTATGAATGAGGATGTACAGGATGCATAAATCCTTTGTAAATTCATGAAAATAATGCTTTGACTCTAGTCGCAAGAATCATCCCACTGTATGTCTACTGCCTAAGTATCTTACTGTATATTTTTTCTGGTCAATGCAGTGACTTGCTGTCTAAACCAATAATCATCAAATATCCTTTCCTTGAAGATAATACATGGCCATCCAATGATACAGTACACATCTCACACACCTGACACCACCAAGGCCTTTGGTGTCCATGTCGCTGTAAATGGATTAGAGGTCTATCAGTCCATGTCCAGCTGGGTGATATGCCGCGAGAGAGAGAGCGAGAGAGCGAGAGAGAGCGAGAGGAAAACTTTAATAAGGCTTAAAGAAAGGTTAGAGATATTTCGACAGGTTCACACACACACAACACACACTGCATCAAACTGCATCACACTGCATGGCCTCTCTTGTAGTTTGCTTGGTGTCATCACAGTCTGGCTCCCTCAGGTGAGCTCTACAGTGTGTGCACAGGGAAAGCTTTAACAAGAGGCATAACTGATACCTGGAGGAGCAATGCTTCACCCTGCTGGTGAAGAAAGATATTGCACACGTACAGTAGTCTTGGCACACTGTACCGTAGCAGTTTGTATTGGGGCTCTTATTAAACCAATGAAATATAGACGTCAGTCTCATTGTTAGACAAGTACTATTCGTTGCTATATCTTGTACCCTTGTGGCCAGGTGACAGTGATCCACAGAGCACAGCTTTGCTCATACAGATGAATTAGACTGAGACACAGTGGCACCGACGCCATGGGAGAACAGGATGGCACAGAGATACAGCTTGATGAATCACAGACCTCTTAGAGGTTGTTTACTGTTGCATTGTCACCATGAGCCTCCGCAGACAGATAACCTTGCCACTGCGGACTGATTGGCACTCTACTCACATGTCGGACTATAACAAAGTCTCAAATTATTTATCCCTCTCTGTCTGCTTTTTTATTTCTTTCTGGGGTTTTTTTTACACACACACATACACACACAAACACACCACAGGAGGCTGCTGCGGGGAGGACGGCTCATAATAATGGCTGCAATGGAGTGAATGGAATGGCATCAAACATGGAAACCATAGGTTTAATACCATTCAATCAATTGCGTTCCAGCCATTACTATGAGCCCGTCTTCCCCAGTTAAGGTGCCACCGACTGCCTGTGACACACACACACACACACACACACACACACACACACACACACACACACACACACACACACACACACACACACACACACACACACACACACACACACACACACACACACACACACACACACACACACACACACACACACACACACACACAGTCTTGTACAGCTAACCTTGTGGGGGCACAGATTCTTTCCAAAAAATTCCCAGGAAATACTTGGAGCTAACTGGATCAAAAGGATAAATGCACAGCTGAATGAAGAATGACACTTAGTAAACTCTGAATCCTGATAGATTAGAATGTGGTTCAGTTCCTGAGTAAAGGAAAGGTAAAAGCAAATTGTTTATGTAGTGATTAACCCAATCAAACCCTCATCTCCTCCCAACAACCTTCACTCTGCCTCATATCTCCCCTATCTTGATGGATCAGTCAGTTTGATGTAAAATGGCCTGCTCTGGATTCAATCTCTGAACTGTGTATAGCAGCAGTTTTAGCACAAACCCTTGTCCTATTGTCTCAACTTGTGGGTTTCTGCAATGTCTACTATCCTGATAACCTTGTTTAATATCTTTGTTTTGTGGGGATTGAAGTCTCAGCTATGGTTCTGTATGAAATAATCTAAAATGACAACATAGTAGTAAACCTAACATACATTTGGAGTAAACTGATTAGAAACACACACTGACACCAAGTCTTCCCCTTATATTTAAGTCCATGCAAATATGAGTTTGTGACTCTCAAATATGTTAAAGTATTGGTCACTAGGTTTCCCATGCCCACCAGTGGAGGCCATGTTCGGAGGAGGGGGTTGGAGGCCAGGCAGGAGTGACGCATGGGTTTCCCTGGGCAGTGTGGGAAACAGACTGATGGGCATCCATTTTTCCCTGGGGATCAAAGGTCAGATGTTGCTGAGAGTGCCCCAGAGCTGCCTGCCAAAATGTGTCACCAAGACTAATTGGGAGAACTCAATGTAGCCCTCTACAGTGCTGTCCTAAAGTAGAGTAACAGGTTCAAAAGAGAATGAGAGGACTTTTGATGGAAAAACAGTGATTCTTCGAATAGGATACCAAAAGCCAAGCGACAATTCCACACTAGCAGAATTACGCTTTGACTCAGATTTGTCACTTTTAAATGTATGCCACACAAAAACCATTGATTTCAAAGTTTTACAACTCAATGCACAAGGACTACTATGAACAATTACACAGATACAAAGTTTGACGTCCCCTGGCTTCTAACCACTGGCAACCCACATTGCGCACACCTGGCAACCATCATTGCGCACACCTGCTCCCCATTATTAAGAACACATGGACGTCATCACCACCCTGATTACTCTTCCTTCATATAGCCCTCAGCAAACTCACCTTCTGCACCATCTTCCTGACTCCCTGCGCATACATTACAGAATACTGTCTCAGAAAATATTGAAGCAACAGAAGATTCCACCATCTTCCAGACGGTCGAGGAACAGGGTCATTTACTCCACCAACACCACGACCAGCTGGCTCTACTGGGTACGACCACGAAGGAGGTCCTCCGCGTTCTCCACCGCCTCGACACCACCAGCGAGGTTCTCCATACCTCTGACGGTGGAACTCCTACCATAGTGAGTCAGTCCCCCAGCCTACCCAGCCATCCGCCCAGGTCAGTGATGCCCGACTGTCTCTTCCGGAGAAGTATGACGAAATGCCTCAGTTTCCTACTCCAGAGCTCCCTCTATTTCGCCTATCAGGTGTTTGATTGGCATATGGCGGTCTGGGAGAGAAGAGAGTAGCTGGGTTCATATGAGAGGTTCATGGCTCTGTTCAGGGCAGTCTTCGACCATCCTCCAGAGGGCAGAGAGGGAGGTGGGTGACTTTCTAAATCCATCAGAGTGCCCAGACCGCTGCGGAATATGCCCTCAGCTTTCGGACTGTGGCAGCCTCCAGCAGATGGAATGAGCTGGCGCTCCTCACTCTATTCCACAGTGGACTGCGCAAAGAGGTCCAGACGGAGTTGGCATGTCGGGATGACAACATCACCTTGGACGCTCTCATCGCGATGGCGATCCGTCTGGATAACCTTCTTCAGGAGTGCCGGTGTCCATCTCGCCACTCTCCTCCCTCCTTTGGCTGTCCTGAGGCAGAGCCTGAACCCGTGGAGATTGGGGCCACACACCTCTACGCGGCAGAGCGGCAGAGCCGGAGACAGCTGGGGCTCTGTCCCTATTGCGGCCAGGAAGGCACCAGCTTCAATGGTGTCCAGTGCGTTCCAACCCAGGGTCCACTAGAGAGCATAGGGGCGGCCCCGTGACCTTCCGTTTCCCAGAGTAGGTGTGAGTATTCCATTATCATAATTTTCCGCCAAACCCTTTCTGGTTCCAATTTCACTGGCTGGCTGTCCCTCAAGTGTTGTCTCTACAGCTCTAGTGGACACCGGTTTCGTGGAGAACTTTATCGACCAGGCCCTCGCCTCCTCCATGAATTTAACTTCATACCAGCTCTCCTCTCTTTTTATAGTGTACGGCCCAATACATCACTGGGGCCAAGCCTCATTCCATCCAGGACTTATATACATAGACTGTTCTTTCTGCTACTGCGTGGTACCGGAGCGCCAAGTCTAGGTCCAAAATGCTCCTTAACAGCGTCTAACCCCCAAGCTATAAGAACAATTATTAAAATGGCCACCTGAACTATTTACATTGACCCCCCCCTTGTTTTTACACTGCTGCTACTCGCTGTTTATTATCTAAACTTTACCCCAACTTACATGCACAAACTACCTGGACTAAGTTGTACCCCCGTACATTGACTCGGTACCGGTACCACCTGTATATAGCCTCGTTATTGTTATGTAATTTTGTTGAGTTACTTCTTTTTTTTTACTTCAGTTTATTTAGTAAATATTTTCTTAACTCTATTTCTTGAACTGCATTGTTGGTTAAGGGCTTGTAAGTAAGAATTTCACAGTAAGTTCTACATCTGTTGTATTCGGCAAATACAAAATTGATTTGATGTTAGCGCACATCATTGCTTTTCCTCATGACATCACATTCCAAGAGAACACATGATTTCCAAAACTTCCCTGTCCATGAAACCAGAGCACCCCCTTGGCTGAGATGCTAGAAGTCGTCAGTACCCCTGTATGCTGTGGATGACCACGTAATCAGGTTCCTGGCAGTTCTACCCGCAGGGAATAGCTGAAGGGCTGACCCCTGACTTCCACTAAGGCTGTCCAAGTCTCTGCTTGCCGTGGATGCTCATATCTCCTGCTAGGCTGGGTGGTCACTACAGTACACATATGACCCCAGCCCCACAGAGCAGATACTGTGGGAACCCAATCTGGCTGATACAGCTAACAGGGAGAGATAGAGCGAGAGAAACCTCAGCTAGCCATAGACCTTGACTAGCCTCTGACCCATAGCCTACAGTATGTAGGCCTATACATTTACAGACCTTTAATAGCCTACAGACAGACAGACATGAGCTAGCCTAACTAAGTATCTAATATAAATAAAGGTGAAATAAATAAATAAAATCTAGCCTGAAGTCCACAGCACAACCCCCACAAACAAAATGTAGGATTAACTCCATTCCCTACTGAGTATTCCTATTGCAGACAAGATAAAGTGAAACTGTTGCAGCATACACTGCAAAGTTGGTGCAGATACAGTATACTTCAGCAGAAAGGAAAGAGATGGCGCTATAAATGAACATCTGGCCTGTTTAGCATGTAATGTTTTACAGTCCATTTCAATAGGTTTTGATGGATTAATTCATCATCTGGAAAGACTGGGTAATCCCTGTCAGCATCCTTCTCCTATTTCCCTGTCCCCTTTAAAGCTTCTCCCTTCTCTGCATTGTCTACATATTACATATGAGTATCATCTGGCAATCATTGATTTCAGATGTTATAGCCACTGGCCACATATAGATTAAATGCCTTTGTCACACCATTCAATTCGCCACACAATTCAAGTATAAATTGACTCCTTTACAGATTCCACAGGGCTCGTTTCTGTGTCCTACGCCTGGGTAATCCAAATCAGCACCCTTTCCTACTCCTCTGTCCCCCCTAAAGCTTCTCCCTTCTCCCTCCCCCACCCCAAGGCTCCCACTCCTCTTCTCACAGGCCTTAATCGATGTTCACCCTGCAGCCATGATGTAAACCCAGCCTGGTCAGAGAGCTCTCTCTCTCGCTCTCTCTCATCCCTGCTTTCTGTCTCCAGTCTGTTCCCAAGGGTCACAGTTCACATCTCACCCTGGGACCTGTTTTTCAAGGGAGGGCTGGGTGAGGTAGAATGGAGGGAAAGGGTTGGTGGACACTTTTAGGGAAGCTCAGAGCTGGTATAAAAAGAGTAGACAGACAGAGAGGGGCCAATCTTTCAGAAGATCAGATGTACAACTAGCTGGTTTTCCCGGAGGAACGGTACAAGGAAAACCTAGTCAAGTTAACTTGTGCATCTCCTCGCACACTCCTTCACACTCCAGGGTCTCCATGGCCCTGCTGATGCAATGCTGGGTGTGTGTGATTACTCTGTCACTCACGATGACCACCAGCCATGCCTTACAAAGGTAACGCCATCTTTTTCTTTGTGTTTTTATCACTGTATGTTGTCTACTGTGTAATGAACCTAAATGCTATGGTCCTGATGGGGTCAACTTGGGGTCATGATAGGGGCTGCAACAAATGTTTGATGTATTATAATAATCGATTATGCTTATGCTGTATTAATAGAAGAGGAAGGGCTATAAGACCCCTCCCCCACTACATTTATAGGGTCCTGGACTACAGATTAGCAATATATATTCTTTATAAGGTTTAATATTGTTCCACAGTTATTTTCTAGTCTCTGCTTCTTATAAGAAATGGTCTGAGAGATGTGTGAGTTATTGCAGTCAAAACAGGGTGTCTGAGAAATCGCCTCAAGGCTAAAAGAGATTCATAGACACAGAACCCTGCAGGGGAGTGAAAGAGATAAGAGACAAGTCAGACATACCACCATAAAGCAACTTGGGGAGTGGGAAATCACTGCTGAGCCCTTAGAAAACACTGGAACTATTGTTCTCTCCTGCAAGTTTGTATAACTGTATATGCATGGTCTCATGAGTAGAAGGTGTTGACGTAGGCAGTAACATCACTAGGAGTTGACTGCAAGCACATTAAAAGCAACTTGGACTTTTCCTATTTTGCAGAACTCAGAAGAGACATCAGTTGTATGTTTGATGTTTGATCTTTGACTTCTGTTTACAGCTGTAATTTGATTAAAATGATATGATTTATAAGTGCACATTTTGAGTAGTCCTTATTTGTTAAGTAAATAACGGAGCCCAGAAAAGTGGAACCAACAGTCCTACTCTGCAATGTGTAATGAACCTCAATATGAAATTATTTCTGGTTAGCAATTAAATAACTTACTGGGATTGTTTTCTAATTAAATTGTCAAAAACAAAATAGCTTCCTAGCAAAGAGCAATTTCTCAAGCAATCATTTTTGGGACTGTCTGGGAGTGATCTGAGTGGGGAGCGGAAAACTGAAAACTATTGGCAGAGAGGTTTGAAACTCTCCATCTTATTGGTCTATTAACTTATTTACCAGGCAGGGCAAAACTCCATCCCACCAAAATAGGCAGACATGTATTTTCAAACTGCTCTTAAAATGAAACGGTATTATCCTAATTTTCACAATTTCACAGTATTATTCCAGCCTCATTGTGTGGAAATATTTATAAAAAGCAGGAAAATCATGTTTTTGACTGCTCTGGATCGTTAAAATAGACAGTGAAGAAGCTTGAATGGATACTTTGAGGTGTTTTATCAATTTAAACCAGACAATTTTTCTAAACTAAATCATTTGAGAATGTGTATTTTGGCAGAGCTGTAGAAACAACGTTATACAGACATGGGGACACATGGTCTCATGAGGACACATGGTCTCATGTCAACAATGGTCCATGATTGCAGAATGCATTGTATACCCCCCAGTCCCATCCCACCCCTGCTCACTTCCTATGTATCATTCTATTGGATGATTTTTCCTCACTGTCGTCATATCTAATCAGGATCAGTCTGAAGAAGATGCCCTCCATAAGAGAAACCCTACATGAGATGGGTGTGTCCCCAGCGCAGTTATTCACTGAATTGGCCCAGAAGAGCAAAGATGACCTCTCCCCCAGCAACGGGACAGCCCCCACCCCCCTCATCAACTACCTGGATGTGAGAGACACTGCACTGACCACCCATACTGTAGATGCAATTGACATGGAAACATTATGTTCCAAATGAGAGAACACTAAGCACGTGCCAAACTTAGTTGGGTAAATTATTCATTGCTGCTTCTTCTCTCTGCTTCTCAGACCCAGTACTATGGGGAGATCAGTATTGGTTCTCCTGCCCAGATGTTCAACGTAGTGTTTGATACAGGCTCAGCCAACCTGTGGGTGCCCTCACACAGCTGTTCCCCTCTCTATACTGCCTGCTGTAAGTACAGTGCACACAAACACACACACACACACACACATTCAGAGACGTCATGCCCATAGGGGGCACAGGGGCAAGGGCCCCTTAGATCTGTCCTCTTGAAAAAAAAAATGTTTTATCTGTAATACTACTAGCCACCTACACATTTTATGAAGTTGACTTTAGCTAACCCAGATGGGTTTCCAATTTCACTACCTCATAACTAGCTACCAAGAAGCCAACAATCAAGTTAGAGTAGCTAGTTTATCTAACTACGCGTAACTGCCAAAATAAAGGAAACACCGGGAATGCAACACAATTTTTCCAAGAGAAATTCCATAATTTGGTGTTTTGTTGATGGTGGTGGAAAACACTGTCTCAGGCGCCGCTCTAGAGTCTCCCATAAATGCAAGGGTGTAACTTTCACTGGGGACGGGGGGGACTTGACCCCTCCCACATTCTAAAATTTTATTTTTGCCCCCCCCCCTCCCCAGTTTTAAAATTGCACTGTGATACAAAAAGGAGAATCGGTGTGCTTTAGGACCATGCGGACGCCTCAGAGCGGTCAGTTGGCTGTTTGCCGATATCAGACGGCTGGATTTAGGACTGCGTGGACACCACAGAGTGTACGGACAGGCTGTGTGAAGGCAAAGATATTATTATAGGGCCAGCACGGTGTTGTTGTCTGCAGCTGCCGTCTCTGTGTGTTGCACTTTTTCTCTGAGTTATAAAAGCAAGCAGAGCAGAAACTCGCGTCTCTTTATTTGACTGATGTAGCTGGCAAGGTAACTTTTGTTTGACTTAACAGAAAAAAAAGTATTTATTCACAGTGCTGAGCTAGTAGTGTAACTGACATGTAACGCTAGCTAATGTTTCATCCTCTCTCGATTTGAAGTTCTGTCTGAAGAAAATGAACTAGCTAGCTTGTAGCTACCACAACTAGTTCAGCTCTAGCCTCTAGTTGTCTGTCACGTAGCAGCATCTAGCAGCTGTTGTGTGTATGGAAATGTTTGTAGCCTTTTTGTCCCGTTTCAACAGAAGTAAATTGACTAGGCTAGTTTTTGCCAGTTGATCTACCATTAAAGCTAGCTAGCTCACTAACTTTACTATTATTTTTGCCTCAATCACACTAGACCTGAATCAAATCAAATTTATTTGAAATGTATTTTTTATATAGCCCTTTGTACATCAGCTGATATCTCAAAGTGCTGTACAGAAACCCAGCCTAAAACCCCAAACAGCAAGCAATGCAGGTGTAGAAGCACGGTGGCTAGGAAAAACTCCCTAGAAAGGCCAAAACCTAGGAAGAAACCTAGAGAGGAACCAGGCCAGTCCTCTTCTGGCTGTGCCGGGTGAAACCAGCGGCCAAACTGAAGACCGATTATGCTGAAGTTTTTTTACAGCGCAATGCGAGTTTTTATTAGTCAGTATAGCAATGTAACGGCTATTGATCTGTCAGTTTCCATAGCTAATTCTCTACTTTTCACATGGACACGGTATAAACAGCTCTACAGTGCACAGTCAGTACACAACACTATGCTCATCATGTCTTAGCAGGATCAGATGGTGACAGGTGTCCCAGCAGGGTCAGACAGCCAGGGAAGACCAGTCTACAGAGCTGAAGTGAATTTTGCAGTGTATTATTATAACAATCAGTGAACGGATACAACATTCATTGTTTTGTTGATGGGTAGGCTATAGCCTGGGATCTGGGAATAATGGCCTTTTCAATTATTGAACCATTGATTCTATTCTTGGATAATATCATGTATAAATGTACATCATGGTAATACATTGTCATGCCTCTGAGTAGGATCAGATGGTGACAGGGGTCTCAGCAGGTCAGGCAACCATGGGGAGACCAGTCTGTGACGGCACTGAGGTTAACTTTTTTTTTTGCAGAAACAACATTTTATTAACACTGGACAAGCCGGAAGCTTCAAAAATGGAAACTATTTTAAGGCAGTCTAACAACCCTGTAAAGTTGATTTCTAAACTGGATCAAGGGTTGATAGAGGCTTTTTCCGATGACACAAACAGGTCAAACAAAAACGTGAGGAAGACCTGGGAAGCACTATTGATAATGATGAATGTATACAGATATGTCAAGGATGGTCTTATAATCTCAGACATAAATTACTGCAGTATAATTAAGAACATCCATAGAACATCCTATATACCAGTTAAACTTAATATCATGCACTCAGAAATATAATTCCTCTGCTGAAGGTGTACAACATAAAAGGGGACATACTGTATTTGAATATGTTATGATCTTGTGAAGGCAAAGATTATGTTCGTTAATCTCAGCATGTCTACAGACTTCCCCTTCTCCCTGTTTTTGTTTGCTTGGAAATGTTGATACTGGAGACTGTAATCTGAAAAAACGGTGTAACCTAGCATTAATGGCTAATGATGCATTGCCATTAATTGAAAGGTTGGTTATCCTAGAACAATGTCACAATGGATGGCAAAAATGTCAAGTTCTGCATTGCACCTGTCTCAGTGGACTAATGCATTGAGGACTCCACAGTCCAAGAATATGGGGATTGGGGCTCAGATGCACAAGGAACGTCTCTCTCCAGAATAGGCTCTCTCCCGCCATTTTATGGGTTCATAGTTTCATAAACTTAATTGTGTGCATTGTTCACTGTGTCTATAAATTCCCCGTAACATATATCACAAGTACTAGTTTACATTTACCATTAATTGCTATAATTTTGAATCTGTGACGTTTGTTGGTTATGGTCATTTCTTTTAATGCATTCAATTTATTATTATTATTATTATAACAGTCATTTACCATTTTTCATTGTCGGAGTGTCTTGAAGAACTCACAACCTATGCTACACTTGTGAGAAACAAGTTTCTGTTTATTTCATTCCATTTATGAGTTTTGTCAATTCATTCATTGTCTTTTGTTTGAAATGCTCCAGTCAATGGTGAGTAAGGACGCACACCTGATTACGCATATAGAAGTAGGACTAGTCTACCTGGCCTGCGCACAAATGTAGGCCTTTAATTGTGCCCATTTGGGGATGTCTGATAGTATTTCTAATTGTCTTGACTCACCACCCCTAATGAGCTGTGGAGCTTCTCAAAGTAATTTTTCTTCACCTTAAACAGCAAGTAAATTAAGTCTATTTTTAGAATCAATTGAGAATGACAATAGTTCGTCAAAGTATTTGAACAATGTACAGTTGAAGTCGGAAGTTTACATACACCTTAGCCAAATACATTTAAATTCAGTTTTTCACAATTCCTGACATTCAATCCGAGTAAAAAATTCCCTGTCTTAGGTCAGTTAGGATCACCACATTATTTTAAGAATGTGAAATGTCAGAATAATAGCAGAGAGAATAATTTATTTAAGCTTTTAATACTTTCATCACATTCCCAGTGGGTCAGAAGTTTACATACACTTAATTAGTATTTAGAAGCATTGCCTTTAAATTGTTTAACTTGGGTCAAACGTTTCGGGTAGCCTTCCACAAGCTTCCCACAATAAGTTGGGTGAATTTTTGCCCATTCCTTCTGACAGAGCTCGTGTAACTGTTTTAAAGGCACACTCAACTTAGTGTATGTAAACTTCTGACCCACTAGAATTGTGATACAGTGAAATAATTTGTCTGTAAACAATTGTTTGAAAAATTACTTTTTACAATTATAATTGCAATTTACATACTGCCCCAATAGATCCACAGATGACTCAATCTCTATTGCACTCCACACTGCCCTTTCACACCTGGACAAAAGGAACGCCTATGTGAGAATACTATTCTTTGACTACAGCTCAGTGTTAAACACCATAGTGCCCTTAAAGCTCGTCACTAAGCTAACTACCCTGGGACTAAACACCTCCCTCTGCAAGTGGATCCTAGACTTCCCCCAGGTGGTAAGGGTAGGTAACAACACATCCGCTATACTGATCCTCAACACGGGGCCCCTCAGGGGTGCGTGCTCAGTCCCCTACTTTACTCCATGTTCACTCACGACTGCACGGCCAGGCACAACTCCAACACCATCATTAAGTTTGCCGATGACACAACAGTGGTAGGCCTGATCACCGACAACGATGAGACAGCCTACAGGGAGGAGGTCAGAGACCTGACCGTGTGGTGCAAGGACAACAACCTCTCCCTCAACGTGAGCAAGACAAAGGAGATGATTGCGGATTACAGGAAAAGGAGGACCGAGCACGCCCCCATTCTCACCAACAGCGCTACAGTGGAGCAGGTTGAGAGCTTCAAGTTCCTTGGTGTCCACATCACCAACAAACTAACATGGTCAAGCACACCAAGACAGTTGTGAAGATGGCACAACAAATCTATTCCCCCTCAGGAGACTGAAAAGATTTGGCATGGGTCCTCAGATCCTTAAAAGGTTTTACAGCTGCACCATCGAGAGCATCCTGACAGGTTTCATCACTGCCTGGTTTTGCAACTGCTCGGCCTCCGACCGCAAGGCACTAGAAAGGGCAGTGCATACAGCCCAGTATTTACCGGGGCCAAGCTTCTTGCCATCCAGGACCTCTATACAAGGCAGTGTCAGAGGAAGGCCCTAAAAATTGTCAAGGACTCCAGCCACCCTAGTCATAGACTGTTCTCTCTGCTACCGCACGGCAAGCGGTACCAGAGCACCAAGTCTAGGTCTAAGAGGCTTCTACCGCCAAATCATAAGACTCCTGAACATCTAATCAAATGGCTACCCAGACTATTTGCATTGCCCACCCTTCTACACTGCTGCTACACTGTTATTATCTATGCATAGTCACTTTAATAACTCTATGTACAGTTGAAATCGGAAGTTTACATACACCTTAGCCAAATACATTTAAACTCAGTTTTTCACAATTCCTGACAACGTTTCGGGTAGCCTTCCACAAGCCTCCCACCATTAGTTGGGTGAATTTTGGCCCATTCCACTTGACAGAGCTGGTGTAACTGAGTCAGGTTTGTAGGCGTCCTTGCTCGCACATGCTTTTTCAGTTCTGCCCACAAATTTTCTATGGGATTGAGGTCAGGGCTTTGTGATGGCCACTCCAATACCTTGACTTTGTGGTCCTCAAGCCATCTTGCCACAACTTTGGAAGTATGCTTGTGGTCATTGTCCATTTGGAAGACCCATTTACGACCAAGCTTTAACTTCCTGACTGATGTCTTGAGATGTTGCTTCAATATATCCACATAATTTTCCTTCGTCATGATGTCATCTATTTTGTGAAGTGCACTAGTCCCTCCTGCAGCAAAGCACCCCCACAACATGATGCTGCCACCCCCGTGCTTCACGGTTGGGATGGTGTTCTTCATCTTGCAAGCCTCCCCCTTTTTCCTCCAAACATAACGACGGTCATTATGGCCAAACAATTCTATTTTTGTTTCATCAGACCAGAGGACATTAAAAAAACTAAAAACTACGATCTTCGTCCCCGTGTGCAGTTGCAAACCGTAGTCTGCCTTTTTTATGGCAGTTTTGGAGCAGTGGCTTCTTCCTTGCTGAGCGGCCTTTCAGGTTATGTCGATATAGGACTCGTTTTACTGTAGATATAGATACTTTTGTACCTGTTTCCTCCAGCATCTTCACAAGGTCCCTTGCTGTTGTTCTGGGATTGATTTGCACTTTTCGCACCAAAGTACGTTCATCTCTAGGAGACAGAACGCGTCTCCTTCCTGAGCGGTATGATGGCCGCGTGGTCCCACGGTGTTTATACTTGCATACTATTGTTTGTACAGATGAACGTGTTACCTTCGGGCATTTGGAAATTGCTCCCAAGGATGAACTAGACTTGTGGAGGTCTACAATTTTTATTCTGAGGTCTTGGCTAATTTCTTTAGATGTTCCCATGATGTCAAGCAAAGAGGCACTGAGTTTGAAGGTAGGCCTAGAAATACATCCACAGGTTCACCTCCAATTGACTCAAATGATGTCAATTAGCCTATCAGACGCTTATAAAGCCATGACATCATTTTCTGGACTTTTCCAAACTGTTTAAAAGCACAGTCAACTTAGTGTATGTAAACTTCTGACCTACTGGAATTGTGATTAAGTGAAATAATCTGTCTGTAAACAATTGTTGAAAAAATGACTTGTCTCATGCACAAAGAAGGTGTCCTAACCGACTTGCCAACACTATAGTTTGTTAACAAGAAACTTGTGGAGTGTTTGAAAAAACTAGTTTTAATGACTCCAGCCTAAGTGTATGTGGTGCCCCTGCACATTGACTCTGTTCCGACTCTATATCTGACATGGTACAGGTTGAATTTTTTAAAGCCCATAACCATGTGTGTGAGGTGTGTACTTTTGTTACAAAGTAGATATATTTAATACTGCCAAACAACCTGATTTAGCCCACTGCTGTAAAAGGTTAATTGCTTAATTAATTGAGGAACCATATAATGAAGCACCTGCTTTCAATATACTTTGTATGTCTCATTTACTCAAGTGTTTCCATTATTTTGGCAGTTAGCTGTATCTTAGCTGGCACTCCTGCTGACAAGGATGGTAGACTTTATAAAAGCGAGCCATAACTAAATGTACTGAATAAGACTCGCATTCTTTTCAATCTTTTACCCAGGTTTTAGCAGAGATGCAGAGAAACATATTAAGTGTCTCTAGATAGCAGGAAAAAGATATCTCAGGTGTTTGAATAATGTAAAATTCTCAACCCCCGAGCCATGCTAGCGTACTTTGTGCCACCTCATATTTTTGGGGTGCATGATGGCCCTACACACATGCACACGCATGCGCACACACACACATACAAACACACACATTTTAAACATTTTATTTGAATCCACTAATCAAATTTACAAAAAAAGGATCCAACCATTTCAAAGATCCCCGTATGCATGGCATTCAAGGATACAGAAAGCACCTCCTTCTCCAACCAGCGAGGCAGCCCACGACAGCTGAACAGCACAGTACTTACCCAATAGCTTTGCCATAGTTTGTCAGGCCCGCAATCTGGAGGCCATGCACTGCAAGCCTGTGTACGTGGCCGAGACTGCCAAATATCAGAGCCTCCAGCTTGCACCTACACCCGAGGGTGTCCAAGCATGCCACAAGGGGCTGGTACTTATGCAGCTTCTCTGCAATGGCCTGCTACATGTAGCCGTCAAATGAACAGCCCACTTCCAAAATGAGCATGTCCCCCTGGCCTCCCACACACACACATAAAACCTGTATGTTTAATTGCTTCCTGGACGATTATGACACAATGACCTTTGAACTCCCAGTTACCCACAACAGATACGACAGTTCTAAGTCCCGGACGCACATCAAGAACGGGACAGGTTTCTCCATCCAGTATGCCTCTGGAAACGTCAGGGGATTCCTGAGTGAGGATGTGGTTGTGGTGAGTGTAACGTTACACCACTCTAAGAAAATAATCTTCGTACCCTTTCTCCTCATCTGTGTCCTATCATCCCTTTTAAACATGCTTTTTTGTGATCAATATGGGAAAAGTAGTAGACATTGCCCATAAGTACTGATCTACTGAAGGATTATCTTACTAGGGGTAAACCTGGATCTAGGTATTGAGGGACAATTTATATCTTACTCTGTGCATTCCCCAGGTGGGTGGCATCCCAGTGGTCCAGGTATTTGCAGAGGCCACAGCCCTGCCTGCCATCCCCTTCATCTTTGCCAAGTTTGACGGGGTCCTTGGGATGGGCTACCCCAACGTGGCCATTGACGGTATCACCCCTGTGTTCGACCGCATCATGTCCCAGCACGTCCTCAAGGAGGAGGTCTTCTCTGTCTATTATAGCAAGTAGGTGATATCACTGTCACTGTTTATATAGGGCCTGATTCAGACTTGAGATAAGTAGACTTCTTTTTACTTAAAAATGGCTGCATTGGACCTTTATCTCAATATCAAATAATTTCTAGGTACCAATTATGTACCTTACTGTGATTGTTTTCAAATTGAAATGGTCAATAAGAATCAAATATAGCTTCTTAGGAAAGAGACATTTCTCAAGCAATAATTTAGCTAGGACTGTCTTTCAATGGTCTGAGTGGGGAGGGGAAAACTGAGAACTAGCTGACATTGGCAGAGAGGTTTGGAACTCTATTTCTTATTGGTCTATTAACTAATTTATTGCCTGGTGGTGTCACCTGGCAGGCCAAGACTCCATCCCACCAAAACAGGCAAAATGTCCTTTTCAAACAGGTATTACACTAAAAGGGCATTATCATAATTTTCACAGTATTATTCCAATCTCCTTTAAGTCCATGTTTAACAATATATTTGCCTACTTTAGCAATGTCACTGCATTTCCAGGCTACTATAGTGAAAGTTAGATGAAACAGTCATTACCCACTGGGCACGGATGTCATTTCAATGTCTACTTTTGTCATCAACTATCGTGAATTCAATGTGAAATCAACAAAAATTGTCACCATATCATTGACAAAGTTCTCTTATGTTGATGACTTTTTGCAAATCCAATCAGTTTTCCACATTGATTCAACATCACAAATATTTCTTTGGTTGAAATGAAGGGGAAACAATGCTGATTCAATCAGGTTTTGCACACTGGGTGGCCCCCGTTCAGAGTGACTGGGTGGCCCCCGTTCAGAATGACTGAGCTTATTACAACTTTTTGGCACCACTAAGGCAGAGGGCGGCTTGAAAACGTGCACAACAATGGCATGATGCAACCGATTGATGGAGGTGCAACCTATGAATAGTAATCCGGGCAATCTGTTTTTCTTCTCTCAGGGACCCAATGCACAAACCAGGTGGAGAGCTAGTGATGGGAGGAACAGACCCAGAGTACTACACTGGTACCTTCAACTACATGGGCACCAGTGAGGCAGGAAAATGGGAGGTCAACATGAAAGGGTGAGATGTGACAGCTATGTGTGTATGTGTACATGTGCAACAGTGGAGGCTGGTGGGAGGAGCTATAGGAGGACAGGCTCATTGTAATGGCTAGAATGGAATAAATGCAATGGTATCAAATATATGGAAACCACGTTTGACTCCGTTCCATTAATTCCAGTCCAGCCATTACAATGAGCCCGTCCTCCTATAGCTCTTCTCACCAACCTCCACTGATGTGCAAGTTGTCTGTCTGTCTCTGTCTGTTTGTTTGTTTATCTGTGGGTCAGTATATACACATTTTCCTGTGTCAATGAACTTTACATGTGTATGTGTGTGTAATTTTCTCTCTCTTTTTCTCTCTCTCTCTCCCAGGGTGACAGTGGGGGAGGAGATGCTGTTCTGTAAGGAAGGCTGTACGGCAGTGATTGACACAGGCTCCTCCTACATCACAGGCCCCGCCTCCTCTGTGTCTGTACTGATGAAAACCATTGGAGCCACAGAACTGGCAGAGGGAGGGGTATGTACATCACAGAGCCACAGACTGTATCTTTATTGCCTAAACAGTCTCTTAACTAGCATCTTACCTTACCTTATGGGTGGAATAAGATGTGTTGTTTTTTCTCCTTTCAGTACACTGTAAACTGTGACCTGGTGAAGTCCTTACCCAGTGTCACCTTCCACCTCGGAGGACATGAGTACTCACTCACTGAGGAGGACTACATCTTATGGGTAAGTAACGGAAATTGGCGCAACTGGGATATACCGTACAGGGCAATTGTCATGTTTACATTTGTAGCTACTATGTCATGTTTACTTTGTGTTATAGATGTGACATGTAGGTTTTATAAATACACATTTATGGAAGTCTTTATCAGTATTTTTTTATGATTTGCTCTCCGTCTGCAGCAATCTCAGTTTGGAGAGGACATCTGTAGTGTGACCTTTAGGGGTTTGGATGTGCCGCCTCCTACTGGCCCTATCTGGATCCTGGGAGCTAACTTCATCGCCCGCTACTACACAGAGTTTGACCGTCGCAACAACCGCATAGGCTTCGCCACAGCAGTCTGACAGGAGCCTCTGCTTAGCCACCAAGCTTTCACTCTCTTGCTCTTACTTCCTTCATACTCTCTTTGTCTCTGTTACTGTCTCTTACTATCAGCCTGTATTTCTCACTTACACTCTATTATTGCGTTTCTCTTTCTTTCTCTCTCTTTCTCTGTGTCTTTATCACAGGGCCTGCCCTTTGTCCCCATCTTTTTTATACTTCTTGCATTCTGCCATGTCAAGTCATCATTTTGAATTCAATCTGTGCCAATTGCACTTTTCACCTCGTATCACCCAATCAGAATACATCTTTGTTTTTAGTTGACGATCATTGACGTGCAGCTAACAACAACACACTTATTTTGTGTTATATATCACATGGCATGCTGATGTCATGTCATAGTTAATTTTTTTTTAAACAATCCTCATGTAATAGCACTGTCTACAATGTCATGATGTAACAAGAATAAAGCTTCTTTAATGGAAATGTCTATATTATTGTTATTGTCTGCAGTCAAGGAATTTTGTTTGCACTCTAAGTTGTCAGAATGTCTGTTTTTCATCAGGGGAAACTCCAGCAGAAAACAAAGTGTTCCTCATTCACTGACCGCAGAAACACGAGCATCTTAATGTCTGTACAGAAATAAACTATCCAGATGTCTTCTATTTTGAGTCACAATATTAATATGATTTATCCTCTGAAGTTGAGCTAGAGATGAATTGATATCAGACAGTGTTTAAGTCCTTAGTTCTGGCAGGCTTTGGTCTACAGAGTGTTGATCTAATGTGGGAACTGATGGTGTGAAAATAGCACACACTGTATGTGTAGGATCCAGGGGTGGATGTAGAAAACCGGTTGAGTGATTTATCTTCTGTTCTGCTGTTCCCGCCACACTGAAGATGCCTTTCACAGCATAGTGTCGCCTCTCTCTCGTTTCTCTATCTTTTCTCTCTTTTCATTCTCTTTCTCTTCACTCTCTCCACTCTCTTCTCTCTCTTCACTCTCTTTTCATTCTCTCTTTTCTCTCTCTTCATTCTCTCTCTTTTCTCTCTCTTCACTCGCTCTTTTTTCTCTTCATTCTCTCTTCTCTCTATCTTCCCTCTCTTTTCTCTATACCTTCTCACTCTCTTTTTTCTCTCTTCTCTCCCTCTCTCGATTATTTGTCTTCTCTCACCATGTGCCAGCTGGCTAGGTCATTATTTATAAAACTTGTATGAGCTAGTGTATTTTTCCACAGCATTTGTGGACAAATAAAAATTCTCTGCCCACCATTCATGCTGGTAAGAGGGGTGAAGCAATTCAACTTCAGCAAAACTTAACATTTATTGTAATGTAGAGTGATTTCTCTGAAACGAAACAGGACAGGATGGAAATGTCCCATGATGTCCTCAAGGAAACATAAGACCATTTCAGTGTACATCTCAACCACAAAGATCAGAGGTCATGATCAATCACAGGTCGGAAAGGTCATACAACCTGTCACTGGAGGATGACATTGAAAGTGAAACCTGCTCTGCAAACAGAATTACCGGAAGACAGACTCTGTTCTTCTTGTATCTTTAACCTCCATTATAGCTAGTAGACACACAAAGAGATAAAAAGACAATAAATGCAGTCATATTTGTTGCAAACTGTTGTGGAGTTATTTCCAGAGGGAAAGTCCGTCCAGTGATGTGGGGTATAGAGAATAAAGATACCTAGACTGGAAGACGAACAACAATTTCCTTGCCTTCATCCCGGCACATCCATGAATTGTTCAACTAAGATATTATCTGGAAAAATGTGTTTTGAGGTTAAGGTGAAGATACTAGCACTGCTACTTTTAATGCTGGTACTTTTGAACATACTGTACAAGTATTCTCTCTACGTGACTCTACAAAACATCTCCATTTCATTTAGCACTAGATCTGTAGTGGCTTTAGAATGGAAGCACATGTTATGTTTTACATAATTCTATGTTGAGGAGGAATATCGAATTACCAAAGGTTATTGTCAAGTATTTCCTGGAATATGCTGTGTTTATGAACTGTGGTCTGCATTGAACCTAAGGGACACAAACCATGTTCCATCTGACCAATTCTCACAGTGGCATCATAAGGATTTGAATAGGAACTGTATTTAACCAATAGAACAGGTAATATGCATCTTGCACTTATTGTACAGTATACTGATCAAAAACATAAACACAACATGCAACAATTTCAAAGATTTTACTGAGTTGCAGGTTATATAAGGAAATCAGTCAATTGAAATAAATTCATTAGGCCCTAATCTATGGGTTTCACATGACTGGGAATACAGATATGCATCTCTTGGTCACAGATACCTTAATCAGAAACTAGTCAGTATCTGGTGTGACCACCATTTTCCTCATGCAGCACAACACATCTCCTTCGCATAGAGTTAATCAGGCTGTGGAATGTTGTCCCACTTCTCTTTATTGGCTGTGCGAAGTTGCTGGATATTGGAGGGAACTGGAACACGCTGTCGTACACGTCAATCCAGAGCATCCCAAATGTGCTCAATGGGTGACATGTCTGGAGGGTATGCCGGCCATGGAAGAACTGGGACATTTTCAGCTTCCAGGAATTGTGTACAGATCCTTGCGACATAGGGCCGTACATTATCATGCTGAAATGTGAGGGGATGGCGGAGGATGACTGGCACAACAATGGGCCTCACGATCTCATCACGTTATCTCTGTTGGAGGTGGCTTATGGTATAGAAATTAACATTCAGTTCTCTGGCAACAGCTCTGGTGGACATTCCTGCAGTCAGTATGCCAATTACACACTCCCTCAAAAACTTGAGACATCTGTGGCATTGTGTTGTGTGACAAAACTACACATTTTAGAGTGGCCTATTATTGTCCCCAGCACACGGTGCACCTGGGTAATGATTATGCTGTTTAATCAGCTTCTTGATATGCCACACATGTCAGGTGGATGGATTATCTTGGCATTGGAGAAACACTCACTAACAGGGATGTAAGCAAATTTGTGCACAAAATCTGGGAGAAATAAGCATTTTGTGTGCGTGGATCATTTCTGGGATCTTTTATTTCAGCTCATGAAACATTGAACCAACACTTTACATGTTATGTTTATATTTTTGTTACGTGTACATTATAGGTGGAAAGAGTATTGAAATACACTATATATACAAAGTACTGTATGTGGATATACTCATTTATTTTATTTCAGCCCCGAGTTCACAAATACTTCTCCGCTTTGCTGTGTGTAGAGCGCATTTATCTTATTCATCTGTAGTTTGTGTGTAGGGCTACATCTATAGTTTGTGTGTAGGGCTACATCTGTAGTTTGTGTGTAGGGCTACATCTGTAGTTTGTGTGTAGGGCTACATCTGTAGTTTGTGTGTAGGGCTACATCTGTAGTTTGTGTGTAGGGCTACATCTGTAGTTTGTGTGTAGGGCTACATCTGTAGGTGTCTGACCTTGATTATATACATTCAAAAGGCTGCCCTAACTTTGCACATTTTCAGTAGCACCTTGGGTAGTGAACCTAATTTTCTAAAATGTAAAGACAGATAGAATGTCTCCAACCCATTGTGAATGAAAGGGTGGGGTAGCAGAATTCCACTCAAATAAGATTAGTCAGCGGGCTAGCAGAGATGTGAATGCCATGATGTCCGATTGATTATTTGTGACATTATTCCCTGGGGTTATCCCGAATAAGGCGGTGTATGGTTGGGGTCAATTGTTTGATCGCAGGCCCTGGATAAAGTATTGAAAATGCCGGACCAAAAATAAAGACGGACATTCCCAAAACATATGATATAATGTAGCAGGAGCCGGATGGCACTCCACACTGCCCTTTCCCACCTGGACGAAAGGAACACCTAAGTGAGAATGCTGTTCATTGACTACAGCTCAGCCTTCAACACCATAGTGCCCACAAAGGTCACTACTAAGCTAAGGATCCTGGGACTAAACACCTCCCTCTGCAACTGGATCCTGGACTTCCTGACGGACTGCCCCCAGGTGGTAAAGGTAGGCAACAACACATCTGCCACACTGATCCTCAACACGATGGCCCCTCAGGGGTGCGTGCGTAGTCCCCTCCTGTACTCCCTGTTCACCCACGACTGCGTGGCAAAGCACGACTCCAACACCATCATTAAGTTTGCTGATGACACAACAGTGGTAGGCCTGATCACCGACAACAATGAGACAACCTATAGGGAGGAGGTCAGAGACCCCAACCATACACCGCCTTATTCGGACAACAACCTCTCCCTCAACATGAGCAAGACAAAGGAGATGATCGTGGACTACGGGAAAAGGAGGGCCGAAAACGCCCCCATTCACATCAACGGGGCTGTAGTGGAGCGAGAGTTTCAAGTTCCTTGGTGTCCACATCACCAACAAACTATGATGGTCCAAACACACCAAGACAGAAGAGGGCACATCAACAACTTTTCCCTCTCAGAAGACTGAAAAGATTTGGAATGGGTCCCCAGATTCTCTAAAAGTACTACAGCTGGACCATCGAGAGCATCCTGACTGGTTGCATCACCGCCTGGTATGGCAAAAACTTGGCATCCGACTGCAAGGCGCTGCAGAGGGTAATGCGCACGGCCCAGTACATCATTGGGGCCAAGCTTCCTGCCATCCAGGACCTATATACTAGACGTGTCAGAGGAAGGCCCCAAAAATTTGGGTTGGGGTCAATTTATTCACCCAAGTCATTGACTATTCTATCTACTACCGCACGGCAAACGGTACCGGAGTGCCAAGTCTAGGTTCAAAATGCTCCTTAACAGCTTCTACCCCCAAGCCATAAAACTGCTGAACAATTATTCAGATGGCCACCTGGACTATTTACATTGAACCCCCACCCCCTTTGCATAGTCACTTTACCCCTACCTACATGTACAAATTAGCTTGACTAACCTGTACCCCTCGGTACCGGTACCCCCTGTTTATAGCCTTGGTATTGTTATTTTAGTGTGTTACTTTTTATTTTAAAAATTACTTTAGGTAATTTAGTAAATATTTTATATTAACTCTATTTCTTGAAGTGCATTGTTGGTTAAGGGCTTGTAAGTAAGCATGTCACGGTAAGGTCTATATCTGTTGTTTTTAGCGCATGTGACAATTACAATTTGATTGGATTTGATTTGGCACCTAGTCCATTGTTGGGTTAATTTTTAACATCCTGCTTCTTGACAGATGCAGACAGTGAAAGGTTTTAAATTTAATCAAACTGTGTCTTACACAAATAAATGATGTATGAATACGCTTAATGGAGGATTGCCACTTGTCTTCTGATATTTCTGTTGCCATTTCTTTCTCCCAGGAAGCCTTTGTCTTTACTAATGACAGGCTTCTCATGTTTTGGATGGTTTTGTATATTCTGGAGATGTTTCCCCTGGCACTGAGGTTATTCTAAGTGTTAGCCAATGATGCTCCTGGGTGGAAGAGATGGCAACAGGTTGAGATGCTTTGAAGCATAGCTCTGTATTTGTAAGTATCTGGGAAAAAATGAAATTGTGTTTGCTTTTCAGGAATTCTGGAAGTTTGGGAAGAGATCCACAAGGGTCGAAATTCCGTTTTGATACCATTGCTTGAATGCGGAATCAGTTAATGGTTGGAAATAGAAGTTGGCACATAACAGCATAAGAGTGATCATCTCTTTCAGACCAAAATTACTTCTGAACCGTGTCCATATCTTCAAGGCGCTTTTCACTTCTGCGGGGTTCCCTATGTGGGAGGTTAGTCCCATGCTTATTTGGGAGCAGAGTAGCGAGAGTGGAACGATCAGAGAGAATGAGTCTTTTTCCATAACAGACAATATACTGTACGTTCATCCTTGTTTTTATATGTGTATGTCCAATAGGCAGAAATAGTTTTTTCCCAAGAAACGCACCTACACCCTCGAGATCAAAATCGAGGGTGTAGAAATTTAGTACAGCAAAGATGGTTTTATTTTCGGTTGTTCTAGAACTGGTTTGCAGATTCTCGGTTTCTTGTTGTTCCAAATGAAAGATGTTATGATTTGGTCAAGAGACTTAAAAAAAGAGGTGGGAATGAAAATGTGTCATGTCTAGAAATTATTTGTAAAAAATTGGACAATGTTACAATTTTGATGGAATTAATGCGGCCTGAGGAGGAGATTGGCAGCATGGGCCGTCAACCTCATTGTACTATAGCTCTGGGTTATTTCTATACCAAGCTAAATGAAGGGGTTAATTTAAAGGGAATTCCATTGAAAGATGCACAAGATGCTGTGTCATTCACTGGGAATATAATCCTTTGGTTCAGGTTCAGCTTGTAACCTTCCTGTAGCACTAATTCCAAAAAGTTTTGGGACACTGTAAAGTCCATGGAGAATAAGAGCACCTCCTCCCAGCTGCCCACTGCACCGAGGCTAGGAAACACTGTCGCCACCGATAAATCTATGATAATCGAGAATTTCAATAAGAATTTTTCTACAGCCAGCCATGCTTTCCACCTGGCTACCCCTACCCCGGCCAACAGCTCTGCACCCCCCGCAGCAACCTGCTCAAGCCCCCTCCCCTCTTCTCCTTCACCCAAATCCAGACAGCTGGGCTAGACAATCTGGAACCTCTCTTTCTAAAATTATCCGCCGCAATTGTTGCAACCCCTATTACTAGCCTGTTCAACCTCTCTTTCGTATCGTCTGAGATCCCTAAAGATTGGAAAGCTGCCGCGGTCATCCCCCTCTTCAAAGGGGGAGAAACTCCCAAACTGACACTCTAGACCCAAACTGTTACAGACCAAACTGTTACAGACCTATATCCATCCTGCCCTGCCTTTCTAAAGTATTTGAAAGCCAAGTTAACTTCTTATGGCTGCAGGGGCAGTATTGAGTAGCTTGGATGAAAGGTGCACAGAGGTGCCCAGAGTAAACGGCCTGCTCCTCAGTCATAGTTGCTAATATATGCATATTATTATTAGTATTGAATAGAAAACACTCTGAAGTTTCTAAAGCTGCTTGAATTATGTCTGTGAGTATAACAGAACTTATATGGCAGGCAAAAACCCGAGAAAAAATCCAAAGCACTGCTTTGCTTTATCTTGGTCAGGTCGCAGTTGTAAATGAGAACTTGTTCTCAACTGGCCAATCTCAGGGTTTTTTTAAACCTGAGATCCTGCAGAATATATTCAGCGTATCTATAACCGTGGGGATTGTATTGTGAGGGTCCGAAATAAACAGCAGAAGGTTTTCTGCATATAACGAAAGTTTGTGATTTACACCGGCTCTATTTATACTTGCAAAATGTTAATTTGTTCGTAGAGATTTACAGTAGCAAGCAGTTCTATCGCAACATAAAAAAGCGGCAAAAGTAGACATCCCTGTCTCGTGCCTCTATGTAGAGGGAAGTAGTCTGAGATTACTTTTGCTTGTACATACAGACGCCATGGGGGATGAGTATAATATTTTGATCCATGATTTAAGTACTTCACCAAATCGTCATTTACCAAGGGCTGTAAATATGTATTCCCATTCGATTCGATCTAATGACTTTTCAGCGCCCAGCGAGGTTACTACTTAAAGCGATTCCGTTGACTAACTGGCATTGACTATATTGAAAGGATGTCGGATGTTGAAAATCGATTGTCGTCCTGCCATAAAGTTTGTTTGATCCGGGTGAATTATGGATGGCATGACAGTTGTCAGATGGTGTGAGAGGACTTTCACTAACATCTTATAAATTGACACAAAGCAAAGAGACTGGCCTGTAGGATCCGCAAATGGATGAGTCTTTGTCTTTTTTTTGTTGTAAGACTGATATGACTGCCTGATTAAGGGTTGGAGGTAGTTTATTTGTATCAATTACCTCGGAGAAAACCGTGCATAAAGTGGGGTTAATCTAAGAGAGAATATGTTATAAAATTCTACCTGGAATCCATCGGGTCCCAGTGATTTCCCGCATTGCATGCTAGCGATGGCTTGACCTATTTCCGATATAGAGAATGAACAGGCAAGTATGGTTCATTGTTCTTTATTTATAGTCGGAACGTCAAGTTTCTCATAGAAAGACTCCATATGGGAGCTGTTTGTCGTTTCTGACATATATGAGTTCTGGTAGAAACATTTAAATTGATGTCGTTGGGGTCTACGAACGCGTTCCCATTTTTGTGCCGTAATATAGCAATTTGGCCAGATGTAGAAGCCTGTCTTAATTGGGGCAGAGTAGTTACATTTTGTTTTAAATACCTTATTTAGATAAGTATTCAGACCCTTTGCTATGAGACTCGAAATTGAGCTCAGGTGCATCCTGTTTCCATTGATCATCTTTGAGATGTTTCCACAACTCGATTAGAGTCCACCTGCGGTAAAATCAATTGATTGGACATGATTTGGAAAGGCACACACCTGTCCATATAAGGTCCCTTAGTTGACAGTGCATGTCAGAGCAAAAACCAAGCCATGAGGTCGAAGGAATTGTCAGTAGTGCTCCGAGACAACATTGTGCTGAGGCACAGATCTGGGGAAGGGTACCAAAAAATGTCTGCAGCATTGAAGATCCCCAAGAACACAGTAGCCTCCATCATTCTTAAATGGAATAAGTTTTGAAAAAAACAAGACTCTGGCCACCCGGCCAAACTGAGCAATCGGGGGAGAAGGGCCTTGGTCAGGGACGTGACCAAGAATCCAATGGTCACCCTAACAGGGCCCCAGAGTTCATCTGTGGAGATGGGAGAACCTTCCAGAAGTACAACCATCTCTGCAGCACTCCACCAATTAGGCCTTTATGGTAGAGTGGCCAGACAGAAGCCACTCCTCAGTAAAAGGCGCATGACAGTCCACTTGGAGTTTGCCAAAAGGCTCATCAGACCATGAGAAACAAGATTCTCTGGTCTGATGAAACCAAGATTGAACTCTTTGGCCTGAATGCCAAGCATCACATCTGGAGGAAACCTGCCACCATCCCTATGTGAAGTATGGTGGTGGCAGCATCATGCTGTGGGGATGTTTTTCAGCAACACGGACTGGGAGACTAGTCAGGATTGAGGGAAAGATGAACAGAGCAAAGTACAGAGAGATCCTTGATGAAAACCTGCTCTAGAGCACTCAGGACCTCAGACTGGGACAGAGGTTCACCTTCCAACAGGACAATGACCTAAAGCACACAGCCAAGATAACGTAGGAGTGTCTTCGGGACATGTCTCTGGATGTCCTTGAGCTGCCCAGCAGGAGCCGGGACTTGAAACAGATCAAGCATCTCTGGAGAGACCTGAAAATAGCTGTGCAGCGACCCTCCCCATCCAACCTGACAGAGCTTAAGAGGATCTGCAGAGAAGAATGTGAGAAACTCCCCTTGTGCTAAGCTTGTAGCGTCATACCCAAGACCACTCGAGGCTGTAATCGATGCAAAATACTTTCAACAAAGTATTGAGTAAAGGGTCTGAATACTTATATAAATGTGATATTCTTTTTATTTATTTTTTATAAATCTGCCAACAATTTTTAAAACAACGTTTTTGCTTTGTCATTATGGAGTATTGTGTAGACTGATGAAAAAATACATTTTAGAATAAGGCTGTAACATAACAAAATGTGGAAAAAGTCAAGAGGTCTGAATACTTTACGAATCAACTGTAATTGCATTAAGTATTAATAACAGAAACAGATTTTTTTAGATGAAGGTTGCTGTTTATTTATTTGGAGTGGTCGAGGATTGGATTTAGAACACAAATTAAGTTCCCACCAAGTATTAGAAGGTGTGTATCCATGTTTGGGATCAGTGAAATCATGTTAGTAAAGAAGATATGGTCATCCCAATTTTTTTAATAGTATTCCAGAAACAATCACATATAATGCCCATTGTCATCGGATATGGCATTGCTAGGAGTGAACTGCACGTCCTTGTGTATTATAATTGCTGTACTGTGGCTTTTGGAGTTAAAATGTGTGTGGAACTGTTGATCCACCCATACATTTGCAAGACGATTTTGACCTCGAGGGTGTAGGTGGGTTTCTTGGAGAAAAACAATTTCTGCCATTTAATTTGTGTAAATGTGAGATAATCTTATTTCTTCTTATTCTGCTGATAGTCCCTTTGCATTTCAGCTTATCATAATAGTGGAACCTAAAGTATTTGTGGCCATTCAGGCTGTGAAGAAAGATAAAGAAAGTGCATCATGCTAATGATAATTAAAGACAATTTGTAATGGGGCATACTTGTAAAAAACTTAAGCATAGCAATAATAGTCTTCCATATTACCATCCTGAATGAAATCAGGATACATCGCTGCCCCCCGTGAGACCTAGTCTTTGCTATAAAGGTGCCATTTTGTAGTAAGTATACATAGCCCTGATTGTAGTGAATAGCCTTCCCAACCAATCCACAAACATTTTAGATGGTGGGAGAGAAAGAAAAGAGAAAAATCTTTAAGTAAAAGCATTGTGATCATAATTATCATAGTTATCATAATCAACCTTCAATGAACTTCTTTAATTATATTATGATTCTAGTTTGGTAAAAATAGATTCCAAAATTTGAATCAGACAAGGAATAATAAGGCCAGGCACCACACCCTAATAGGGACCCCCCCCCCAACTTTCACCAGTTGAATGTAGATACAAATATAATACTTTTTGTATCCATGGTCCTTGTAGGGGTTGACACATTTTTCATTGGGGAAAATCAAGTCCGAGATTTCTAAGTGGAAATTACACATTTCTGAAGCCTTTTTAAACCTCAAATACAAGTTGTATATTTCTTGCATTGCAACAGCTTGATCAAATTAAGATCTTACATCTGTATGTCATCAACTTCAGCCATTACTGGAGTGTCTCCATGTATTCATCAAAGATCAGACAGGTTTGAATTATAGAGGAATCCATAGATCTCTCAGATATGATGCTTTGTAAGGGTTATTAAAGAATCCTAAAAGACCTGGAGTTTAAACCCAGAGATAATAAAGGGCTCAAGACTAAGAGTTTGGATGATGAATAACAGTGCCATTAGCAGACGCAGCAGCCCCATTGCATGTGTTACAGAGGTATGAGTTCTCCTCTCTGTGTGATTCTGCCAGCCAGACCAGAGTGTTTTGTAAAAGACAGTAAATTGGGCTCACTCTATAGTTCTTATTTTTCTTAAGAGAGGTCACTGGATACTTCCCAGATTACAAAATTCAAAATCTGATCCCAGCTAGCACATAACGTTCTGAGAACCATATGTTTCTTGGAGCTTGGTGAGAGCGTGGTTGTCCTATGGTTATTTTACATACAACCTTCCCACAACTTTCTGGGAATGGTACAAGATAGTTGCTTGACTTAGGAACATTTTCAGCACATTTAAGGACCTTGACAAAAAAACTTTATTTTCTTGTTATTCCATTACTTTAACATAGTGGTCACCAACCGGTTGATTGTGATCTACTGGTTGATGTCCAAGGCATTTCTAGTCAATCGCCAAACATTTCTATAAAAAAACAATGATAAAGCCTGCGTTCCTGCTTTTATATTCGTTTTGCGCTTATTGATGTAGGTGAGACAGCTTCCCAAGCCGCGTCCTCAGAGCATGTGCAGACCAGCTGTCTGGAGTGTTTACGGACATGTTCAATCTCTCCCTATCCAAGTCTGTTGTCCCCACTTGCTTCAAGATGTCCCCCATTGATTTTTTACCCAAGATTGAACTAAATGTATATCGCCCCATGGCACTTACTTTTGTCATCATGAAGTGCTTTGAGACGTTAGTTAAGGATCACCTCCACCTTACCCGACACCCTAGACCCACCACAATTTACATACCGCCCCAACAAATCCACCAATGACGCAATCGCCATCGCACTGCACACTGCTCTACCCCATCTGGACAAGAGGAATACTTATGTGGTTCATCGACTACAGCTCAGCCTTCAACAGCATATTGCCCTCCAAGCTCATCACTAAGCTTGGGGCCCTGGGTCTGAACCCTGCCCTGTGCAACTGGGTCCTGGACTTTCTGACGGGCCGACCCCAGGTGGTGAAGGTAGGCAACAACACCTCCGCTACACTGATCCTCACACACGGGGAGCCCACAAGGGTGCGTGCTCAGTGCCCTCTTGTACTCCCTGTTCACCCATGACAGCGTGGCCACGCACATCTCCAACTCAATCATTACGTTTTCAGACGACACAACAGTGGAAGGCCTGATTACTAACAACAACAAAACAGCCTACAGGGAGGAGGTGAGGGCTCTGGCAGAGTGGTGTCAGGAAAATAACCTCTCCATCAACGTCCACAAAACAAAGGAGCAGATCGTGGACTTCAGAGGGAGCATGCCCCATCCACATCAACGGGCCACAGTTGAGAGGGTGAAAAGTTTCAAGTTCCTCGGTGTGCACATCACTGACAAGCTGAAATGGTCCATCCACACAGACAGTGAGGTGAAGAAGGCGCAACCTCAGGAGGCTGAAGAAATGTCTTAGCCCCTAAGACTCTTACAAACTTCTACAGATGCACCATTGAGAGCATCCTGTCGGGCTGTATCACCATCTGGTAAGGCAACTGCACCATCCTTAACCGCAGGGCACTCCAGAGGGTGGTGCGGTCAGCCCAACGCATCACTGGGGGCACACTGCCTGCCCTCCAGGACATCAACAGCACCTGTTTTCAAGGAAGACCAAGAATATCATCAAGGAGCTCCGAGCCACGGCCTGTTCCACCATCTAGGCGGAGACAGTACAGGTGCATCAAAGCTGGGACTGAAAAACAACTTCTATCTCCAGGCCATCAGACTGTTAAATAGTCACCACTGGCCCCCGCACAGTACCCTGCCCGGAACATTAGTCACTGTTACAAACCAGCTACCACCCGGTACTCAACCCTGCACCTTAGAGACTGCTGCCCTATGTACATTGAACACTAGTCACTCTTATGGCTGCAATCCCGCTAACGGGATCGATATGACAACAGCCAGTGAAAGTGCAGGGCGCCAAATTCAAACAACAGAAATCTCATAATTAAAATTCCTCAAACATACATGTGTCTTATATAATTTTAAAGGTAATCTTGTTGTTAATCCCACCAAAGTGTCCGAGTTCAAATAGGATTTTCAGCGAAAGCACCACAAACGATTATGTTAGGTCACCGCCAAATCACAGACAAACACAGTCATTTTTCCAGCCAAAGATAGGAGTAAAAAAAAGCACAAAGAGATAAAATTGATCACTAACCTTTGATGATCTTCATCAGATGACACTCATAGGACTTCATGTTACACAATACATGTATGTTTTGTTTGAACAAGTTCATATTTATATAAAAAAATCTGAGTTTACATTGGCATGTTACGTTCACTAGTTCCAAAAACATCCAGTGATTTTGCATAGCCACATCAATTCAACAGAAAAACTCATCATAAATGTAGATGATAATACAAGTTATACACATGGAATTATAGATATCCTCTCCTTAATGCAACCGCTGTGTCAGATTTCCCAAAAACTTTACAGAAAAAGGAAACCATGCAATAATCTGAGACGGCGCTCAGAACAACAGTCAAATTAGCCGTCATGTTGGAGTCAACAGAAACCAGAAATTACATGATAAATATTCCCTTACCTTTGATGATCTTCATCAGAATGCACTCCCAGGAATCCCAGGTCCACAATAAATGCTTGATTTGTTCGATAATGTCCGTTATTTATGTCCAATTAGCTACTTTTGCCACCGCGTTTGGTAGACAATTCCAAAGTCACAAAGCGCGTTCACTAAAACGTGACGAAATGTCCAAAAGTTCCGTAACAGTCAGTAGAAACATGTCAAACGATGTATTGAATCAATCTTTAGAATGTTGTTAACATAAATCTTGAATAACGTTCCAACCGGAGAATTACATTGACTTCAGATGAGCGATGGAACGGAGCTCCCTCTTATGTGAACGCGCATGGTCAAAGAATGGTCACCTCATGGCAGTGGTGACTAATTCTCCTCTCATCCGGCCCCCCTTCACAGTAGAGTCATCAGACAAAGTTCTACAGATTGTTGACATCTAGTGGAAGCCCTAGGAAGTGCAAACCCATTCATATCTCAATGTAATTTCAATGGGATCTTGGTTGAAAATCCACCAGCCTCAGAATTTCCACTTCCTGTTTGGATTTTTTCTCAGGTTTTTGCCTGCCATATGAGTTCTGTTATACTCACAGACATAATTCAAACAGTTTTAGAAACTTCAGAGTGTTTTCTATCCAATAATAATAATAATATGCATATATTAGCAACTATGACTGAAGAGCAGGCCGTTTACTCTGGGCACCTCTGTGCACCTTTCATCCAAGCTACTCAATATTGCCCCTGCAGCCATAAGAAGTTAATAATGTTTACATACTCTTTTACACACTTCATATGTATATGCATATGATCGGATTCCAAGCTTCACGATTGCGTCGATCACGTGGACTGGGATATGTTCCGCATAGCGTCGGACAATAACATTGATGAATAAGCTGATTCGGTGAGCGAGTTTATTAGCAAGTGCATCGGTGATGTTGTACCCACAGCGTCTATTAAAACATTCCCCAACCAGAAACTGTGGATTGATGGCAGCATTCACGCAAAACTGAAAGCGCGAACCACTGCTTTTAATCAGGGTAAGGTGACCGGAAACATGACCGAATACAAACAGTGTAGCTATTTCCTCCACAAGGCAATCAAACAAGCTAAGCTTCAGTATAGAGACAAAGTAGAGTCGCAATTCAACGGCTCAGACACGAGAGGTATGTGGCAGGGTCTACAGTCAATCACGGACTACAAAAGGAATACCAGCCCTGTCGCGGACCACGATGTCTTGCTCCCAGACAAACTAAACAACTTCTTTGCTCGCTTTGAGGACAATACAGTGCCACTGACACGGCCCGCTACCAAAACCTGCGGGCTCTCCTTCACTGCAGCCAACGTGAGTAAAACATTTAAACGTGTTAACCCTCGCAAGGCTGCCGGCCCAGACGGCATCCCCAGCTGCGTCCTCAGAGCATGCGCAGACCAGCTGGCTGGTGTGTTTACGGACATATTCAATCAATCCTTATCCCAGTCTGCTGTTCCCACATGCTTCAAGAGGGCCACCATTATTCCCTGGGTATCGACCCCGCCCTGTGCAACTGGGTCCTGGACTTCCTGACGGGCCGCCCCCAGGTGGTGCGGGTAGGTAACAACATCTCCACCCCGCTGATCTTCAACACTGGGGCCCCACAAGGGTGGGTTCTCAGCCCTCTCCTGTACTCCCTGTTCACCCATGACTGCGTGGCCATGCACACCTCCAATTCAATCATCAAGTTTGCAGACAACGCTACAGTGGTATGCTTGATTACCCACAATGATGAGACAGCCTACAGGGAGGAGGTGAGGGCCCTCGGAGTGTGGTGTCAGGAAAATAACCTCACACTCAATGTCAACAAAACAAAGGAGATGATCGTGGACTTCAGGAAACAGCAGAGGGAGCAGCCCCCTATCCACATCGACGGGACAGTAGTGGAGAAGGTGGAATGTTTTAAGTTCCTCGTCGTACACATCACGGACAAACTGAATTGGTCCACCCACACAGACAGCGTTGTGAAGAAGGCGAAGCAGCGCCTCTTCAACCTCAGGAGGCTGAAGAAATCCGACTTGTCATCAAAAACACTCACAAACTTTTACAGATGCACAATCGAGAGCATCCTGTTGGGCTGTATCCCCGCCTGGTACGGCAGCCGCTCCACCCACAACCGTAAGGTTCTCCAGAGGGTAGTGAGGTCTGCACAACGCATCACCGGGGGCAAACTACCTGCCCTCCAGGACACCTGGAGAGTGTCTACCCACCCGATGTCACAGGAAGGCCAAAAAGATCATCAAGGACAGAACCACCCAAGCCACTGCCTGTTCACCCCGCTATAATCCCGAAGGCGAGGTCAGTACACGTGCATCAAAGCGGGGACCGAGAGACTGAAAAACAGCTTCTATCTCAAGGCCATCAGACTGTTAAACAGCCATCACTAATATTTAGTGGCTGCTGCCAACATATTGACTCATCTCTAGCCACTTTAATAATGAAAAAAATTGATGTAATAAATGTATACTAGCCACTTTAAACAATGCCACTTTATATAATGTTTACATACCCTACATTGCTCATCTCATATGTATATACTGTACTCTATACCATCTACTGCATCTTGCCTATGCCGTTCGGCCATCGCTCATTCATATATCTTTATGCACATATTCTTATTCATTCCTTTACACTTGTGTGTATAACGTAGTTGTTGTGAAATTGTTAGGTTAGATTGCTTGTTAGATATTACTGCATGGTCGGAACTAGATGCACAAGCATTTTGTTACACTCGCATTAACATCTGCTAACCACGTGTATGTGACAAATAAAATTTTATTTTATTTGATATGCTGCATTCTAGTCAAGGCTCATTCTATATATCTACTGCTGTACACACCTTTCTATATTCATATACTGTCCATACTGTCTGTACACACCAGTATATAGATACACTAAATGTACAATTAAAAAATTAAAAGAGAGCCGCACACTCTAGAAGCGCAGATGCAAAAATGTTATGTCCAACGTTCCGACAGACAAGCTGTCTTCATCAGGGTATAATGACAAACACTGCGGATGACTCATTTATATAGTGTCAAAAGACATACAGGTGTCTGTAATCATGGCCGGGTGTGGCCTGATATCATTGGTTAATTCTCATATATTAAAATAGCATACAAAAAACATAAATGGATAGCGTACGCTCATAGATACAATTTGGCTACATAAAGCCTACAAACATTTACAATAGCAAAATCACAATAATCACAAAAATGGCTTCAGATCAAAGTCTACGTTGAGACCGAAGGGAGCAAGGGTCTTTTAATTAAAGACCCTTGCTCCCTTCGGTCTCAATGTAGACTTTGATCTTTAAATTGAATTTAAAGACCCTTGCTCACTTCGGTCTCAACATAGACTTTGATCTTTGAATTTATTTTGATCTCCCTGCTTTCTCAAGTTCTGTTTTCTAGTATCCCCGGTTCTGACCATTCTGCCTGCCC
This sequence comes from Salvelinus namaycush, assembly GCF_016432855.1. Classification (NCBI taxonomy): domain Eukaryota; kingdom Metazoa; phylum Chordata; class Actinopteri; order Salmoniformes; family Salmonidae; genus Salvelinus; species Salvelinus namaycush. Next base: position 36,229,633 of record NC_052322.1, on the reverse strand, counting down.
TGACCCCGAGCCTGCATGCCATTCTGTACCTGCCTGACTCTGACCTGTTTATAAACCTCTGCCTGTCCCGACCCCGAGCCTGCCTGCTGCTCTGTACCTTTTTGGCTCTGCCCTGGATTACGGAGCTCTGCCTGCCTGTGACCTGTCCTTTGCCTGCCCCCTGTTTGGATCAATAAACATCTGTGACTCTAGCTGTCTGCATCTGGGTCTTATCCTGAGTTCTGATAGTTTTGTATTGTTAAGTATTACTGCACTGTTGGACTAAGGAGCATGAGCATTTCTTTACACCCGCGATAATATCTGAAAGTATGTGTAAACTGACCAATAAAAATGTATTTGATTTGGTGTCATGTTTTATAAATATTCTGAGCAATTTGTTTCCTAAAAGTTCAAACATGGTTACTGTCACACCCTGATCTCTTTCACCTGTCTTTGTGTTTGTCTCCACCCCCCACCAGGTGTCTACCATCTCCCCCCCATTATTGGGAAAACTAGGAAACTGGCCATGACTGACCAGCAGACTCAGACCAGCTACGCATCGCTGTCTCCTCCCAAAGAGCCACCATTGGAAGACACGAGGAGTTACTTCAAAACCTTATGGAAGGACTCCAGAACTTAGCAGAACGCCATGACCGCGCTTCAATGTATTGCTGGAGCAACTGAGCGGACATTCTAATAGGCAATAAGCCTCTACAGTAACCCCCCAGACTCTAAGTAACCTACTACAAGCGGCGCTTCTCCCCAGCCTATCCCGGGTTCCTGAGAACCCTGCTCACCTCCTCCGGAGCGCTACGCTGGATATCCAGGATCCTGCAGAGGGTTTCTCTTCCAGTGCTCCCTTATCTTCGAGCTGCAGCACTCTTAGAGCTGCAGCACTCTTAGTCTCCCCCTCTTCAAAGGGGGAGACACTCTAGACCCAAACTCCTACAGACCTATATCTATCCTGCCCTGCCTTTCTAAGGTCTTCGAAAGCCAAGTTAACAAACAGAACACCGACCGTTTCGAATCCCACCGCACCTTCTCCGCTATGCAATCTGGTTTCCGAGCTGGTCATGGGTGCACCTCAGCCACGCTCAAGGTCTTAAATGATATCATAACCGCCATTGATAAGACACAATGCTGTGCAGCTATATTCATCGACCTGGGCAAGGCTTTCGAGTCTGTCAATCACCAAATTCTTATCGGAAGACTCAACAGCCTTGGTTTCTCAAATTACTGCCTCGCCTGGTTCACCAACAACTTCTCAGACAAAGTTCAGTGTGTCAAATCAGAGGGCCTGTTGTCCGGTCCTCTGGCAGTGTCTATGGGGGAGCCACAGGGTTCAATTCTCGGGCCGACTCTTTTCTCTGTATACATCAATGACGTCGCTCTTGCTGCTGGTGATTCTCTGATCCACCTCTACGCAGACGACACCATTTTGTATACTTCTGGCCCTTCTTTGGACTGTGTTAACTAACCTCCAGACGAGCTTCAATGCCATACAACTCTCCTTCCGTGGTCTCCAACTGCTCTTAAATGCAAGTAAAACTAAATGCATGCTCTTCAAACAATCGCTGCCCACACCTGCCCGCCCGTCCAACATCACTACTCTGGACGGTTCTAACTTAGAATATGTTGAAAACTACAAATACCTAGGTGTCTGGTTAGACTGTACACTCTACAAAATAGCCTCCAACACTCTACTCAGCAAATTGGATGCAGTCGATTACCAAAAACACATGTTCACTCAACTTCCAAGGAACCAAATATGCTAGCTGGGATATCTCAGATACAGAAAGCAGGATAATGAAAGGAAACAACTGAACTGAACTCTGATTGGCTGAAGGACAACACACCAGATGATAGTTGGAGGATAAATAAAGGATAAATAGGAAAGAAAAACAGAAAACTGGCGTAGATGTGTTTGGATCAATTGTTGTATTGTTACTATGATACTGGTGGGTGTTGGAATTTCAGTGTGCAGCCAGGGTCTTTTGCAATTTTATCTGCCCAGCCCCGCTTCCCTTTTCCACATTTTGTTACTTTACAGCCTTATTCTAAAATTGATTAAAAAACAATTTGTCTTTATCAATCTACACGCAAAACCCCATAATGGCAAAGCGAACACAGATTTTTAGATTTTTTGCAAATGTATTTAAAATAAAAAACTGAAATACCATATTAACAAGTATTCAGACCCATTGCTATGAGACTCGAAATTGAGCTCAGGTGCATCCTGTTTCCAGTGAACTACCTTGAGATGTTTCTACAACTTGATTGGAGTCAACTTGTGGTAAATTCAATTGATAGGACATGATTTGAAAAGGCACACACCTATCTATATAAGGTCCCACTGTTGACAGAGCATGTCAGAGCAAAACCAAGCCATGAGGTTGAAGGAATTGTCCATAGAGCTCCGAGACAGCATTGTGTCGAGGCTCAGATCTGGGGAAGGGTACCAAAAAATGTCTGCAGCATTGAAGGTTCCCAAGAACACAGTGGCCTCCATCATTCTTAAATGGAATAAGTTTGGAACCACCAATAATCTTCCTAGAGCTGGCCAAACTGAGCAATCGGGGGAGAAGGGCCTTGGTCCAAGAACCCGATGGTCACTCTGACAGAGCTCCAGAGATGGAGATGGGAGAACCTTCCAGAAGGACAACCATCTCTGCAGCACTCCACCAATCTTAGCTTTATGGTAGTGGCCAGAAGGAAACCACTCCTCAATAAATGACTCTCTGGTCTGATGAAACCAAGATTAAACTATTTGGCCTGAATGAAAGCGTCACATCTGGAGGGAACCTGGCACCATCCCTACAGTGAAGCATGGTAGTGGCAGCATCATGCTGTGGGGATTTTCAGCGGCAGGCGCTGGGCAACTATTCAGGAGCAAGGGAAAGATGAATGGAGCAAAGTACAGAGAGATCCATGATGAAAACCTGCTCTAGAGCGTCAGGACCTCAGACTGGGGCAAAGGTTCACCTTCCAACAGGACAATGACCCTAAGCACACAGCCAAGACAACATAGGAGTGGCTTCGGGACAAGTCTCTGAAGGTCCTTGAGTGGCCCAGCCAGAGCCCGGACTTGAACCAGATCGAACATCTCTGGAGAGACCTGAAAATAGCTGTGCAGCGACGCTCCTCATCCAACCTGACAGAGCTTGAGAGGATCTGCAGAGAGGAATAGGAGAAACTCCCCAAATACAAGTGTGCCAAGCTTGTAGCGTCATACCCAAGAAGACTCAAGGCTGTAATCGCTGCCAAAAGTGCTTCAACAAAGTACTAAGTAAAGGGTCTGAATACTTATGTAAATGTGATATTTCAGTAATTTTATTTTATATATTTTTTTTTTACTCTTTTGCTTTGTCATTATGGAGTATTATGTGTAGATCGAATAGGGAAAAAACTATTTAATCCATTTTAGAATAAGGCTGTAACATAAAAAATGTGGAAAAAGTCAAGGGGTCTGAATACTTTCCGAATGTACTGTAATTCACCACCAACCCTGCTAGATCTTGTAGGCTTTGCCTTGAATGGCCTGAGATAAGAGGAAGTCAAAGAGAGGAACTACCCACTAAATTGGCAAAGGAGCTGGAAAAAAGAAGCAGTGAAAAAAGTGACTACTACCTGTTTGCTTCTCCCTGAGGGTGATCTAGATTTGGGCTATTGATACAGTGATAAAGTATACCAGCAGCTCAAGTAAAGAAAGACAATACAGGAAACAGTGGATATTCACTTTCTTTTCCTTGGAAATTTAAACTCCACCTCATACCAAGTAAATGCAAATTGACATTCTTAAATGGTACACAACATTTGAAATGGATCGTAAAAGAAGACAATGTTTCGATCAATGTACTTTCATCATGATTTTATTTTCTTTGCCAGACCTGTTTTTGGAATGTTAACATCCATACTGGGGCAACAACAGGACAGTAAGAGTTGAAAGGGCAAAGAGGATTTCCCATGTCCAGGCATTTAGGCTACAATCAAATATGGCTCAATGTGTCCCACTGGTTACACACTGGTGGAATCAACATTGTTTCAACGCAATTTAAATAAAATGTGAATCCACAGTACAATGACTTTTGCCTGAATAGCTGACTCCTACTGGTATATGATGGGTAATGAACTTAAGTGAGAACAAGTTTACCATCCAGATGCCTACCGGTATGCACCCTGCGTAGCTTTGGAAACCAGCTGTTCATTTCAGCTGAGCTATCATTTCAACACATTGATGAGCTTCCACACTCATTTGTGTAGAATTCCTAAATATCATTGAATAGTTGAAAATAACTTCTCTAACTTTTCTTACGCAAGCTGTATGTGAAGGTAAATTCGGAGTGAGGCTGGGTTTATGTAGGCTACATTGACATCACATTCTATTTCAATGTACCTCTTTACTCAGGTTGATAGCATGACATTAAAACAATAACGTTGATTCAAACATACAATTGTACTAGCTATCAACACTGAAACAAGGTCAAATAAAATATGTCTAAGCAACTATGAAATTCAGCATAATTTCAATAACCCAATATATATAGAATATAGGACAACAAATATTTTTAGGATATACTCATTCAAGGGTTTTTCTTTATTTGTACTATTTTCTACATTGTAGAATAATAGTGAAGACATCAAAACTATGAAATAGTTTAAAATAACAACAAGGAGGCTATGTACAGGGGGAACCGGTACAGAGTCAATGTGGGGTACAGGTTAGCGAGATAATTGAGGTAAAATGTACATGTAGGTAGGGGTAAAGTGATGATGCATAGATAATAGATAATAAACAGCGAGTAGCAGCAGCGTAAAGGGGGGTTTAATGCAGATATCCCGGGTAGCCATTTGATTAGCTGTTCAGCAGTCTTATGGCTTGGGGGTAGAAGGTGTTCAGAAGCCTTTTGCACCTAGACTTGGCGCTCCGGTAGGACCTTCCTCTGACACCACCTGGTAAGGAGGTCCTGGATGGCTTGGCCCCAGTGATGTACTGGGCCGTACACACTACCCTCTGTAGCGCCTTGGGGTCGGAGTTTGAGCAGATGCCATACCAGGTGGTGATGCAACCCGTCAGGATGCTCTCAATGGTGCAGCTGTCAAACTTTTTGAGGATCTGAGGACCCATGCCAAATCTTTTCAGTGTCCTGAGGAATAGGCTTTATGACTGTCTTGGTGTGTTTGGACGATGATGTGGATACCAAGGAACTTGACGTTCTCAACCTTCTCCACTACAGCCCCGTCGATGAGAATGGGGGAGTGCTTGGCCCTCCTTTTCCTGTAGTCCACAATCATCTCCATTGTCTTCATCACGTTGAGGGAGAGGTTGTTGTTCTGGCTCCACACTTCCAGGACTGACCTCCTCACTACAGGCTGTCATCATTGTCGGTGATCAGGCCTACCACCGTTGTGTCATCGGCAAACTTAATGAAGGTGTTGGAGTCATGCTTGGCCGTGCAGTCATGGGTGAACAGGGAGTACAGGAGGGGACTAAGCACGCACCCATAAGGGGCCACCGTGGTGAGGATCAGCGTGTCAGATGTGTTGTTGCCTACCCTTACCACCTGGGGGTGGCCCGTCAGGAAGTCCAGGATCCAGTTGCAGAGGGAGTTGTTTAGTCCCAGGATCCTTAGCTTAGTGATGAGCTACCAGGGCACTATGGTGTTAAACACTGAGCTGTAGTCAATGAACAGCATTCTCACATAGGTGTTCCTTTTATCCAGGTGGGAAAGGGCAGTGTAGCGATTGCGTCATCTGTGGATCTGTTGGTGCGGTATGGAAATTGGATTGGGTCTACGGTTTCTGGGATGATTGTGTTAATGTGAACCATGGCCAGCCTTTCAAAGCACTTCATGGCTACAGACGTGAGTGCTACGGGTCGGTAGTCATTTAGGCAGGTTACCTTGCTGTTCTTGGGCACAGGGACTTTGGTGGTCTGCTTGAAACATGTAGGTATTACAGACTCGGCCAGGGACAGGTTGAAAATGTCAGTGAAGACATTTTCCAGTTGGTCAGCGCATGCTCGGAGTACACATCCTGGTAATCCATCTGGCTCTGCAGCCTTGTGAATGTTGACCTGTTTAAAGGTCATATTCACATCGGCTACGGTGTGTGTGATCACACAGTCATCTGGAACAGCTGGTGCTCTCATGCATGCTTCAGTTTTGCTTGCCTCGAAGCGCTCATAGAAGTCATTTAGCTCGTCTGGTAGGCTTGTGTCACTGGGCAGCTCGCGGCTGGGCTTCCCTTTTGTATTCCGTAAAAGTTTGCAAGCCTTGAGACATCCAACTAGCGTCGGAGCTGGTGTAGTAGGATTCAATCTTAGTCCTGTACTTACACTTTGCCTGTTTGATGGTTCGTCTGAGGGATTTCTTATAAGCGTCCGGGTTAGAGTCCCGCTCCTTGAAAGCAGAAGCTTTAGCTCAGTGTGGATGTTGCCTGTAATCCATGGCTTCTGGTTGGGGTATTTACGTACGGTCACTGTGGGGACGACGTCATCGATGCACTTATTGATGAAGCCGGTGACTGATATGTTATACTCGTCATCAGAGGAATCCTGGGAACATATTCCAGTCTGTTCTAGCAAAACGGTCCTGTAGCTTAGCATCTTTGTCATCTGACCACTTCTGTATTCAACGAGTCACTGGTACTTCCTGCTTTAGTTTTTTGCTTGTAAGCTAGAATCAGCAGGAGGATAGAATTATGGTCAGATTCACCAATTGGAAGACGAGGAAGAGCTTTGTACACGTCTCTGTGTGTGGAGTAAAGGTGTTCTAAAGTTATTTTTTCCTCTGGTTGCACATTTAACATGCTGGTAAAACGGATTTAAGTTTGCCTGCATTAAAGTCCCCGACCACTAGGAGCGCCACCTCTGGATGAGGATTTTCTTGTTTGCTTATGGCTTTATACAGCTCATTGAGTGCGGTCTAAGTGCCAGCATCGGTTTGTGGTGGTAGATAAACTATTACGAAAAATATAGATGAAAACTCTCTTGGTAAATAGTGTGGCCTACAGCTTGTTATTAGATACTCTACCTCAGGCGAGCAAAACCTTGAGACTTCCTTAATATTTGATTTCGCGCACCAGTTGTTATTTAAGCAATAAGGCCCGAAGAGGTGTGGTATATGGCTAATATACCACGGCTAAGGGCTGTTCTTATCCACGCAACGCGGAGTGCCTGGACAAAGCCCTTAGCTGTATATTGGCCATATATCACAAATCCCAGATGAGCCTTATTGCTATTATATACTGGTTACCAATTAAATTAGAACAGTAAAACTAAACGTTTTGTCACACCCATGGTATACAGTCTGATATACCATGGCTTTCAGCCAATCAGAATTCAGGGCTCAGTCCACACAGCGTATAATGACAAATAGACACCCCTTGTCTTACCGGATGCAGCTGTTCTGTATATTATCCATGTCGTCATTCAGCCACGACTCGGTGAAACATAAGATATAACCGTTTTTAATGTCCCGTTGGTAGGATAGTCTTGAACGGAGCTCATCCAGTTTATTATCCAATGATTACACGTTGCCTAATAGGACGGATGGTAGAGGCAGGTTACCCACTTGCCGACAAGGAACCTGGACCTGCATCCCCTATATCTGTGTTTTCTCTTCACGCGAATGACAGGGATTTGGGCCTGGTCGGGTATCTGGAGTAAATCTTTTGCATCTGACTAGTTAATGAAAAAATCTTTGTCCAGTTCGAGGTGAGTAATCGCTGTTCTGATATCCAGAAGCTATTTTCAGTCATGAGAGATAATGGCAGAAACATTATTTACAAAATAAGTTAAAAATAACGTGAAAAAATACACAAAATAGCATAATTGTTAGGAGCTTGTAAAACGGCAGCCATCTCCTCCGACGCCATACTGAGAGTATTTAATGGGACTGACAACAGGTTAGTTGTCAGTCTCCACCCCATATATCTCAATCTATGCTTTTACCCCCCCCCACACACACACTTTTGTATGCATGTCTTGGGCTTTATAGATTGTTTATTTGTATGTGTTGGGGATTATTCTTTACAGAATCAAGTATATTTGTCCAGGAGTCAATTGTTCCCTCACTAGCACCATTCATTTTCGCTGTCGATAATTCTAATGTTATAACTTCTAATAGTAGCTGTATCCACTGGTGAATTGGGAGAGCCAACATTTTTTTTGCGGCAGGGTTGTCCGCCAGTAGTAATCGTCTCGGATTGATTGAGACATTCAAGATGCTATCATTGTTAAGTAACATAGTAGAGGCAACGCATTGAATATTTACATTCATGCACTTCAAAATTATTTTTGTAACTTTGTCCCAGAAGCATTTAACTGCAGGGCACTCCGACACCATGTGAAGGAATGTGCCTACCTGATTTATGGGACACATTGAACAGTTGGGAGTTGGAGCCATTTCCATTAAAAGAAATACAGTCTGGTGTTAAATACAGTCTGTGAACAAACAAATTGATGGTTCAGATTATGGGATGCCAAGGTCTTATTTTTCCATATTCTGTTCCAGTTAAAGGGTTATTCAGATTCACTTAGATCTGTGGACTATAGTTTTTTAATGGCCAACACAGAATATGAATTGTTTATATATTATAGGGATCAGTCCTTTCGGTAGCCCAGATAATTCATTTCTAAATCCCATCACTGGATGGTTAGGTAGTTGGGTTTCCTAAGGGACTCCATCGGCCAGCATAACCGACCTAAATTGTAATGTCTTTCAAATCTTGGAATGTTGTCAAACCATTACTGTCCATGATATCAGCAAATGTCCGGATTCCACATTTGGACCATTGGGGGAATGCTGCCCTCCAAATTGCAAGGCAATAGAAATTGTGTGAGGGATAATAGAACCAAAGTGTAGTGTACATTGTTTATGGGATATACTGTATCAGTGAAGACCACCTCTTCCAGGGCTATAGGACACACCATATTTCTCTCTATACTCAGCCAGGGGGAAGAAGAATCATGTCTAAGCCAAATTAAGAGGGGACGAAATGCTAGTGCCTGGAAATTATACACTGCTCAAAAAAATAAAGGGAACACTTAAACAACACAATGTAACTCCAAGTCAATCACACTTCTGTGAAATCAAACTGTCCACTTAGGAAGCAACACTGATTGACAATAAATTTCACATGCTGTTGTGCAAATGGAATAGACAAAAGGTGGAAATTATAGGCAATTAGCAAGACACCCCCAAAAAAGGAGTGATTCTGCAGGTGGTGACCACAGACCACTTCTCAGTTCCTATGCTTCCTGGCTGATGTTTTGGTCACTTTTGAATGCTGGCGGTGCTCTCACTCTAGTGGTAGCATGAGACGGAGTCTACAACCCACACAAGTGGCTCAGGTAGTGCAGTTCATCCAGGATGGCACATCAATGCGAGCTGTGGCAAAAAGGTTTGCTGTGTCTGTCAGCGTAGTGTCCAGAGCATGGAGGCGCTACCAGGAGACAGGCCAGTACATCAGGAGACGCGGAGGAGGCCGTAGGAGGGCAACAACCCAGCAGCAGGACCGCTACCTCCGCCTTTGTGCAAGGAGGTGCACTGCCAGCGCCCTGCAAAATGACCTCCAGCAGGCCACAAATGTGCATGTGTCAGCATATGGTCTCACAAGGGGTCTGAGGATCTCATCTCGGTACCTAATGGCAGTCAGGCTACCTCTGGCGAGCACATGGAGGGCTGTGCGGCCCCACAAAGAAATGCCACCCCACACCATGACTGACCCATCGCCAAACCGGTCATGCTGGAGGATGTTGCAGGCAGCAGAACGTTCTCCACAGCGTCTCCAGACTCTGTCACGTCTGTCACATGTGCTCATGTGCTCAGTGTGAACCTGCTTTCATCTGTGAAGAGCACAGGGCGCCAGTGGCGAATTTGCCAATCTTGGTGTTCTCTGGCAAATGCCAAACGTCCTGCACGGTGTTGGGCTGTAAGCACAACCCCCACCTGTGGACGTCGGGCCCTCATACCACCCTCATGGAGTCTGTTTCTGACCGTTTGAGCAGACACATGCACATTTGTGGCCTGCTGGAGGTCATTTTGCAGGGCTCTGGTAGTGCTACTCCTTGCACAAAGGCGGAGGTAGCGGTCCTGCTGCTGGGTTGTTGCCCTCCTACGGCCTCCTCCACGTCTCCTGATGTACTGGCCTGTCTCCTGGTAGCGCCTCCATGCTCTGGACACTACGCTGACAGACACAGCAAACCTTTTTGCCACAGCTCGCATTGATGTGCCATCCTGGATGAACTGCACTACCTGAGCCACTTGTGTGGGTTGTAGACTCCGTCTCATGCTACCACTAGAGTGAAAGCACCGCCAGCATTCAAAAGTGACCAAAACATCAGCCAGGAAGCATAGGAACTGAGAAGTGGTCTGTGGTCACCACCTGCAGAACCATTCCTTTATTGGGGGTGTCTTGCTAATTGCCTATAATTTCCACCTTTTGTCTATTCCATTTGCACAACAGCATGTGAAATTTATTGTCAATCAGTGTTGCTTCCTAAGTGGACAGTTTGATTTCACAGAAGTGTGATTGACTTGGAGTTACATTGTGTTGTTTAAGTGTTCCCTTTATTTTTTTGAGCAGTGTATTTAGTTTGGTACGGATAGTCCTCCCACGTTTTCCTTCTTTGCAAGTTTGTTAATTTTATCGGGGCTCTCTTACCTTGCCATATAAATGTTGAAACCGCACTATGGATTGTATCCCAGTAGCCAGAAGGAGGAGACGAGGGAAGAGTACCAGAAATTCAGCCGTGGCAATATATACATTTTGACAATAGATATTCTTCCGGTTAAAGCAGCTGGGATATTAGTCCATCTACTGAGGTCGTATTTAATTGATTTGAGCGTTCTGTTAAAGTTTCTGACAAAGGAAGGAAATATATATCTATTCCCAAATATTTGAAATGGGAAACGATTGGAGATGGAGTCCTCCATCGGGGTCTTGAGATGGACAGACTTGGTTTTATTTTATACCTTGAGATAGAACTGAATTTGTCTATGATCTTCAACGCTTTAGGGAGGGATTGACATACATTGTCTAGATAAAGTAAGATATTGTCGGCGTATAATGAGATGACGTGATTCGTAGAATTGAGAGATATTGGTGTAATTTCTTTAGATTGTCAAATTGCCTTTTCCATTTAATTAATCTAGCAGACGCTCTTACCCAGAGTGATTTACATGAGAAATTAGGGTTAACCTGTTTGGGCTGCAGGGGGCGTATTGAGTAGCCAGATAAAATGTGCCCATTTCAAACGGCCTCGTACTCAATTCTTGCTCGTACAATATGCATATTATTATTACTATTGGATAGAAAACACTCTCTAGTTTCTAAAACCGTTTGAATTATTTCTCTGAGTGAAACAGAAGTCATTCTGCAGCACACTTCCTGACCAGGAAGTGGAATGTCTGAAACCGAGGCTCTCTTCTACTCCCTGCCTATACATGGGCATGATACGTAAGAGTCTACGTGCACTTCATACACCTTCCCCTGGGTGTCAAGAGGCGGTGAGAGAAGAAATTTCGTATTTATCTTGGTCTGAGGTGGAATAACAGCTCTTTGTATGACGTGACCGTCCATTTTCTGTTTTCTGGAGCGCGCGAAAGGGACATGGATTTGCCTTCTGTTTAGCTGTCGTTATGGACGACTAATATCTCCGGCTATGATTTTATTTGATACATGTGACCATATCATCGTAAAGTATGTTTTTTCAATATAGTTTCATCAGATTATTGAAAATTTTGCGGGAGTTTTGCCGTGTTCCGTTCTCTTCCGTTTGTTGACTTGGAGAGCTTTGTGCCACTTGGCAAGTGTGCATGCTAAATCGAGAGGGAAAATGAACGTTCTGAATCCAAACAACGACTGTTCTTGACAAAGGACACCTTGTCCAACATTCTGACGGAAGATCACCAAAAGTAAGAAACATTTTATGATGCTAATTCATATATCTGTCGTGCATGTGAATTAGTCGTGGGCGCCCAACTTTGGGGTACTCAGCTATACCGAAGCTGGATGTCGTAATGAAGTTATTTTTTAGAATTCTAACACTGCGATTTCATTAAGAACTAATGGATCTATAATTTCCTATACAACATGTATTTTTTACTTATGTTTATGAATAGCTATTTGGTCAGAATATGTGTGTCAGAAAACGTGTCAGAAAAATATCGTTGCTGTTTAGACGTTGTGGGAAAAAGATGCTACGTTAGCACAATGTGTAACCACTGATTTCAGCTCTAAATATGCACATTTTCGAACAAAACATAAGTGTATGTATAACCTGATGTTATAGGACTGTCATCTGATGAAGAAAATCAAGGTTAGTCAAAAATTATATATCTTTTGCTTGTTTGTTACGATCGCTAACTTTTGCTAATGGGAAATTGCTTGTGTTTTTGGCTATTGTGGTACGCTAATATAACGCTCTATTGTGTTTTCGCTGTAAAACACTTGATAAATCGGAAATATTGTCTGGAATCACAAGATGCCTGTCTTTCAATTGCTGTACACTATGTATTTTTCAGAAATGTTTTATGATGAGTAATTAGGTATTTGACGTTGGTGTCTGTAAATATTATGGCTGCTTTCGGTGCAATTTCTGATTGTAGCTGCAATGTAAACTATGATTTATACCTGAAATATGCACATTTTTCTAACAAAACATATGCTATACAATAAATATGTTATCAGACTGTCATCTGATGAAGTTGTTTCTTGGTTAGTGGCTATTTATATCTTTATTTGGTCGAATTTGTGATAGCTACTGATGGAGTAAAAAACTGTTGGAGTAAAAAAAGTGGTGTATTTTGCTAACGTGGTTAGCTAATAGATTTACATATTGTGTCTTCCCTGTAAAACATTTTAAAAATCGGACATGTTGGCTGGATTCACAAGATGTGTACCTTTCATATGCTGTATTGGACTTGTTAATGTGTGAAAGTTAAATATTTAAAAAAAATATCTTTTGAATTTCGCGCCCTGCACTTTGAGCTGGCTGTTGTCATAAGTGTACCGACGTCGGGCTGCAGCCATAAGAAGTTTTAAGTGCCTTATTCAAGACCACATTGACAGATTGTTCACCTGGTCGGCTCAGGAATTTGAACTAGCGACCTTTCAGTTACTGGCCCAACGCCCGACACTCTTAACCGCTAGGCTACCTGATGATTATATTGAAATTAGATTAAAGTAACAACCTGAGAGTCAGATTAAGTCAATGTATTTAAATTGAAGTTTTACACTAATTTCAATGTTTACAACGCTAGTTAAAATTAGATGAAACAGTACTGGTTGATTACTTTTTTCAAATCCAATGTATTTTCTATGCTGATTTCACGTCACAATACATTGATAAATTAGTTGAAACAACATTGATTAACTCAGTGTGTACCAATGTGGCCTCAGGGGTAGACGCAACATAGTAAAGGTAAATCCAGGACACTCCAAATTGTATGATATGTTACATTTCGTATGGTATGTATTAATTTGTGGATGTCCATCACCCATTTCATATGATATGTTACGAATTACAATTTGTATGATATGTCACGATTTGTAATTTGTACAATATGTTACAAATTTGTAAAACATTTCATGTGTTACGAATTCAAATTTGTTGTGGCTAACGTTAGCTAGCTGGCTAACATTAGCTGGGTAATGGTTGGGGTTAAGGTTAAGAATAGGGTTAAGGTAAGGGTTAGGAGTTAAGTTAAAGGATTAAGGTTAGGGTTGTGGGAAGGTTTTGCTAACATGCTAAGTAGTTGCAAAGTAGCTAAAAAGTCATAAATAGTTGCAAAGTTGCTAAAATGATCTATGATGACATTCGAACATGGAACCCTTGGGTTGCTAGACGTTTGTGTTATATGCTTACCCATCCACCCCGACCGACCAACCAACATTACATTTTGCCTTAAGTAACCTTCTGTCTTATGTAACCATACCAAATGTAAGATAACATACTAATTTGAGTGTCCCGGATTTATGTTTACTATGTTACATCTTGTCTATGAGACCAGGCTGTGTGTGCCCAGTGGGGTGCAACATCTGTAAGACCTTATCACCAGACTCTACCTATGTATGAGTGTAGCATCTTATGTAACCATACCAAATGTAAGATATCATACTAATTTGAGTGTTCCCGGATTAACATTTACTATGTTACGTCTTGTCTATGAGACCAGGCTGTGTGTGCCCAGTGGGTTGCAACATCTGTAAGAGTTTATCACCATAAAACATTGCATCGATGTGTAGAAAAGATTTCAAAAGGATATTCTGTGCAGGGAACAAAAACAACATAAAACCTTTGCAGTTATAAACAAAACAGTACCATGAAAAAGTATTTGTGCTCTTTTAAATTTTCTCTACTTTTATGTATTTTTGATACTGGATGTTATCAGATCTTCAACCAAAACCAAATATTAGATAAATGGAACCTGAGTCATAAAATAACACAACAATTACATACTTATTTAATTTATTTCATAAACAAAGTTATGCAACACCCAATGCCCCTGTGTGAAATAAATAAAATATATATATTTAACCTTTATTTAACTAGGCAAGTCAGTTAAGAACAAATTCTTATATAACAATGATGGCCTACCCCGGCCAAACCCTCCCCTAACCCAGACGACGCTGTGCCAATTGTGCACCGCCCTATGGGACTCCCGATCACAGCTGGTTGTGATACAGCCCAGGATTGAACCAGGGTCTGTAGTGACGCCTCTAGCACTGAGAATGCACTGCCTTAGACCGCTGAACCAACCGGGAGCCCGAAAGGTGTCTGTAAAATGAATAAAAATGTATTGCCCCTTTACACTCAATAACTGGTTGTGCCACCTTTAGCTGCAATGACTGCAACAAAATGCTTCCTGTAGTTGTTGATCAGTCTCTCATGTTGCTGTGGAGGAAATTTGGCCCACTATTGCATGCAGAACTGATTTAACTCAGCGACATTTGTGGGTTTGGTGGTTGGTTTTCACCAGGCATAATGGGACCCATGTCATCCAAAAAGTTATACTTTTGAATCATCTGTCCACAGAACATTGTCTCAAGTCGAGACCCTCCAGTTGTTATTGGGAATCATGAAAGCTGGGATACGGGGCATAGTTTCCTGTGAACCATATGAGAGAGAGAGCAGGAAGAGGGAGGTCTTAAAATAGTCTCTGAGTTACAGCTCAGGCAGGCAGTCACACTGTGAGCTCCAGACCTTTCGGAGGGGAGTCGAACCACATCAGTCCATGCTGGGGAAACCTGGGCTTCATCCACGCCAGAGGACTGTCAGCTTCTCTTTAATGCATGTCTTGTCTCCAGAGGTTTACTAGAGGGATTGATCAGGGCTAAAAGAGAAGATACACATCATCTATCTTCTCCAATGCTTCTGACAGAGGAGTCTGGTCTTCTCTATTTTCATAGGTGAGCCAGATGACCCTCCTCGTGCCAACCCACATTCAGTGCAAAACCAAAGTAAGAGAAACAGTTACTTCTGCATGACTTTCATTCATTTTGCTATGCTCTTCTGAAGGAAATCTTTTGACAAAACTGCCTTTGACATTATTGTATTCTGTTTGATTCATCTACAGTTGCTGCATTTTTCCCCGCGGTATGACTGATTTGACATTAGAACGGAACACATTAAATGACTTATGTCCCTCTTTTGGAAATGTGAATGTTGTATTTTTTTGCAGTAGTTTGGCGTTTCAGACTTCATACTTTCAGGTTTGTCTCTAACAGGTTTGAAATGAATATATGTAACTACTGTAGAAGAAAATGGAAACAGGGCATGGACAGTTAATTCACATCATGTGACTATAATGTACTGTACTGTATGAATGTGGGTAATCTTTATGAAAGCTAATTTATGGTTATATTAGATTATTTCTAATGTGTGATAATCATTAATAATGTTATTGACCTAAGCCAGAGGTTAACAATTGAGTGTTCAGAGAATGTTCCAAAACATGTTTATTTTCAGTAATTTTCTAACATTGGAAATGTAGGTTTCTTTTTAATATAGATAACCAATAGAACAAGTAAAAAAGGAAATGGATGTTATATGTCATACAGCTCCACCCCATGAGGCTCCGCTCTACTCATATAACTGGAGTTAAAATTCCCAGTATCTATCGTCCCCTCTGCTTGACTCATTCTATTCATCTGGATTTCTGTTTGTAATAAATCCTGTTCTAATGTAGTGTATTTGTGGCATCAACAATACGTATTACAAATTAAATAGAAATATCAATATGTTTGAATGAGGAGATTCTAAGAACAGTGCAGTAAATTTAAAGTGCTACTCAAGAATCCAATGTGCAACCACAAAATATGGTTTCAAAATTGAAGATTCATAGGGACAAAGTCCATTGAGAAATAGGAAATATTATGTTTTATATTCTATAGAACTCTATATTTTATAAATAGTATATATAAAATAAATATATCACCAAATTTCGTACAACTTTATTTTTCTGTTCATGAAGCTGATACGTTTCACCATTGGTTTCAGATCTTCATTAGAGCAAAAATAAACCATGATATCCTTCCCTTTCAGGTAAAGTGTCTGTGTGTGATGGTGTTCTTGAGTCTCCCCTTGACCATGGGAGACCCTGGTCCGTGCAGACACTCCATCACCAGAGATCACCTGCTGACCATAAGACACCTGGTGAGTAGTACAACTATACTGAACAATGGGAAATAAATATATATATATTTTTTTAAACATGAAAAAATGTAAGCGGTATAAAGCTCTTATAATATGACAAAAAATTATACATAACCAAGAGTGGTTTATGAAATACGTGTTTAATCACAGTGGCTCACAGTGGAGAGCAGGGCCATGCACAAACCTTTGGAGGGGCAGGTGCTCAAAGTGAAGAAAAAAACACCAAGCTGAAAGGGCACTTTTCTCAGGGCAGGTATTCAGGAACTCTTAGACCTCTATCTGTGCACGTGCCTGGTAGAGAGCATATTTTCAGTTAGATTTTCACAGTTAGACTAGAACCATTACACACTGATGATTGGGGTCGTTGAATGTCAAGCAAATTCCTCTCATGAACACAAGATATGAGAAGTTAATATCTATGTTGTTAACTTAATGACTCCTGATTTTTGCATTTATTTCTGTTTTACATAGATAGATAACCAGTTGCAGAGTGGATGCTCAATAACCTACACATTTATTGAGCAGAGAAGTTTGGTAAGGTAATTTCTATGCATAAAATGCATGTGCAGTTAAAACTTGGGAGATCACAGGGAAATTCACAAAGAACATTAGGTTAACTATTTTTATTTTTTACTGTAAGAAATTATACTTTCTTTGATTTTGGTACCATTTATTTTAATTGTTTTTACAAATTATTTGTTATATTTTTAGGAGAGTGGCAGAAAGTATCCACTGTGCACCACATTTATCTCAGCTAAAAAAAGGACTGTAAAAATAAGCATTAACTATAATCATTATGGCTAACCAAGAACAAGTCCCAGATATCAAGCATACCTTGTATCATAACTCTTATGAATTTGGACTGTTCTTCCATTCCATGGCAGAATAAATGTTGCTATGTGAAAGCTGCCATGCCCTGGATCTTGGAACTCCTGACCGGACACTTCAGATACACTCGGGGATCAGACAACCACAGCTACGTGTTGTCGCTGACCGTTCTCATCCACAACATTTACTCCCAGAGATGTGTGCCACAGATCAATGAGGAGCTGGAGGTGAGGGAGGTTTGATGCTCAAGAGCTCTCTCATTAATAAATAACAGCTTTACTTGGGTGTTTTAAAGAAGATTCAAGGAACTCAATACTAAGCTCATAAAACTATTGTATAATTGTATAGATAGGACATGCATCCCATATACATTTTACAAACATTATTTTCTGACCCTATTGACTAGGACGACCCAGTGAGTTTTGGAATGTCATTCAGCAGTTCTCCATCTGAGGCCCTGGGGAGGGTCCAGGATGTCCTGTCTGCGTACTGGGAGCTGGTGACCACCATGGACTCACCAGTAGACTGGAGCTGTGAGAGGGAGTACACAGACACCGCAGAGCCTCCCACAGCCCTCCCTACAGCACACTCTCTGACTACAGGTGGGCAACTTCCTCAAGGTCCGTAGAGGTTCCCTGGCAAAGGCATAAAACAGAGAATTACATTATTATCGAATATAATAATCCAGTACAGCAATTTAGCAAAGTAGCTTAGAGAATCAGACCCACTGTCCTCTGGTGTTGCATGTATCAACTTGCTGAGCTCTCTGATTATCTTAACCTCACTTGTACATATTATAACCTGGCTGTTTTGACCTGTCTCGTTGTCCCCAGTCAGCACCTTTTGGGACTCAGAGAAAGCCCCTCAGACTGGTCTAGATGGAGACCAAGATGGAAACTTGTACAAGTTTGGTTTCATGGTCATAGCTCCATCAGTCTGTGGAGGACTGCTGTTCATATTCACTCTCTATTGCCTCATCACACACAAGGTAATAATGCATACTAAGAAGTTTGAGTTACTAAACAGCACTAAATACCCCTGATGCCTTTAAATTCAGTATCACAGTAAAAAATTAAGAGAAAGGTAAATTGCATTTTATGTATATTTCCCAAGTTCCTTTGTTTGTGTGATTTTGTTCCACCACAGATGTCCTACAGTACTGACCATCACACATCACTAGGGTACCAAAACTCAAGGTAAAGTATCACACAGTATCTAGAATAATTGAACCAACGCAACATGATGACAACCCAAACATATATGTAGGTTCTAATTCAAAGTTTTACTTATAGTTTGCATACAGATATTCCGGACATAGAGATGCAGGTGGAATAAAGTGAGTATTATTTATCTATCATCTGTCAGTCTCTCTATGCATTTGCTGTAGCTACATATTCTGAATACTTCTCCTTTCTCCACAAAGGCCGTAAAAGACAGATCGCTGCAGATGGAGGAGCATATCCAAAGAGGAAGATATACCATCAAGCTCTCATCTCCAATAAACAATGTACAATGGTGGGTTACATATGATACATTTGATTGATATAACATCCTATGGACATTTCCAGTCTTTTTCTGGCCTACAGGCACTATCAATGGATTTGAATGGACCTTATCTTTATGAGAATGCTATTCAAAGATGGGATATTTTCATAATCTATGTTGTATATTGTGTGTATGTACGTATATATATATATAATGTATGTATACATATATATTTATAACTTGACTTAAAATCAATATTTTCTTATACTGTTTATGATGATTGATCTGGTGAATAATGTGCCTTTGTCCACTGTAAAAAACAATCATTGTTTTGTTGTTTCAAATCGACTGTTAAAAAAGTTTCAATCGAAGAATTCCTATACAGTTATCGCCAACATTACTGATAATAATACTTAACTATCCTTACAGAAAAAATACATGATCATGTGAAAATATGTGTTTTTGGAAGACTTCACATGTGATCACATTTTCACATGTGTAGTTTCATGTTATCACAAGTTGCTTTACATGTTATCACATTAACTTCACATAAGATCACATGTGGACACACATAAGATTCATGTGTGTCCACATGAAAACATGTATTTTTGGAACATTTCACGTGTCCACATGAAAACATGTGTTTTTGGAATGCTTCACGTGTCCACATTAAAACGTCAGTGTCCCAAGAAAACATGTGTTTTTGGAACACTTTCTCCATTAAGGGCTAATAGTGTTTGAATTGTAGTTTGTACCATTGATGTCTTCCAGTTCTTTGCTTGTGGGGGGATTAATGTACATTTATCCAGAATGTTGAAAACTTCCTTCAAAACAGCCAATCAACAAGCTCATTAAAACTTTAAAAGCCATTTCATAGCCAGTATATTATTTTTTTCTCACCACTTCGTACATAAACTCAGCAAAAAAAGAAACGTCCTCTCACTGTCAACTGCGTTTATTTTCAGCAAACTTAACATGTGTAAATATTTGTATGAACATAACAAGATTCAACAACTGGCTGTACCCAGTCCACCTGGCCTTGCTGCTATTCCAGTTTCAACTGTTCTGCCTGCGGTTATGGAACCGCCACCTGTCCCAGACCTGCTGTTTTCAACTCTTAATGATCGGCTATGAAAAGCCAACTGAAAATTATTCATGATTATTATTTGACCATGCTTGTCACTTATGAACATTTTGAACATCTTGGCATAGTTCTGTTATAATCTCCACCCGGCACAGCCAGAAGAGGACTGGCCACCCCTCATAGCCTGGTTCCTCTCTAGGTTTCTTCCTAGGTTTTGGCCTTTCTAGGGAGTTTTTCCTAGCCACCGTGCTTCTACACCTGCATTGCTTGCTGTTTGGGGTTTTAGGCTGGGTTTCTGTACAGCACTTCGAGATATTAGCTGATGTACGAAGGGCTATATAAAATAAACTTGATTGATTGATTGAACAACTGAGACATAAACTGAACAAGTTCCACAGACATGTGACTAACAGAAATTGAATAACGTGTCCCTGATCAAAACAGTAACAGTTAGTATCTGGTGTGGCCACCAGCTGCATTAAGTACTGCAGTGCATCTCCTCCTCATGGACTGCACCAAATTTGCCAGTTCTTGCTGTGAGATGTTACCCCACTCTTCCACCAAGGCACCTGCAAGTTCCCGGACATTTCTGGGGGAAATGGCCCTAGCCCTCACCCTCCGATCCAACAGGTCCCAGACGTGCTCAATGGGATTGAGATCCGGGCTCTTCGCTGGCCATGGCAGAACACTGACATTCCTGTCTTGCAGGAAATCACGCACGGGATGAGCAGTATGGCTGGTGGCATTGTCATGCTGGAGGGTCATGTCAGGATGAACCTGCAGGAAGGGTACCACATGAGGGAGAAGGATGTCTTCCCTGAAACGCCACAGCGTTGAGATAGCCTGCAATGACAACAAGCTCAGTCCGATGATGCTGTGACACACCGCCCCAGACCATGACGGACGTAACCCGGGCAGTTGTTGTTGCCATCCTGTACCTGTCCCGTAGGTGTTATGTTTGGATGTACCGATCCTGTGCAGGTGTTGTTACACGTGGTCTGCCACTGCGAGGACGATCAGCTGTCCGTCCTGTCTCCCTGTAGCGCTGTCTTAGGCGTCTCACAGTACGGACATTGCAATTTATTGCCCTGGCCACATCTGCAGTCCTCATGCCTCCTTGCAGCACGCCTATAAAATAAACTAAGGCACGTTCACGCAAATGAGCAGGGACACTGATCATCATTCTTTTGGTGTTTTTCAGAGTCAGTAGAAAGGCCTCGTTAGTGTCCTAAGTTTTCATAACTGTGACCTTAATTGCCTACCGTCTGTAAGCTGTTAGTGTTTTAACAACCGTTCCACAGATGCATGTTCATTAATTGATTATGGTTAATTGAACAAGCATGGGAAACCTTGTTTAAACCCTTTACAACAGGGGTGTCAAAGTCAAATGGACGGAGGGCCAAATAAAAAATTTAGCTACAAGCCGAGGGCCGGACTGTTCGAATGTTCATTGAAAAATTTTTAAATGACGCATATAGTCTAGTGAACCTAATTGAACCTACTGAAAACCTTGCCTTTTTTCTGGGCAAACTTCGTCACAAACTTTAATCATGCAGTTTTTGATGAAATCCCCCTCCGTAAATGGCCGGGCTGATTTAGCGATCTCTTCTGCCAAAATAAAACTGGCCTTGACAGCAGCCTGGCCTTGTGATTTGGCTTTTTTGAACAGAGCCTGTCGAGATTTGAGGCCTCGTTTTAATTCCTCTGCCTTTTGTAGCCTTTGTTCCATGTCCATATTCTTGTTTTTGTCCGCGTGTTTCGTTTCATAATGTCGTCTCAGATTATACTCTTTCAGTACCGCCACACTTTCTCCACACAGAAGACACACAGGTTTTCCAGCTACCTCCGTGAACATATACTCCGACTCCCACCTTGTTTGAAACCCCCGGTTCTCAGTGTCCACCTTCCGTTTTGCCATTTTTGATGGGTATCTGAAAGTTAATTTTACTGTGATGCTGACGACTGCTGTGCCAATAAATATTGAAATGAAGCAGCCTACTGCTCGGTGCGTCACCGTTGCATTGTGGGAAATGTAGTATTGGTGCGTGTAAAAGATCTGCGGGCTGCCGGCTTGCTGCGGTCTGCGGGCCGGTTCTAATAATAAATCAAGATCATCCCAGGGGCCGTAAAAAACCTTCTCGCGGGCCGGATGTGGCCCGCGGGCCTTGACTCTGACATATGTGCTTTACAATGAAGATCTGTGAAGCTATTTGGATTTTTACGAATTATCTTTGAAAGACAAGGTCCTGAAAAAATGACGTTTCTTTTTTGGCTGAGTTTATTTAAAAACGTTTAAGTCTACTTGTAGGCCTACCTATTAATACAGCTGTTTCTACACCCTGGGCCTAGAAAACGTATTCTGTTGTTACTATACAGTTATCCTAGAATAAATACTGAGTTATTAAAAGAGAGCTCGGATCAGCATTACAGAAGGTCTCAAATAACACATGATCAGCAATAATACTGTAATTCATTTAAATATGCATACATTTAATTTAGAGGGGTTTCATTGTTGCTGATATTGGCTCTAACATGGGAAAACGAATTCAACAACATGCAGGCCTATCTGTTTATCAAGACCAATCTTATCAGATCTTTGGTTTGAGTGAAACACATTAAAACACCTGGAATGCCTAGACATTATGACCTATTCCCACCCTGCACCTGGATAGCAATGGTGGATATTACTCTGCAAACTGATACTAATTTGCTTGTCATTACTTTGGGAGGAGTTCAAGTCCGAGCTATTGAACTGAGTCAATCTGCATCCCTCTAATTGTCAGATTCGTTAAAGCACTCTCAACTCTGGTTTAAAATTAACTGGATCTATAGATATTTGGAAAACATATTAGGCTTAGGGTTGAGTGTCGAGTGTAATAGCAGTTATGATAACAACAATAATTCCATCAATCCAGATGCATCAGATATCAAAAGCTTTGCCATTCCGTCAGGGGAAGACTGAAACCGCCCTTGCATTTTTTTTTAGCAGTTAACACTTCTCGTAGACAATACACAGGCTAGCAGTGGTGTTGGTCTACTGGCACAAGCTTTTCCCTGAATACTTTTTAAGGAATCCAAAATGTGTTTTAATTATCCATAACCTTCTACAAGTGTATAACATATCCTCAGTGTCGATCAGGTTTGGGCTCAATTCAGAATTTTGGAATTGACTCCCATTCAACTCATGAGTTGAAATTGGAATTGAATTGGCCACTCCCCACATTATGTAGAATTTGAATGACAGGAAGTACATTTTAATTCAGTGCAATTCAAATAAATTCCCCTCAGTCATAGAACATGAGTTTCATTGAATCTGACAGTTCACACTTCCAGATACCAAAGAATATATCACTTTCCTCTGGAAACAATGTTTATATACTCGTTTAACCTTAGTGCTTAGAATAGTCAATTATATTCCTAACAACCATTTAGTTTGGCTTATTTTTGAAGGCATCAATTTAAAGGTAACACTAATGTATTCTGGGAAATCAATTATATTGTTTTGTTTTCCTTGATCATTCATTTTAAGAGTTTTTCCCGAAAATCTATTGTTTCAACAATATTTGATATGCTCGTATATAACAACATGCATGATCTTTTATGTACAAAATATACAGTATATTTGTATAGATTACACCTAATATAGAATAGAAGAGGCATTTGCATGTTATTGAATTGTATTTCCTTTCATTAAAATTTGAATTGCAATTCTGTATCCTGTTAAGTACTTCACTTCAAATTCAATTCAAATTCAAGAATTTAATTGGAATTTATGAAACATTCTCAATTCAATTCTGAATTGAGCCTAACCCTGGTGTGGATGCCATGGTATGAGTTGCATAATGTGTCAATAATCTCTCCCTTCCTGCTCCGTTACGAGAAGAGGAAAAGCATTCCCATGACTCGATGGAGCTGCTGTCTGTTAGGGATTAAAGGCAGCTGTTTAAGATGAAAAGAGGAGCCTTTGACAGATGTCCAAATATGATTTAGTTCAAATATGTGAAAATTGGCACCAGAATAAGATAAGCACTTTCTGGAGGGCCGCCCAGCCTGGAGTGAGCGCTTTAAGGTGAAACAGGAGGGAGAAGGCAAAGGAGGAACATGGGGCTGGTTTTCAGTCCTGCTTGCAAAAAACTGTTGTTTTTTCTTTCTATGTGTATCTAGTAAACACTGTTTAATTGCATTATACTGGTTGGTCAGCCTTTAAAATGTGTGTAATTATTTAGATAATTTCAGATCCAAACATGGTCTTTGTCAGTTTCTGATTATCCATCATTACATATTTAGTACTGAGACATATCACATTCACATATCTATTGAATCCATTACTTTCACTAACTGCACAAGTAATGGATACAATGTACTTACTTGTCTAATACAACGTTGTTCCACATGAGGGAAGCAAAACACTGAGGGCTGATCCTAGATAAACATGGCCGCAAAAAACTCAGGATAAATCTCTCATTGACACCAACACATGATTTTTCAGAACAGAAAGTTATGCACATATTTCTCAAGTTAGGATTCGGCCCTGACAGTAGCACAAAGGGCACGGCAAGTCAAAGGCAGTTAGTTCCAATAAAGTGGCACTAAAATGTTGGGCGCATTCCTCTGCCAAGGTGTTGCTAACGCATGCAAGATCTTATTACGTCTGGATAGGTATTTTACCTATCAGCTAACCACATCATATGTTATAGCAATCTGTCAGTCGATGACATAGCATGCATGCAATGTCTGAGCAGGGGAATGGAAACGTTATCTGTGCACCTTGAGAGCCGCTTAGAGAGAGAATGACTGTACTGCGTGTGTAGCAAAGCACAAAAGCTTCAATCATTCGTGAATTTCACATTATTTATGACAGCTTTAGTGGTAGCTAAAAAGACAGCAAAACAGAAAACAAGGTAAGTAACATATAATAAACATTGACTACTGCATTGAGCATTGTCCAATGGTACTTTGATACAACAACAAAAAACATTTGAATACCAATTTACCCCCATACATAATGATATACACTGATTGCACAAAACATTAAGGACTCCTTTCTAATATTGAGTTGCACCTCTCTGAACAGCTTCAATTCGTCGGGTATGGATTGTACAAGGTGTCGAAAGCGTTCCACAAGGATGCTAGCCCATGTTGATTCCAATGTTTCCCACAGTTGTGTAAAGTTGTCTGGATGTCCTTTGGGCGGGGGACCATTGTTAATACACACGGGAAACTGTTGAGCGTGAAAAACTAAGCGGCGTTGCAGTTCTTGACATAAACCAGTGCACCTGGCACCTACCACCATACCCTGTTCAAGGGCACTTTGGCAATGTCATTTGAAAAGTCATTTGAAAAGTCATTTGAAAATCTTGGCTCTCTCTAATTTTCTCCTTCTCTCTTTCTTTCTCTCGGAGGACCTGAGCCCTAGGACCATACGTCGGGACTACCGGGCGTGGTGACTCCTTGCTGTCCCCAGTCCGCCTGGCCTTGCTGCTATTCCAGTTTCAACTGTTCTGCCTGCGGTTATGGAACCGCCACCTGTCCCAGACCTGTTGTTTTTCAACTCTTAATGATCGGCTATGAAAAGCCAACTGAAAATTATTCATGATTATTATTTGACCATGCTTGTCACTTATGAACATTTTTGAACATCTTGGCATAGTTCTGTTATAATCTCCACCCGGCACAGCCAGAAGAGGACTGGCCACCCCTCATAGCCTGGTTCCTCTCTAGGTTTCTTCCTAGGTTTTGGCCTTTCTAGGGAGTTTTTCCTAGCCACCGTGCTTCTACACCTGCATTACTAGCTGTTTGGGGTTTTAGGCTGGGTTTCTGTACAGCACTTCGAGATATTAGCTGATGTACGAAGGGCTATATAAAATAAACTTGATTGATTGATTGATTTACAAAATAGCCTCCAACACTCTACTCAGCAAACTGGATGTAGTCTAACACAGTGCCATCTGTTTTATCACCAAAGCCCCATATACTACCCACCACTGTGACCTGTATGTTCTCGTTGGCTGGCCCTCACTACATATCCGTCGCCAAACCAACTTTCTCCAGGTCACCTATAAGTCTTTGCTAGGTAAAGCCCCGCCTTATCTCAGCTCACTGGTCACCATAGAAACACCCAACCGTAGCACGCGCTCCAGCAGGTATATTTCACTGGTCATCCCCAAAGCCAACACTTCCTTTGGCAGCCTTTCCTTCCAGTTCTCTGCTGCCAATGACTCAAACGAATTGCAAAAATCTCTGAAGCTGGAGTCTTATATCTCCCTCTCTAACTTTAAGCATCAGCTGTCAGAGCAGCTTACCGATCACTGTACCTGTACACAGCCAATCTGTAAATAGAACACCCGACTACCTCATCCCCATATTATTACTTACCCTCTTCCTCTTTTGCACCCCAGTATCTCTATTTGCACATCATAATATGCACATCTATCACTCCAGGTCGCAGTTGTAAATGAGAACTTGTTCTCAACTGGCCTACCTGGTTAAATAAAGGTGAAATAAAAAAAATAAAAAAAGGAGCGACCAAGTAGGCTACATACTTCTAGAATTGTAATGCAACCAATAATGGTAGATGGTAGAGGGTAGGTAGGGTTACAGAAAATGCCCATGGAGAACTCTGACAGGAGGAGAGGGAGAAGGCACAGTTTATTGACAATTTCCTCTTGAATACCTACCTAACAGCAATGTTTGGGATTGTTTTTTGTTTTTCTCTCTCACTTGACATACAAAAGAAAATCTAAAAGTTGAAAACAATAAACAATAGCCACCTCTTTGGCCAACTATATAGTGAAATTCGATTTAGTACTTTTTCAAATGTATAATCTTTTAACCCATACGACCACGACCACATGATATTTATTCAACTACATTACCATAATCAGACTGTTACAGTACAACACAAACCAGGATCAGATTGACATGTCCATTTTATATGGCATTATACAGAAAGTGAATGCTACACACAGAATATCACGATGGGAATAACAGACACTTCCTTACCGTTAATCTGGTTAGCCTGAAGGTAGAGGTTCTCTTGCTGATGGTGGGAATCTTCTCCAGTTTGTTGTGGGAAAGGTCCAGCTCCACCAGACCGCTGACATTGAACGTGTTGGGAGGAATCCCTCTGTCAGTCAACTTGTTATGGGCCAGCCTGACAAACTGCAGCTTGGGATACGTAGTGAGGAAGTTCACAGGGACGCTTGCTATGTCGTTAAACTCCAGGTAGAGCTGATGCAACACCTGAGGGAGGTTATCTGGAATCTTCTTCAATTTGTTTTTCCTCATATCCAGTAGTCAGAGACTTGAGTTCCTTGAAAGCCCCCCTGACCTCTTCAACAGTGTTGACATGAAGATGGAAGTAAGTGAGGTAGGTCATCCCCTCAAACATGGATCTTGGAATTCTTGTTGTGACCCATGCGTAGATCCTTGATGGACTTGGGTAGGTTCACGGGCACGCGGGCCATCTCGTTGCTATCCAAGTACAGGCGAGCTTGCTGAAGACGTTCTTGCCCACCTTGTAAGAGCTGAGGTTCTGGTGCAAGATGACCCAGACGAGGCTGGTGGCTTGTCAAAGACCCCATCCTGGATGCCTGTGATCTAGTTCCGCTGCAGGGAGACGTACTTCATGTGGGAGGGGACATACGGGACGTGCTGTATATTGCGGCTGTGGCAGTACATGGCTACGGGGAAGCTGGCCAGGCAGTCACACTCTAGGGGGCAGTCATCGTCCAGCCGCTCGGCCCACATGGACGAGGGGTGGCAGTGGCTTCGCAGGTAGTTGAGCCACTGGAGTGCTGGGTGAAGCTCAGGTCCACCAGTCCAGCCACGATCAGGAACACCACCGTCCGTCTGCATGGTCACTGCAGGGAGAGGAAGGGGAACAGAGATCAGAACACAGGTGTACACTGTGGTGCTTAAATTATAATAATTGGGTTACATTTTACTTTTCTTTGTGATTGATTGAAATAAAAAACACTATTTTCTACCTATTACTTTCCAATTGTGTTGAAATTGAGTCTAGAAAAGAGTTATTGTACTTGCCATTCAGTGCTTCTGAGTGGTGCAGCGGTCTAAGGCACTACATCTCAGTGCTAGCGGCGTCATTACAGACACCCTGGTTCGATTCCAAGGCTGTATCACAAAAGGCTGTCATTGGGAGTCCCTTAGGGTGGCGCACAATTGGCCCACCGTCGTCCGGGTTTGCCCGGGGTAGGCCGTCATTGTAAATAAGAATTTGTTCTTAACTGACTTGCCTAGTTAAATAAAGGTTAAAATACAAAGCTAGGTCATTAGTCATTTACAAGTGAATACCAAGACAAAACTGTAAAATCAAGGCTTGATAATGCTTGAAGTTTGCCCATTACTCTTTCTCAAAACCTTGTTGTTTAATGAAAACTCTGAGAATTTTCAAGTGTTTTTATCAACAAACAATCGCTTTCATTTAAATACATAATTTCTCAAATGAATGGAAATAAATATACATTAAAGTAAAGTAACCACAGTTGTTTAGAGGCAGTTCCTCCTCCCCAGTCTCTGTTGCAGTGTCTCCTTCAATCTGTGCTGGAGAGGGGATTTACCATTGTGTAAATAGCCCTCTCCCCCTTCTCGTCATCCCCAGCTGCAGCCCAGCCACTCTGTCACTTTACAACCCATACATTATACAACGGGTGGGTCTAATCCTGAATGCTGATTGGTTAAAACCACATTCCAACCAGTGTCTATTCCACAAATTACCACCGGCTAAATCTATGACGTTAGACCATCTGGTCTTCAACAACCTTGTTTTCCACCTCTCTCTCTGTTGTGCCTTGTCATTAACTCAGCTTTAGCTTAGCAACAAGGGTTATGCCTTGATGTTTCTATGTAAAGCCTTTCGGGAAAGAGATGCTGGTAAAGAGGTTAAGGTATGAGACCACATACAATCATACAAAACATGCCAAGGTATGACTGCAATCAATCCAATTAGACCTTCACACCAAAACGTGCTCCACTCTGTCAGAACGCCTCGGGGAACAAATTCACAGCTTTGAAGCTTAAATGCAAGTTATAGTCTTTAAACTGTGGAGAAAGTTAGCAAACGCCTTGACTGGCGCCCATTCAGACAGATGACCACTATTCCCTAAAGAGTGTCCCTTTCCTCTATTACCTGGAAAACAGGAGAGAATTACCTGAATTATGCAAATGATCTCAAGTTCAACTTATCTGCATCCTCTTCAGCTGTGGAAAAGGAAAGTCAAAAACCAAAGTGGTGTCGTTAACACTTCACATGTAATTACCATTGTCTGTTATCACAAACACAATGCCCTTCCATTTAATGGAGTATGAACATGACAAGAGCAATGGATGAATATTGGGTCTACCTGGATATTGCCAGGCCACTGATGGACTTACAGTATCATTGTAATTAGAACTCTACTAGTGAGGTCAGTAATATGGGCTTACTTGGAAACAACCTCAAACTACAAACAACCTCAGGTCTAAATCCATGACTTCATTAGTTTTTTGTAGATTAAAATGTCCGGTATTTGTCCAAGTGTCTGCATCTAAACCTCAGTCTCTGTATTAGGGAGCTGGCACCACATAGGGTGCTGGCACCACTGATTGTGCCTGAGGTAGACTTGATAATTGGTCTCTCTGTGTGTAGTGAAGATTGGCCAGGGTTGTGAACAACATGACACCAAGCAGAAAGAATGCAAAGTGTTTCCTGTTTCAGTGCCTTGGCTTGGTCCTTGAAGTTCAACTCACTGACTATGATTAGCTATGGTTTGGTATGAATATAACCAGCAGTAGGAGCCATCTGTGTCATGGTTTAATAGGACCATACCTACTACCTCAGGTGCTTAGGTTTCAAACAGGTACATGAAAAATAGGCTGTATATAATGCTACGTTCATAACCAAGTGAGAAGGTGGTATTTACCACATACGACTGGGAAAAATCCAGGCCCTCCAACAGGTAATTACTAATGGGAAACTCGTCTATCATCCCTCAGCTCTGACCTCTCCCACATGCTGAGCTCTGACGTCACCTACTAGGGAAATTACCTCGATAACAGCATTTTAGGCAGTGAAATGCAACAAAACATTATAAAAGGTAATCTATACTAAACAAAAATATAAACACAACATGCAACAATTTCAAAAATTTGACTCAGTTACAGTTCATATAAGGAAATCAGTGAATTTAAATACATTCATTAGGCTCTGATCTATGGACTTCACATGACTGGGAATACAGATATGCATCTGTTGGTCACAGATACCTTAAAGTTGATCAGGCTGTTGATTGGGACCTGTGGAATGTTGTCCCACTCCTCTTCAATGGCTGTGCGAAGGTGCTGGATATTTGCAGGAACTGGAACACTGTCGTACAAGTTGATCCAGAGCATCCCAACATGCTCCATGGGTGACATGTCTGGTGAGTATGCAGGCCATGGAAGAACTATGACCCTCACACCCCAGATGCACAATTGAGAGCATCCTGTCGGGCTGTATCACCACCTGGTACAGCAACTGCACCGTCCACAACCGCAAGGCTCTCCAGAGGGTGGTGCGGTCTGTCTGCCCTCCAGGACACCTACAGCACCCAATGTCACAGGAAGGCCAAAAAGATCATCAAGGACATCAACCACCCGAGCCACGGCCTTTTCACCCCGTTATATCCAGAAGGCAAGGTCAGTATAGGTGCAACAAAGCTGGGACCGAGAGACTGAAAAACAGCTTCTATCTCAAGGCCATCAGACTGTTAAATAGCCGGCTACCACCCAGTTACTCAACCCTGCACCTTAGAGGCTGCTGCCCTATATACATAGACATGGAATCACTGGCCACTTTAATAATGGAACACTAGTCACTTTAATAATGTTTACATACTGCTTTACTCATCTCATATGTATATACTGTATTCTATTCTACTGTATTTTAGTCAATGCCATTCCATTCTTTTACTTTTAGATGTGTGTATTGTTATGTATTGTTAGGTATTACTGAGCTGTTGGAGCTAGGAACACAAGCATTTCGCTACACAATAAAATGTGATTTGATCTGGGACATTTTCAGCATCCAGGAATTGCGTACAGATCCTGTGAATTCAAATTGCCATCGATAAAATTCAATTGTGCTCGTTGTCCGTAGCTTATGCCTGCCCATACCATAACCCCACCGCCACCATGGGGCACTCAGTTCACAACGTTGACGTCAGCAAACCGCTCGCCCACACGGCGCAATACACGTGGTCTACAGTTGTGAGGCCAGTTGGACGTACTAACAAATTCTCTAAAAGGATGTTGGAGGCGGCTTATTGTAGAGAAATTAACATGACATTCTTTGGTAAAAGTTCTGGTTGTGTCATGACTGTCCACGAGAATCCAAATAGGTAATATCAGGTTTGCAATTAATAACTTCAATCCTTTCACCCGTAGAGAAACTAGCGGGGATTAGGTTATTACGTCTCCAGTCAATAACCAGTGCAGTATGTATGTTTATCCTGTGTTCCCACTTAATTAGCTAGTAAATAAATAAACCAATTTGTGTAGTACTGAATCATAAGGCTCGGGTTTTTGCAGATGCAAGGTTATAACTGTTCAGAATGATGATATGATTTGAGGTTATGATTGATAAGTTTACTGTTTATAGACGTGATAGGTAAAAACCTTTTAGAGTTTAATTCAGTAGATGGTAACTCATTAAAGAATTACTCTCGTGGTGCCCCAGATCCTGAGTTAATTGTTACATGATTAATTTAAATCGGGTAACAATTAAACATTGTTACTTATCTAATTAACTGTCTTCAGATTAATGTTAGTCAAGTCACGACAGTGGACATTCCTGCAGTCAGCAATTGCACGCTCCCTCAAAACTTGAGACATTGTGTTGTGTGACAAAACTGCACATTTTAGAGTAACTTTTTGTCCCCCAGCACAAGGTACACCTGTGTAATGATCATGCTGTCTAATCAGCTTTTTGATATTCCACACTTGTCAGGTGGATGGATTATCTTGGCAAAGGAGAAATGCTCATTAACAGACGTAAACAAATTTGTGCACAACATCTGAGAGAAAAAAGCTTTTAGTGCGCGTATGGAACATTTTTGGGATCTTTTATTTCAGCTCATGAAAAATGGGACCAACACTTTTACATGTTGCGTCTGTATTTTTGTTCAGTATATTAATGTGGTTTTTGAACACTAATTTGTTTACAAGCATGGCAGCTGTACTTTTAGTTATGGTTGGCACAGCTTATTGGCCATTATCCAATCAACGTTTCTCAATAGGTTCACAGCATGTGAATGCATCTATCTAATATTTACAACTTCACAACTGCTAATTACTACCTTCCAACTTAGTTATGAACACAGCATAACTTAAGGTGACCAATCTTAGACATGGAGTACCACACAGTGTGCATAATTTGTTTGAACCCAGCACTAACACACCTGATTCAACTTATCTTCAATTAAGACAAATGCACTGCTGGAACAAGAACCTAGCTGCACATAAAGCAGCCTTCTATTCCAGAAACACTGGTCATCTTTGGCATTGGAAAATATCAAAAAAGTTTGAATAGGAAAAAAATATTTGTTATAGCAGGATGCTTAAATAGAATGCTTACTTATTCCGTTTGATCATTTGTTTTAATTAATGCAGGCCAGTGTGTGGGCCTTTTATCTTTGATCTAGATGTGACCACACACCACCTAACACATCAGGGGACATAGCAATAATGACATAACCAAATATCTTATTTAAACCTCTTCCTTGCAGTGTATTGACGCAAAATAAGGCAGCCCAATTCTGACATTTTTCACTAATTGGTCTTTCGACCAATCAGACCAACTCTGAAAAAGATCTGTGATTGGTAAAAATATCAGAATTGAGCTGCCCGTGTAAACGTAGCCTTAGAACCCTGCATTACATCACAAAATCGTCCACTCCAAGTCACGCATATATCAGAGGTTGAAAGCTTGTCTTTCCATCTCCATGACAGCAGAGGGTGGTAAAGGGCTGTACAAACAGGAGAATGTCTTACATTGCCTCAGTATGACATCAAGGCTACTTTAGGATTCTGGCACACCACCAGTCACATACCAAATCAACACTTTCGAGAGGACAAGCGACTTTGTACGGGTTTTAATCCACAGTAAAAGACAGCCAGGACATTAGTACAGCAGTTTGAGACTAGATGTGCTACATTTCATATGTGTACCGCCATACCCCCATGCATTACAATGGTGCCCTTACCCTCAGTGTTCCCCATCACCTACCACAGCAGAAACCCTGAACAACACTATTGGTGATGTGTTGAAACCGATAGTTAGTGACACTGATGTTGTAGAGTTCAGTAGTAAGAATTCTCTGATAAGATTTTCAAAAGAGTGCAATCAGCATTAATCTGTGACTTTCATCAGGAGAAGTGACATGGGCTACACCATCTATGGGCTTTTGTGAGCTCATTCTATTGGGTGGATATTGGATAACAATGTCCCTGCACTACTGTCTACCACAAGGTGGCTTGAATATTCCCTCACTGTCATCACATTGGGAAAAATCCAAATTTGAGACTAGTGCACAGACCTTGAATTTGTGTCAATCACGGATAACGTCAATGGGAGGTGTGTGAAAAGTTAGGCTACGTGCACAGGTCTCAAGTAAGAATTCGGCCCAATGTTCTCAAGGCACACAGTCTTCCTTTCTAAACAGTCAGTCCACTTTAATGGTGGTGGTTATAGTTATAGTTCTGGCTACAGGTGTGTTGGCTAAGAAATCAAACCCAACCAACAAAGAAAACCCATTAAATTTCAGTCATACAATTCAAAAGTCCAATCTAAAACAAAGCAAAGAGTTCATGGCAAAGAAAAAGTCCCACACAACAAATAGAAAATGAATACCGTTGGTGTGAATAAGTATATACAACGAATGACAACTAAAGCAATAAACTAAAATACATACAATTGAAACAGAAAACATTGCATCCCCCATTGTGAAGAGTTAACTAATGTGGCCCTTCAGTGCACAGGTAATGTTTCCAGTGCATAGCAGGAAAACAAATATTAGACATAGCCATGTCCTTAAAGCAGGGGTAACCACAGTATAACTGGATGTTTCCATGGTCTCTAAGCTACTTACCCACGACAGTATCATCATGAGAACCATGTGGCCAATACTGAGGGGAATCAACATTGAAGAACACAGAACAGAGATGGGTCGGATACTGAATTAGTTACAGTGCTGTCGGCTCGCATATAGTGATCAACAACAACAAAACCCACTGCCTCACAGATACCATGTGATAAACATCTGATCTCTTTGCAGACAAAAAAATATAGTTCTTTACCTTGAATGGCAATGTTAAAAAAAAAGATTAAAGGGGGTAAAACGATGAGAATAAAACTGCTAAAAATTAAGTTAAAACCTAAAATGGGGAGAAAAAAAAGATTGAGATTCTGACTTTCACCCCTTAATCTCTGCTTGTCCTATTAGCTCTCTTTCACCGCATGAGTGTGTGTGTGTCTGTTTCACAGGCCCGGTGTTTCAGTGAGTGCTTTGGTTGCCTTCATTCTTCTCTTCATCAGCAGCGGATTGGTCGAGTCCTTGATGGTCTTGATTTTGATTTGCTCATAGTCCACTCTCATGGTTGCTAAGGCACTTGTCATTTCCTCCTAGTAACAAAAATAAAAACACCATTAGCATATCACATAGAAACAATTTCAAATCATGTGTAAAGCACATAGAAAATCTAAAGAAGCAAATACGCAATTGTGTAGAGTGTTTGCTTCTATGTTGTACAGTCTAGAGTAGGATATTGTTGTGCTCAATCAGCATGGAAGAGCCGTGTGGATCCAAGTCAGAAGCAGAAAGAACACTATCAAATCACTACAGTGTCTGTGTCTGTGCATGTGTTCACCTTGACCTCCTCCCAGACGTCCTGCTCCTCCTGCAGCACACGGCTGGTGTGGAGAGGGGTTTGAGGGACCTCCATAGACTGCTGCAGGAAGACCAGCATGGGTTAGCTTTAGCACATAGCGTTAGAAAACACATTGTGTCAAACCAAGGCACGTGAATATAGGAGCAAACTGGAAATGTGAAAACTATTCAGAAATTCTTGGAGGATACTTGATAAGTACCCCGGGTTTGGCCGGGGTAGGCCGTCATTGTAAATAAGAATTTGTCCTTAACTTAAGGCATCTTTACTATTAAGTAAAGAAACCTTAATAGAAAATTACTCAAGTAAAAGTCACCCAGTAAAATACTAAGTATTTGGTTTAAAATATACTTAAGTATCAAAAGTAATAAAGTATAAATCATTTAAAAGTCCTTATATTAAGAAAACCAGATGGCACTATTCTTGTTTTTTATTTATGTACGGATAGTCAGGGGCACACTCCATCACTCAGACATAATTTACAAACAAAGCATGTGTTTAGTGAGTCCTCCAGATCAGAGGCAGTAGGGATAACCAGGGATGTTCTCTTCTCTTGATAACCATTTTCTTGTCCTGCTAAGCATTCAACATGTAATGAGTACTTTTGGGTGTCAGGGAAAATGTATGGATTAAAAAGTACATTATTTTCTTTAGGAATGTTGTGAAGTTGTCAAAAAGATCAATCGTAAAGTAAAGATACAGCAAAAAAACAACTTCAGTATTTTAAAGTATTTTTACTTAAATACTTTACTCCACTGCAAACCAGACAGCACCATTTATTTATTTTTAGATAGCCAAGGGCACACTCCAACACTCAGACGTAATTTACAAGCGAAGCATGTGTTTAGTGAGTCCGCCAGATCAGAGGCATTGAAATAAAATGCACATTATTTTATTTAGAAAAATAGTGAAGTAAAAGTGAAAGTTGTCAAAAATATAAATAGTAAAGTACAGATATCACAAAAAAGAACTTAACACCACAGTGTATTGGATTCTGTACATATTCTTAATAATAACCTTGTACTATTACATTGTGATCAAAACACACTGTAGCAACAGTTGCTCAATGGGTGTACCACCTAGGCCAAAGGGTATATTAGGGGGAACACAGAGGGGTGCTGTGCTTACATTGATCCAGGGGTGGTTCATGAACTCTGTGATGCTCATCCTCTGGGTGGGCTCAGTCTTCAGCAGGTGGCGGATCAGCTGCTTGGCTGGGAGAGAGAAAAACACAGGAAATCAGAGTTACAACTATTGTAAGCAATTCATACAGAATTAAAACTGCACCTATGCAGTATATGTGAAATTAAAATGTATATTGTTTTTATACATAATTCCCATCAATGTCATGATATTCATTTTGAATTTGGCCCATATAAATGCCCCTGGCTTCTTTTTATTACCTTCTTCAGACACGTCAGACCACTCTGGGTTTGGGAACTCGTACTGTCCGTTCCTGATGCGTCTCTTCATCCCTGGGGAGATGGCCAGGCCGTGGTTGGAGTAAAAGGGAGGATACCCACACAGCCTGGGGAGAGAGGTGGAGAGGAACATTTACACAAACCAAAACATGCTACGTCCTGTAAATGCTGCTATTGGGAAATGATTCATGCTGTCAAACTATTTTGTATCACTTACAGAATATACATGATGACGCCCAGAGACCACATATCACAGGACTTGTCGTACTTCTCTGGACCAAGAACCTCAGGAGCTGGGATAAAGGAGGGAGAAAAACCAAAAGACATTCTAGCATTATATTTAAAGAACATAGTAAATTAATGGCATTGAGGTCTTCATGAATAATTACACCAACAAGATGTAGGGTGTATTATAAACCAGAGACAGTAAGCATGTTGAACAGCAAGCATGCAGATCGAGGGGCATGCCCTTACCAACATAATAGGGGGTGTAGCATGGCGTTGCCAGGGAGTTGAGTGTGGTGATTTCTTTTGCAAACCCAAAATCGGTGAGTTTGAGGAGGGCGTCTGGCCTTTTGGAGGTGTACAACAGATTCTCTGGCTGAGAGATGGGAAAAAAGCATTACATTTTTTGACTAAACATGTACATAAAATTTGTTCTGCCTGAAGGCATGTACGGTACAATTCTGTTCAGACAGGCTTTACCTTGATGTCTCTGTGAGCAATATCAATGGCATGCAGATACTGGATGGCTTCACCTATACTCTTCATAATGTCAGAGGCCTCTAGATAGGGGGTGGGAGAGAGGAGAAAGAGTTCAAGGCATTACTGAGCAAGTGAACAGTTGAATACCAGTGGAGTGAAGGGAGACATTATTCAAATGGTCAAAAAAAAAAAAAAAAATATATGCCTTTACCTCTTTCTGTGAATGCCTGGTTCCCTCTGTCTTGAATATGGCTAAACAGCTCACCGCCATCCATGCTAAAAGATCGAAAAAACATTTAATAACATAGACTAAAAGGATGTGTGCGTGTGTGTGTGCGCATGTGTGACCTACCACTCCATGACGATGAGCAGGCATTTTCTGCCCTGGTAGAGGTTCTCGTAGACGTCCATGATGCGTACGATGTGAGAGCAGGGCGACGCCCTCCAGTGCAGCTCTACCTCCCGACGAGCCTTCGCACAATCCTGCAGCATCTGAAGAGAGGGAGGAGACGAGAGAAGGGTGAGAATGGAATCAGAGGTTACAACTCATCACCACTGATTATAACAGACAGTAGGCCTTCTACATAAAAGTGAAAGCAATATAACAGACAGTCAGAATTACCCAGCATCAGAAGGGGATTTTTAGGCTTGAACTAATAACCAACAATGACGCAAGCTTATGGTAAACCACACAGAGCCGAGCTGCTGACATCTTTCAAAGAAGGTTACGTAGTCTAGATTTCTCCTCAACCAGTGACTAGTGTACCACTTCCTCAACTACTGAGGATGCATCAGGCCAGGGGTCTCAAACTTTCAGTGTCTAACTTGTCACCTTTGTTTCTAAATGAGAAACAACGCAGTGGCTTTTCCGTCATCAGTCATCAGTTTACTACGAGTTTAGAGAAGACCTCAAACCATGACGGGGCAAAAGCCTTCCAGAGGTAGTCACTTCCCTGACTCTGCCATTCAGATCTGATTACGGTAGCCTCAGACATCATAATAGAATTTCCCTTCTTCCCAGATGCTACTGCTCCGGAGCCAGCCTTAAGCAACCTAAAGACTTTACTTACAACTTTGGGAGTGCAAGAACAATACTGTATGAAACACCAAGCTGGTGAATAAGGTAAAGGCTTAACCCTCGTCGTGCCTGCTGTGATATGCTAGTAAACAAAAGCACACATTGGTAAACACTTTACAGTCAGATGCATTAATCAAGGGAATCTTGGATTGGCATCAATTCTCCAACGTGTTCTTCCTCCAGATTAAGCTGGCTGTAAACTATATTACTTTGTGGATAACGTCCACTAGCCTGTGTCACATCCTGAGACTTGAACAGTGTAGAGGCCAGTTAAGTCACGTGTAGCAGAGCAGTTTCATGGTAGGGAAAGGCTTCAGGAACACACAGAGAGACAGACTGACATTTAAAAGTATAACTGACAGTGTTTTAGCTACATGAAATGTTATTCAAATCTGTTCATATACACCCCCAGGGCTTCTAAGCTAACATATGGAATTGTTTTAAGATGGTCATACCTAGGGCTGTGGCGTTCACGAAATTTCATCAGCCGGTGATTGTCAAGCAAATAACTGTCGGTCTCACGGTAACTGACCGTTAATGAACATAAACACATTAAGCTTCTACTGGCTTACATACAAGCCACTGATGAAGACCTTTGGAACATCTACATAAAAAAAAAAAAAGAGTCTCATACTATATATATATATATATAGCCTACACAATAAATCCATTACTCATTTTAGACAGGTCTAAAGAAGCATGATATGAAGAAAATGTATATTCCAGAAGAACATAAATTGCATACTCTGAGTTGTCCTTATGTTAGGTCCTGATCTGGCTACGCCAAATGGCTGTGTGCTACACAATTTTAGCAGACAAGATTTGCTTAGAATTCAGTTGCATTACTTTGAACAAAGCTGAATAAAATAGAAAGGATATTTTCTCCAAACGATTTGAGGAAGTGCGCACACTATTCTGTGTCGAGCAGTTAACAAAGAAATAGGTATTCCTCTTTATGCTTAATTTAGAATGATTAATGCAACTTTAGTTGTTCTACAAATGTTGGGCTATATTTTGAATTGTTATACATTGTAAGGCTGTATGATGAGACTAATGATGATTTGAAAAGTTGCTTATGTTTTTTGTGCAAGTTTTACACTCTATATCAGTCACTCATTCACAATTTCACAAGCACTTGATAATGCCTAGAATCTCACGGCCGCATCCCCTTTGTGTGGCTGTAATGCATCCCCCCAAAAAATAAGAAATCCATGCCTTTTGCGGCCAGTGGCCGGTGTGCCCTTCTCCCTGAGTGCTGCACGCTCCATCACATGATCGGGTCTTTCTCACAGGCTACAAGTGAAGGCAGACACATCGGGGACGCAACTACGTGTTCTTATCCAATTCCGAGGTGCATAATTGAAGATATTGTAAACTGTCCACATTTACTTTGTCAGCGAACAAGATGAGTAGGCCTAACGAACAGTTAAAACACTAGCTTAATTCATTCTACTATCCCCCATAGTACAAAGGTTGACCTATTCTATTCTGTCCGAGAAATAAATATTCCAAACATAGTCTGGGACAGTTGCGGGATGAGATTTAATCAAATTAATACAACCACTAGCATCAAAAACATTTTTTTACGCAATGTGGCTGACAACAGATCAAAACATTTGAGCGTGAATGTTCCATTAGCAGAAAACACCATTATCAAAAGTGACCGCAAATGCAATTTGGCATGTAATGCCTTTTATTATGAAAAGGTGCGTTTTTAATGGTGAAAATTATCTTTCCCAAACTTGAAACCCACGCTCTGCTTATTTAGGCCAGTTATGCTCTACACCCCTGTAAAGCAGATTAATGTACTTAATTTTAAGAAGTTATTTGGCGACTTTGTATCACTAAAGCTTATTAAAACATATAGGCCTATGGGCTTGGCTACATGAGGTGTGTGACTATGACTAGAAAAAGTCGCAAAAAATGCATTGTTTCTTATGCTGGGCATCATTCACAAGTAATATATAAGTTAAGGGTGACAATATTAGCCAGCGGAAATGTAATCTACGCACTTAATAGCGAATGGAGGACACTTTTCCCTGTGGTTTATTTTCATGCCAGCCAGGTAGGCTATACTCCTGTTGTAAATTAGAAATGTGCTTAACATTAGGAAAGTAAGAGAAATAAATATAGAATGCCTAGCCTATAGAAAGTTGATCCCCCTCTTTTTAGTAGAGGCCATCACTCTGTTCTCTCGCACAATTGCATAGACTATTGAAATGTTGCGCAACATGAGCCATCATGAAGTGTATGATTAGATTTTCGTAACATTTGCATTGATGTCAGAGTGGTTAGAGGAACAATAGCAGTGGGGTAAAGTACTTTAGTAAAAATAAAGTACTACTCAAGTCATTTTTTGGGGTATCTGTACTTTACCATTTATATTTCACAACTTTTACTTCACTACATTCCTAAAGAAAATAAATTTACTTTTTACTCCATACATTTTCCCTGACACCCAAAAGTACTAGCTACATTTTGACAGGAAAATGGTCCAATTCATACACTTATCAAGAGAACATCCCTGGTCATCCCTACGGCATCTGATCTGGCGGACACACTAACCACAAATGCGTAGTTTGTAAATGATGTCTGAGTGCTGGAGGGCGACACTGGTTATCCGTAAACAATAAAAAAAAATATAATAAAATTAAAAAAAAATGGTGCCATATGTTTTGCTTAATATAACGAATTTGAAATGTATACTTTTACTATTGATACTTAACTACATTTCAGCAATAACATTTACTTTTGATACTTAAGTATATTTAAAACCAAATACTTTTAGACTTTTACTCAAGTAGTATTTTACTGGGTGACTTTCACGAGTCATTTTCAATTAAGTTAACTTTACTTTTACTCAAGTATGACAATTGAGTACTTTTCCCACCACTGGACAATAGAGTGCTGAGTACCAGGCAGTTAGTAGCCTACCAAACTTGCTAATGACCATCAGCAGCAGCAGAGCTTGGAGAAGCCTAATTACCATTTTTTTTCACCTTTATTTAACCAGGTAGGCAAGTTGAGAACACGTTCTCATTTACAATTGCGACCTGGCCAAGATAAAGCAAAGCAGTTCGACACATACAACAACACATAGTTACACATGGAGTAAAACAAACATACAGTCAATAATACAGTGAAAAATAAGTCTATATACAATGTGAGCAAGTGAGGTGAGATAAGGGAGGTGAAGGCAAACAAAATATATATATAAATAAATAAAAATATAAAAAGGCCATGGTGGTGAAGTAAATACAATATAGCAAGTAAAAACACTGGAATGGTTGGTTTGCAGTGGAAGAATGTGCAAAGTAGAGATAGAAATAATGGGGTGCAAAGGAGCAAAATAAAAATAAATATAGTAGGTAAAGAGGTAGTTGTTTGGGCTAAATTATAGATGGGCTATGTACAGGTGCAGTAATCTATGAGCTGCTCTGACAGCTGGTGCTTAAAGCTAGTGAGGGAGATGTGTTTCCAATTTCAGAGATTTTTGTAGTTCGTTCCAGTCATTGGCAGCAAAGAACTGGAAGGAGAGGCGGCCAAAGTAGGTGTTGGCTTTTGGGATGACCAGTGAAATATACCTGCTGGAGCGCGTGCTACAGGTAGGTGCTGCTATGGTGACCAGTGAGCTGAGATAAGGCGGAGCTTTACCTAGCAAAGACTTATAGATTACCTGGAGCCAGTGGGTTTGGCGACGAGTATGAAGC
Source organism: Salvelinus namaycush (assembly GCF_016432855.1). NCBI lineage: Eukaryota > Metazoa > Chordata > Actinopteri > Salmoniformes > Salmonidae > Salvelinus > Salvelinus namaycush. The sequence continues at coordinate 36,187,764 of NC_052322.1, read as the reverse complement.
GAGGGCCAGCCAACGAGTGTACAGGTCGCAGTGGTGGGTAGTATATGGGGCTTTGGTGACAAAACGGATGGCACTGTGATAGACTGCATCCAATTTATTGAGTAGGGTTTTGGAGGCTATTTTGTAAATGACATCACCGAAGTCGAGGATTGGTAGGATGGTCAGTTTTACAAGGGTATGTTTGGCAGCATGAGTGAAGGATGCTTTGTTGCGGAATAGGAAGCCAATTCTAGATTTAACTTTGGATTGGAGATGTTTGATGTGAGTCTGGAAGGAGAGTTTACAGTCTAACCAGACACCTAGGTATTTGTAGTTGTCCACATATTCTAAGTCAGAACCGTCCAGAGTAGTGATGTTTGACAGGCGGGCAGGTAGCGATCGGTTGAAGAGCATGCATTTAGTTTTACTTGTATTTAAGAGCAATTGGAGGCCACGGAAGGAGAGTTGTACGGCATTGAAGCTCGCCTTACCATGACTAAACGGTCACACGGAATTTGACTGCCTTCTTGACAGCAGGTGTGATGGTAATACGGTCACACCAACATACCTATTCAAGCTACCATTGTGGGCTAAGGGTTAAACATGGCAATACATAAAATATGTCTTATCCAATACCTGAGTCTATGCAGAGCGGTGTTACCATAGCCAATCAGAGCTACAGTAGGCCTTTATGCAAATAAGCCATTGCCACACAGGCCTGCCATCAGTCCCTTTGAAATGGACTGTGTATACAGGCAGTAGCAACAGCGCAACTTTAGCTCAAAGGCATTCGTGAAAAGCCACAAAATTCACCCAAATGGATTTCTGCAAATACCACAGGAGTCCCCTTACATTTGGGAACTTTACAGTCCTATTGATCAAACCACCATGAAAAAGGTTGGCTCGCTCTCCCTCAGGTACGCACATCAACATCAACTAATGCAAGCCAAAGCGAGATGAGCCAAACTCTAACGAGTGAACATTAGACAAACCCTCTCAATCTTTTCAGCTAGTTGGCTGTCAAAATTGCACTGATAAACAATGGGGTAGCCTAATCTTCCTTATGCAGCTTGCCTGCCAATGCATGCTTGTCCCAACCCACGTTTTGACAACAATGTGAACTTGCCTGCTCGCCCATTTGATTGATGCCAAATACATTGGATTGATGCCAAATACATTGGATTGACAACTAAAGTTATTTTTTTGTAAATTTCCTCCAGTGTGTCAGTAGGCTCGGGGATAGAGGAACAGGAATAATGAAGGTCATTTAAATGTAGTTAGGCCGTGACTGGCCTCACACTCCAGTAAAGTAGATGGTGGTGTATGATCCCAGCGTTCCTCACAGTGGCAGTCAAGCACCCAAGCTAACTGGCTAAAGTTGGCTAGATACTTCCAGACAAATGAGAGAACACCTCACTGACCATTTTACTCACCCTAGCAGAGTTGGTTAGGCTGCTAACATGTTACGAACTCGCAACTGGCTGAATATGACCAAATGGATAGTAGTCGTTCAAGTGCAGCATAGCGATTCACATTTCTTGCTAGCTAACCAAATGACACCTGCATCTCTAGCTGTAGCCACCGAAAAACAATATGAGTGGAAAAAGTTGGTCACTCACCCAGTCCTCCAATGACATGACATCCTCCCAGCAGCTAGCAAGCTAAAAACACAGAGCCTAAGTAAATAGCTACATAAACAGATATGCTAGCCTATTAATCATGTTATCACTGCCCTTACAATCAAATTAGCATTGACATTACCAGCCTTAGTTACATTCCTCCGTTTTTCTGAAAAACAGTGCATCCCAAATGGGTGGAGGCAGCAAACAATGTACCAGGCCAGCTATGATTTACAACCTGATATGACCTATTTTTAAAAACCTCTTATAAAAAGTTGGTTTGGCAGCATAAACTCGGAATTTGAGGTTATGGACAATTATGATTGTCTTTAATATTTGCGAAGTACTTAAAACGCTGTCAGTTCCACTTTCAGGCTCTTCTGGAATGTAAGAAAAACACTGTATTCTCCTCAAAGTATTGTATGAATGTGGGATTACCCAGTACCTTTGACTCCTGGTATTGACTTAATGCAACTAGTCCTTTATGCACTAAACCCGAACATGCAGAAATCCAGAGCAACTAAAAAGTAGGCAAATTGATTTTTACAAGTGAACAGCACTTATAGGCTTAAAGAAAGCTCGCACTTAATGCATGTCGGAGGTTCGAGGCCCAAGGTGTCAGTGGTGTTGCGTCCTCCTGGCCCTGTTTACTGTGCGTAATAGGCTTGGGCGATATACTGTTTATCAGGGTATTTCAAAATACCAATTGAATGGTTTTCAATACCGTGGGTGCGTGCTACGCCCCTGCTTATAACTAAGTTATTTATAACTACAAGAAATGTAAGATGTGTCAAAGCTCCAGCTATGCATTTGGTTTGCTAACTTGTTATCTAAGTGGCTAGATGTCAAGGTAAAGCGTCTTGGCAAAAAAATGTGTGCATAAAAGAAAGATCGATCCATCTATTGTACCAGTCAAAGGTTTGGACACACATACTCATTCAAGGGGTTTTCTTTATTTTTGCTATTTTCTACATTGTAGAATAATAGTGAAGACATCAAAACTATGAAATAACACATATGGAATCATGTGGTAACCAAAAAGTGTTAAATCAAAATAGATTTTATATTTGAGTTTCTTCAAAGTAGCCACCCTTTGCCTTGATGACAGCTTTGCACACTCTTGGCATTCTCTCAACCAGCTTCATGAGGAATGCTTTTCCAACAGTCTTGAAGGAGTTCCCATATACGCTGAGCACTTGTCGGCTTAATTTCCTTCACTCTGCGGTCCAACTCATCCCAAACCATCTCAATTGGGTTGAGGCCGGGTGATTGTGGAGGCCAGGTCTTCTGATGCAGTACTCCATCACTCTCCTTGGTCAAATAGCCCTTACACAGCCTGGAGGTGTGTTGTGTCATTGTCCTGTTGAAACCAAATGATAGTGGGACTAAGCACAAACCAGATGGGATGGCGTATTACTGCAGAATGCTGAGGTAGCCATGCTGGTTAAGTGTGCCTTTAATTCTAAATTATTCACTGACAGTGTCACCATCAAAGCACACCATCACACCTCCTCCTCCATGCTTCATGGTGGGAACCACACATGCAGAGATCATCCATTTACCTACTCTGCGTCTCACAAAGACACAGCGGTTGGAACCAAAAACTTCAAATTTGTACTCCAGACCAAAGGACAGATTTTTCTAATGCCCATTGCTCGTGTTTCTTGGCCCAAGCAAGTATCTTCTTATTGGTGTCCTTTAGTAGTGGTTTCTTTGCAGCAATTCGACCATGAAGGCCTGATTCACACAGTCTCCTCTGAACAGTTGATGTTGAGATGTGTCTATTACTTGAACTCTGAAGCATTTATTTTGACTGCAATTTCTGAGGCTGGTAACTCTAATGAACTTATCCTCTGCAGCATAGGTAACTCTGGGTCTTCCTTTCCTGTGGCAACCCTCATGAGAGCCAGTTTCATCATAGCGCTTGATGGTTTTTGCGACTGTTCAAAGTTCTTGAAATTATCCGCTTTGACTGACCTTCATGTCTTAAAGTAATGATGGACTACCGTTTCTCTTTGCTTATTTGAGCTGTTCTTGACATAATATGGACTTGGTCTTTTACCAAATAGGGCTATTTGGTAAAAGCATTAAGGAAAGATTTAGCAAAAATTAACTTTCAACAAGGCACACCTGTTAATTGAAATGCATTCCAGGTGACTACCTCATGAAGCTGGTTGAGATAATGCCAAGAGTGTGCAAAGCTGTCATCAAGGCAAAAGGTGGCTACTTGAAGAATCAAATATATTTTGAGTTGTTTAACAATTTTTTGGTTACTACATGATCTCGTGTGTTATTTCATAGTTTTGATGTCTTTACTATTATTCTACAATGTAGAAAATAGTAAAAATAAAGAAAAACCCTGGAATGAGTAGGTGTCCGAATTTGACTGGTACTGTATATAAAATAAAATGTAATGGTGCCCCTTGCGTGCACTTCCAGTAATACCGTATACCCGGTTTGATACAGAAACGGTTTAAGTTATGAAAATCTGAATAGTGCCAAACCCCAATTTGTAGCCTACCCACTTGCACATCAACAAACAAGTCACTCCCTGACGTCATTCAGTATCCCTGGGAGGAGGGGGCTCTGTACAGCTGGCACTGTCATTCCCTCAGCATAACACACACCACCCACGCGTATGTACCCACACACGTCAGACATGTTTATGGGCTACCTGAGCCTTGCAATGAGAACTGCACAAAGAGCAGAATAAATACCAGCCCATGGAGAGAAGCAGGAGATTGAACTTCACTCAACTTTCTAGAGTTTTCCCTGTTAGTTAACACTATCAATGTTTCCCTTTACAGTGTCAATTGTGATCGAATCAATGCAATATTAGCCACTTTCAACGCAACATACCGAAACAAACTATGCAAGAAATGTTGTTGTAGGCAGAAGGCATAGGAGTAGGATTCTATTGCACACAATTCAGCCTGTACTCTACACAGACCGGTGCGGCATAGCCAATCAGCGCTGCAGTAGGCTTATATGCAAATAGACCATTGCCATATATGGATCTGTGCCATTTACTTTTTTTGTTGTGCCATTTACTTTTTTGGGGGGGCGGTCGTCCTACAATTGCACAAAATGTGCTGATTTCTAGACATCTTTGAAAAGCAAGTCAGGTAAAGATCTGGTTTGTCTTAAAGGGGCAGTGTTGTATTTTGAGACAGCCTTGAATAAGTTAAGTAGCCAATAGACAGAGGGGTAGCATAATGTGTCTGATTCTGTTTATTTTATTTTGTAAAGTGTTTTCATGCAAACCAAACATGTTGAGTCACCTTGTCTGAAGGACAAGTGGATAAACAGGTTAATGTGAAGCCCTGCATGTTTTTTTTCAAATGTCTCATGGAATGTAGGCCTACATTAAACACCACATTGGCTGCAACTGTAGGCTGAATGATAGAACAGCTATTGCCATGTTAAAATTATATGGGAAGCATTTTTACCATAGTTTATGGTAGGCCACTCTGGTAGGCCTACACTATGATCAAATAGACACAGTAGCCTACTTGGCCACTTAAAACTAACTTAAAGCAGGAACAGCCAGTGTTCACAGCTGCAGAGAATTTTCACAATGTTCAAGTTTGCGCTCAGCAGACCTGAAATTTGCTCAGTGACTGAAAACATTTGAGGGAATATTGGTCACAACTAGGGATGCACAATATATCGGAATCGGACGATATTGGCTAAAAATGCCAACATCGGTATCGGCCCGATGTCTAGTTTAATGCCGATGTGCAAAACCAATGTCAAAGCTGCCGTGCATACCTATATAAAACGTAGGTACATGACGTAATGACGCCACATAACATTTTGCGCTACACTGGCAAAACAGAAAATTTCAGCGAGACAACTCAAAGGAGAAATCCCTTAAAATCGCCAAGATAATGGAATTCATTGCCCTTGACAATCAACCGTTCTCTGTCGTCGGTGATGTTGGCTTTCGCGACTGGTCGAGCACCGGTACACACTACCAAGTGCACTATTTTTCAGATGTTTCCCTACCGGAGTTACACAGTATTAGCGTCACTGCTATTAGCTTCACAACATACTTTGGAACGCCATTTGGGTCTAAGCGTGTCAAAAAAGATACATGTCAAATAACACTATTTGATGCATTAAATAAGCCTTTAACTTGACACATCAAATAACAGTTCTATTATAGAATGTTGTGTGTGCAGAATTTGCAATTGCAGGCCAGGCGCCCCCACTACTATCAGTAGCACTGTCAAAGCTGTACAAAAAAGTCTGCAAACAAGCAAAGACCGGCCAGAGTTTACGCAAATATTAGCATTGTAGGTCTTATCGTAGGACTGTGAACGTGTGAAATCACCTCCCCAGTCAGCCTATTGGGTGTATTGACATTCATATTGCAATGTACAGCTTTCCCAACGGATTGGGGATCAATAAAATGGGGTATCAGTCTACTCAATACCCAATATATTTTTTCCCAACGTCCTCCCAAAGTGTTCAATACACATAGGTTGAAAATAAATGTGGCTCTACTCCGTTGTTTCAGAGTCCCGCAATAAGAGCTACGATGCTAATGTTTTTCTGGATGTCACTGAGTAGACTGATACCTATGGATTGTGGATCAATGACATGGGGTAAGGCTGTTAAATAAGTATGCCCCCAATGCAATTCTAAAGTATAATACATCCAGTGTGATTTCAACATTGTCAACTTAACAAAATTGTCTTTTGTTGATTTTACATAACATTCCAGCCTTATTTTGCATGATCTATTCAATTATGGCATAACTATACTATTTGTATTAATTTGCATCACTGTCAATTACATACTTTTATTTTGAAAGCTAACCGCAAAGTCCACTATTGTGGCTAGCTTCACATAGATGGTCCGACCACCATTAATCAAATAAGAACTGTCTTATAAATTAGGGTTATTTTAGATGATACCTGGCTATAGCTACTGAAACAGTAGCTACTGTTTGCATCCATGAGCTAGCTAGCTTTTATTTTATGACCAGCACTGTAGGTGTGCAAGACAACTTTACCAGCATCATAGCATACATATCGATGAATCGTTGTGACATATAAAATACGAGTGAGTGTAATCAATATGTAATAACAACGTAAAAAAAATGTATGAACGCATTAAATGATGTGACGTGCAGTCATATTCAAGTCCTGATTGGTCAACAAGCTTATTTGACATGTCAAATAGTGTTATTTGTAGAGGTCGACCGATTAATCGGAATGGACGATTAATTAGGGCTGATTTCAAGTTGTCATAATCGGTAATCGGCATTTTTGGACACGGACGATTACATTGCACTCCAAGAGAAGACTGCGTGGCAGGCTGACTACCTGTTATGCGAATGCAGCAAGGAGCCAAGGTAAGATGCTAGCTAGCATTAAACGTATCTTATGAAAAACAATCAAACTACACATGGTTGATGATATTACTAGTTTATCTAGCTTGTCCTGCGTTGCATATAATCGATGCGGTGCCTGTTAATTTATCATTGAATCACAGCCTACTTCACCAAACGGGTGATTTAACAAGCGCATTCACGAAAAAAGCACTGTCGTTGCACCAATGTGTACCTAACCATAAACATCAATGCCTTTCTTAAAATCAATACACAAGTAAATATTTTTTAAACCTGCATATAGTTAATATTGCATGCTAAGATGAATTTCTTTTAACCGTGCTTCTACACCTGCATTGCTTGCTGTTTGGGGTTTTAGGCTGGGTTTCTGTACAGCACTTCGAGATATTAGCTGATGTACGAAGGGCTATATAAAATAAACTTGATTGAACTAGGGAAATTGTGTAACTTCTCTTGCGTTCTGTGCAACAGTCAGGGTATATGCAGCAGTTTGGGCCGCCTGGCTCGTTTCAAACATGTGTGAAGACCATTTCTTCCTAACAAAGACAGCCAACTTCGCCAAACGGGGGATGATTTAACAAAAGTGCATTTGCGAAAAAGCACAATCGTTGCACGAATGTACCTAACCATATACATCAATGCCTTTCTTAAAATCAATACACAGAAGAATATATTTTTAAACCTGCATATATAGTTAAAAGAAATTCATGTTAGCAGGCAATATTAAACTAGGGAAATTGTGTCACTTCTCTTGCGTTCATTGCACGCAGAGTCAGGGTAAATGCAACAGTTTGGGCCGCCTGGCTCGTTGTGAACTAATTTGCTAATCCAATGACATAACATTGAAGGTTGTGCAATGTAACAGCAATATTTAGACTTATGGATGCCACCCGTTAGATAAAATACGGAACCGTTCCGTATTTCACTGAAAGAATAAACATTTTGTTTTCGAAATTATAGTTTCCAGATTCGACCATATTAATGACCTAAGGCTCGTATTTCTGTGTGTTATTATAACTATGTCTATGATTTCATAGAGCAGTCTGATTGAGCAGTGGTAGGCAGCAGCAGGCTCGTAAGCATTCATTCAAACAGCACACCTGCGTTTGCCAGCAGCTCTTCGCAATGTTTATGACTTCAAGCCTATCAACTCCCGAGATTAGGCTGGCAATAAAGTACCTATTAGAACATCCAATAGTCAAAGGTATATGAAATACAAATGGTATAGAGAAAAATAGTCCTGTAATAACTACAAACTAAAACTTCTTACCTGGGAATATTGAAGACTCATGTTAAAAGGAACCACCAGCTTTCATATGTTCTCATGTTCTGAGCAAGGAACTTAAACGTTAGCTTTTTTACATGGCACATATTGCACTTTTACTTTCTTCTCCAACACTTACATACTGACCAGACCGGACCTGTCGTGTGCGCGAGCGTCGCAAAATAAATTTAGAAATCCATGTTATTCAATTATTGCGCCAACGAGCATCTGCGACGCCAAGGGCTAAAATAGAACTCATTCCAATTTCTGACGCAGATCACGCTGCAAGTCCTGCCTCTCCCATCTCCGCATTGGTTCATAGAAGCAGGTACCCACGTGCCATCTCCTCATTGGTTATACCCACGTGGGTGATTGAAAGACGAACTTTGTTGCCGGTTGTCGTGGAAGTACAATGAAAGTTTAGATGCAAATCGCCATATAAGTTCAAAGATGAAAAAGCCTGGAAGGAGGAGAGATGACTAGAAACGATTCGGTTGGCCGTTTTATGTGTGGATTAATTGTCGGAGTAGAGGTCCTTGTGCATTTCAGTTAAAATAACAACTCAATGTTTATATCCCAGGACAATTTAGCTAGCAACAGCAAGCTAGCTAAATAGGACAAATTAACGTTAGCTAGCAAGCTAGCTAGCTAAATTGCCATACATGTTTAATTCTTTTCGACCTGTCCCCAAATTAATGTCATTGGTTCAGAGTTTGTTTTGATATTTTAACCTGCTTGTCGTGATCGCGTTTGGTGTGGGGGGGGGCAAAATACATTTATGCACGATAGCGCAGCCGGTTTGGGTTCCGTGTTAGTTTTTGCATTATTTAAACCAAATTGAACACGTTTCATTATTTATTTGAGACTAAATTGATTTTATTGATGTATTATATTAAGTTAAAATAAGTGTTCATTGTTCATTCAGTAATGTTGTAATTGTCATTATTACAAGTATATATTTCAACGGCGATACCGATTTATTGGAGGACCAAAAAAAGCTGATACCGATTAAATCAGACGATTTTTTATATAAATCGGCTTTTTTTGGTCCTCCAATAAATCGGTATCGCCGTTGAAAAATCAGTCGACCTCTAGTTATTTGACATGTATATTTTTTTGACACGCAAATGGCGTTCCATAGAAATCCTGATTGAGAATGAAACGACTGAACAAATGAACAACGAAACAGCACAGCAAGTGAAAGAAATAGGTTTTGATGATGTTTTACTGGTAAATGGGGATATACGTAAATGCCAACAAAATAACTTTTTGGTCAGTGTGGTGTGAGCAAACTTTATTTAACTAGGCAAGTCAGTTAAGAACAAATTCTTATTTACAATGACGGCCTACCCCGGCCAAACCCAGACGACGCTGGGCCAATTATGCGCCGCCCTATGGGACTCCCAATCACAGCCTGATGTGATACAGCCTGGATTCGAACCAGGGACTGTAGTGACGCCTCTTGCACTGAGATGCGTTGCCTTAGACCGCTGCGTCCAAGTGTGTGTGTGTGTGTTAACTATTTAACTGTACTAGAACGCTTAAAAGGTCACAAAAAGTTTTTTGGGGCAAGGAACATAACCGGACATCGATATCGGCCAAAAATGTCATATCGGTGCATCACTAGTCACAACATCTATATTTTTTAGATGTCGTGACCAATGTTCCGTCCCAAAAAAATTTGGGCACTGACCAAATTTCAGGTCTGCTGAAATGTATTTTAAATCAGGGGAGAACACTACCAGCCCAGTCAGTTTTAAATCGTAAGATTCAGTATTCTGCTATTCCGGTTAGCTGATAATTCATACAGGCAAAAACAGGAAGGAGTCTCATCCCTCCTCACAGACAGCCTAGCCATTGGCCGTATACCGACAGGCATTTGCAGACAGGGAAGAATCTGCTCTGCTTACACAACAGCCCCTGAAAGGACACTGTCGGGAAGGGCAATGTTGTTCCATTTCCAGCACAGAATCTCTGACACATATATACACACACACAGCAGGCGATTCATACAGTACTATGCTCAAGAGCCCACTTGATAAGAGGCTAAAGCACGTACAGATCTGAGGGTAGGCTAGTAGGCAAACCCCTATCCAAAGAGGGAAAGGCCATCTAAAATGGTGGTTCGTCATTCCAGGGAGGTCTCTCCTCTGGTTTGCCTGTCTCAGGACACCTGCCCAATAAAAGTTGAGTGTCTGCGTGGAGCATGGTGCTGTACAAATCCAGACCGAATAATCCTCCAGTCATCTCTGGCCTCTCGCGCCAGGCTACTTTTAGAGCTCAAACACACCGGAAGGACTGTCAAAATGTTTGCCTGCCGACAGTACTTAGCACCTCTGTACAGAGTGTCAGCAGTCAATGTCTTTTGTGTTCACACAGCAAATACCTTAAAGTCGTCAGCCAAAGCCCTGTTAAAATACTCCAAACCAGGTGGCAGTAGCATTGTTTGGCAATGGATGTCTGTGTTGCTTTAGGGTCTAGTCCCCTCAAACTCAACTCTGGACCTTGACGCCAGTTCCACAGCGTTTCTTCATTTTCCCCCTCTAAAATCCAGGACCGATTTAGACCTGGGACAGGTTGATTTAATTTTCAGATAGAACAGAAAACCATCAGGATCCGGACCTCGTAGGGTAAGAGTTGAATACCCCTGGTCTAGTCAATGTTTTCTAGCTAGCTGATATATAACAAGCTAGCGAGATCAAAGAAACAATTATATTCACTGTCCATAAACACATACAGCCCATATATAAATTTTTGCTAGCTGGCTAACATTAGCATGACTCGCTAGCTGTTGTGCTAGCTAGGTAAAGACACTGCATTGACTCTTGGCAGCCAGCTACAGGCAGCTACGTCATGGAAACTAATCTATTGTGATTGAATTATGTTACTAGCTACAGTGGCGAGATAGTTAGCTTGGTAAAGCATTTAGTGTTGTGTGCATTGTGCTGCACTTACCACCCCATTAATTTCATAAGAAGTGTGTGACTACTTTGCTCAGTTAGCAAGCTAACGTTAGCTAGCTAATAAACAAACATGATCAAAAATCATTCAAGGAGAAAACTCCTTAGACATATAAGATGTAAAGAATTGCTCTAGAATTTTTTTGCAGCTTTATTGTTTTAGTTAGAACAATGCTGTCAGTTCCCCCACACGGAGGTTCCTACCCTCTGATTGGCTCAAAGTCAAGTTATCGGCCACTGCCGAGCATTGTGAATCCACAAGTAAAAACAGCAGGTTCGTCGGTACACAGCAGGTACATCTTTTGTTCTAGCAAAAGAAGGCCTCCTACTGTGATGCACCAACCAACAGTCAGATTCTCAGGTTGTTTTATGCTTTAGACATAGGCTTTTTCTCCCCCAGCTAATAGTATTACGACGGGCCAAGCAGGGAAGGAAGAGACAGCAAGGATGGGGTTACTAATAGCCAACCTTTCAGCTTCAGATCGTAGATGAACTTGACTTTGAGCGACTAAACGCACCGATTCCACATGTTCTCTCTGTCGCTCTTTAAAGAAAAACATTTCAGTCTGGGGGGGTTCAATGTGGCAGTTAATGGTGTTAGTCCACCCATGAGACATAGGAACAAAGCCAGTATCACTTCCTCAAAATAGTCAGAATGAATCTAAGATACTTAAAAAATTAAATTAAATTAAAACAAATCTGTCATTGACATTTTTGCAGAGGTTTTAGTCACTCAAATTTACATCAAGTAAATAAGTGAACATTGCTGCTGGGCTGGTCTATCCTACTGTCTGTGTTCTGCGGTAGGATTGTATAGAGCACAATCACCGCAGCTGTGTATCCTGGTGTTAGTGGGCAAGTGAGCATTGTCAAAATCAAAACCCAACCCTAAAGTAACTCATGACAAAACTCAATTTTGGATGAGACTGACCAAAATTATGCTACTTACTTCGTAGTCAATTTTGACACTAGAATAAATGTTTGACTAATATTGATGCCACATAGGCCGTTTTTGATCAGAAAAGTTGTTTATTGATTTCAGTTGCACTTTAAGGTAGAGTAAGAACAAAGCAGTGGCCAATTACTCAAATGTTTTAAGGGAACATGTGCTCTTCTCTCTATCCCCATTAGGCCTAATAGTATTAGCCTGGCCCGGGCAGCGGAGGAAAGGGTGTAGACTAAGCCTAAAAGCAAAGCGCTCATCCTCAAGACTTTGGACGCAGTAGAAAAGGAAGGATTTGAGAGGTCACAGATATTCAGAGGTTCATGATCTTGAGTCTTTATTCAGATATATAAATCTTTAGCCTTAGACTATGTGGGAAAGAAAGAATGACATCTGTTCTTGTGCAATTCCTCCTAAAGGCAATTTGTAAAATACAGCACTGAATGAAGCCCTTCTACAGCATACCGGTTTAAGGGGCCTGAGAGTCAAAGCCCTGGTCACAATTAGAGCTGGTGGGGGGGAAACTGAACGGCAACAACCACTTATCGTGAGCATTTTCCTGATATCGTTCATTACGATAAGTAGCCTATACTAGAGAAATGTGAAGTTTGAAATGAAATAAGTTTGCTAATATGGGTTATTGTTAATGGGACAATTGATGGCTACAACAAACTAGTAGTAGTTTAAAAGGTTTTTAAAAAGTTAAAAGTATCGTCCTTAATTCTGTCAATTTATTGCGATATGGATTTCTGTCCATATGACCGAGCTACAGTCACAATACAACATTACAAGCTGATCGATAAACCCATATACCAGAGGTATCAAACTCATTCCACAGAGGGCCGAGAGCGGGTTTTCGCTCCTCCCTTGCACTTGATGAATTAAGGTCACTAATTAGTAAGGAACTCCCCATACCTGGTAGTCTAGGGCTTAATTGAAAGGGAAAAGCCTGCAGTTTTATTTTTTAAATTTAACTAGGTAAGTCTGTTAAGAACAAATTCTTATTTACAATGACGGCCTACCCCGGCCAACTGTGCACCGCCCTATGGGACTGCCAATCACGGCCGGATGTGATACAAGCTGGATACTAGGCCCTCCATGGAATGAGTTTGACACCGCTGTAATATACACATCTGACACCTCATCCTCATCTCCACTGCAAAGTCAAGCTGTGCTCAGCACCACAATGCCACCAACCCTTGTCGCCCAATCAGAGCAGGAGGGGGATACATGCATCAGGGCTGACCAATAGATCCAAGAGGAGCAGACTGAGGAAATATCTGTGGAAGTTATCAATTATCTCTGCCTGAAGGCTAACACTGGGGCTCAGCAGGCAGAAACACTGCCCTGAGTGGCAATGAAAGAAGGTAAGAGTGTGTCTGTGAGATGAGGGTGTGAGGTGAATGGAGAGAGGTGGCAGGATGCTGCTATTGTTTAGGGCTTATCTGGGAAACTTAGAAATCAGCATGGGACATCTGTTTCAAGTCTGTCAATGATCTAGAGATTCTTAGGGTCGACAAAGAACAATGCATTGAAGCGAACAAATGAGTGGCATATCAGTTTCTGAATTTCAGAAATAAGTTGTCATTTTTTGAAAAACATCAGCCTTTTTCTGAAAAGTTCCTGGGAACCTCTGTTATAAAAGCTGATAGCACAAAAGAAACGGATTAGTTTTATTCCGAGACATATTTTCACAAACAATGGATTATTCGTGACTCATTGAATCTGACAGTTGCTGAATATGCCTGTACCTGAAGCCCAGCCTACTAAGTCAATAATGTCAGGGCAAAGACACAGAATGACTATTTAACTGTGTTATATAAATAGGCCTACAGATCAATGATAATGTGTTAGACACAATGTGCTTTAATTTTTCAGAGTAATTAATAAACAATGAAACAATAAATAATGGCAGCAGAAGACCTTTTGTTAGTTTCCATATCTGCTTCAGGGTAGACAAGAGGCCAGAGCTATTTGGGGACCAGAATGACAGCTGCGGTATGACGATCACCAGCAAAGAAAAGCCCTGGTTGAAAGCAATGTTGACACTAAACAACAGCACCAACTAGGCCTAAATGCAGACATTCAAATAGGATCAGAAAGTTTTCCCATTTTAAAGTGAGAGGAGAGGCTGACAGAGCAAATCATTGCTCTTGATTACATTATCAGCAATCCTGATGGTCAGATATGAATCATAGGATTTCTAGTGTACAGTCAGGGACTCAGAGGAAGTGGCACCCACAAGAGATTAACTAGGCCTCAACGGTACTCTGGTCGGCTCTCTTGTGAGCAGTATAGGAGTAAACAGATTTCTTTCTCACTCAAATGGAATTGAAAACTTGAACACAATAAAATGCACTCACTGAAAATGTCTGTGCAACAGACCTAGTGCACTTCAAATCATCTAGGCTTAGGCTATATCACATTGATAAAGAAAAGGAGAGCTGCACACCCTAGGAGCTCAGATTCAATAATTTTACAACCAACCTTGACAGGGTCGAAATGTTGGTTATAAAATTATTGCATCAGAGCTCCTAGAGTGTGGAGTTCTCCTTTTCTTTTTCAAATATTATACTCCGCTAGCCAGCGCCGCGCCTAAACAGGTGTGCGTTTCTCTCGCCTTCAGATAGATCAATCACATTGATAACATTATATGGTAACAAAGTTGCAAGTGATACTCGTGAACTTATTCAAATGCCACTCTGGAAATGGAATAAGGTGGTGTATTGTGTGCTTTGAAAAGCGTGGGTATGTTTTGAGGAATTCCTAAGCATTTTTTCTGTCCAAATGAAAGAACTTTTGCAGAATGGCAGTACAATACCATAATTGGTCATTCATAAGTGGGATGGGGGGGGGGAAGTAATCATACTCGATTGAGTTCTCAAATATGCACGGCTATAAAAGCCCCATTCTTTAAAATTACATTGTTTCACTTGGACGGTTTACGTTTTAGTATACAGTCTCAAATCACAAGAATGCACAAAACACATTTACCTTCAGAGCGTATTTATCTCCACTTCCTTTTTGGAATATCTCCAATACTTTCCCATTTATGCCCATGCCAAGGACTTGACTTGTAACTTTGTAGTCGTCAGTTATGGCATTCTTTTTTATTTGAAGAGGGTTGTGGGGTTTGACGAAAAACGGAGGAAAGGGGGCAGAGTTCAGATTTGGCGCTTGCTGTTGTTGCTGGTTCGGAAAGGCCGGTTGGTTCTGGTTCTGAGCGTTCGATAACATTGTTCTGATTTGGTTTGAGAGAGCGGGTTCACTTATAACTATTCCAATTTTACCGCAGGGAAATCCTCAGTTAAAAAAAAAAAAAAAAAAATAGTGGTTTCCTAATGCTAGCTACCTGCTGATATGTGGTCGAACTCGCATGCTAACGTTAGCTAGTTATACAATTAATACCTCAGTGCCAAATTCCAGTCGAGACTCGTGGCCTTAAAATAACTTTAGTTAGATTGCTAGCTAACACGCGTATTGGTTAAGCTACTTGCTCATGAACCGTCCCTTAATACTCAAAGTTATCTCGCGACAAAGCTAACTCTCTGAAGCTTCTAAATTCACTCGTTTCGACACTCTACCACCTGCATTGAAGTGAAGTCACCACCAGAAATAGGAGGAGCTTTTTTTCGTTAAGCATCCGCTTTCCGTTCTTTGAACATGTGTTTATCTTGTCCAGTATGGGTGGCTTTTCTATCTTTTCAAGGTAGCTCCCACTGAATAAAATCTTCACACTTCAGTATCGAACGACTCAGTCGACACGACTTTCAGGTTGTATCTTGTTTGTTTTTTTCCCCCACTCTCGCTACCGTCATGTCATAATGACCTCACACGTTTAGCTAGCTCGAGACTACTCTCCGGGAAGATCTCCATTTCTACCTACTTGCGCCCTCTCTCCTCGTATCCTTCTCAAAACCCATTGGACAAGACAGAAGTCCCGCCCCTCTGATCGTCTCCTCCAATGGGTTTCGAGAAAGAGAAGAGAAGACGCGAGGAGGATGCGAGAAGAATACAATTGAGATCTTCCCACAGATTGGATATTTTAAAGGCCCAGTGCAGTCAAAATTCAGTTTAAAGGCCCTTCACGCTTCAAAAACACCGACAGTCTTTTTGCATTTTGGTACAGCAGAATTACATTCATTTACAATGAAACGCTGCGTTTGCATTGCGGCGTTGCAGAGGCAGGTGCAGTGCATACATTGGATTTATCGAACGCATACCGGTTTGACAGAAATGGTAGCAGAAGGTGAATGTTGAACTTTTGTTGCATACATATCCAGATGCTGCGTGCTATTAATCGCAAAAACTCTGGCTGTGTGTTCGAAGCGTTAACGCCTCATATCCACCAGATGAATCAAGCTCTTTCTGTTCCACGGAGGTCATTAATTTTCAATGGAGAAGTCCGCAACGCTACTTTGGCGGTGCCGCACTAGGTAGCGGTGCATTCTCTGTTCCGCATGCATTCAATATTTCTTATCCTGCATTGCTTTACCTTGCGGTGGTACAAACAGAAGTACACACAGACTCCAACTAGCTATCTTTTAGCAAGTTGAAAGCGAAGCAAGTGCCTCAAGTACAGAAAATGGGGACTAGACATGACGAAACATCTGCATCTGGTGGACATTGTGCATAAAGGTCCAATGCGGACGTTTTTATCTCAATATCAAATAATTTCTTATGTGTAACAAATTAATTAAAGAATTACAATTGTCAAAAATTAACAAAAACAGCTTCTTAGCTAAATGTAATTTCTCAAGCAAGAATTTTGCTAGGACTGTCTGGGAGTGGTCTGAGGGGCCTAATTGGAGGAGCCTAATGATAGGGATGTGTAACCTAAAAACTAGTTGTTATTGGCAGAGAAGAGGGCAAACAATCTTTTAAAACAGCTCTTTGACTAAAAGTGCATTTTCATAATTTCTCAGTGTTATTTCAACCTCATAGTGGGGATATATATAAAGCACAGTAAAATCACGTGTTTGACTGCACTGGGCCTTTAAGGTATCTCATAGGACCCAATTTACGGCATTTGACAGAATCCTTCCGGACGTAGTTTGTGATGCACTAAAAAAAGCTGCTGTCCATTTTCGTTATGAATGTTTGTTTTGTTTTTTAAGAACTTGCGAAGTGTGGGTTTAAATTTAGCTAGTAAATATAATTGAATACATTTTAAGATTAAGAACTAGAGTTGACGACGGTGTCGTTTTCAGTATGTTACCGAAAGGGTTCTGTGTCAAGTCCAACACAGTGATTAAACGCTCCGATAGGTGAGGAGTCACTCGTTCCACATTAAACTCAACGATTTACAATGGAGTTGAGCGACGACTAGTGGGCCGACTGGAGCTCCGACGTTTTAATGAAAAAACGACACATTTCAGCACCCAAAGAATAGGCAGCAATTACACACGGTATTTTCTATTCGCCACTCAACTCAACAGGCATCCAGCCTCTTTGGTAGTTAGAAAGGTACCCGGAAAAGATATGCCATTTCATCTATGCTAGATTGTGACAGACCTGTAGGTCGTTTCGTTTGATTTCAATCACTTTTTGACCGCACACCTTTTTAATTTGAACAAAACCTCCCATACATATTTGCTCATGGTAGAAGTGGTCAGAAAGTGACTCTTTGGACCTGATTGCCAAAACATTCAGTAGAGGAGGTGCCTAAAGTGTACAATTTTTGCATACTCCACCATACCATGAGACATCCATGTCTTCATCACTGGAAAAGATTAACGGTCCAGTTTGATATCATTTAAAAGCTTACAAGAGTGTTGTCAAACTCTTTGATCATTTCTATAACTTTAAAATGTTTTGTATCTTTAATTTAAATTCTCAAAAAATGCATAAACTCAGATTATTTTCAATTTTCACCTGTGTTATAGTTTATGCGGCGTTCAAACAACTGGGAACTCTGAAAATTACCAGGTCAAATCATGACGTCAGTGATCTTCAGGTCAGAAAGTATGAGCTCTGGAAAGAGGCCCGAATTCTGAGTTTGATGATTGTTCAAATAGATTTTTCCCCCAGTCGGATCTCTCTTTTTCTTTTCTTCTCGAGGTCCCAGTTGTTTTTAATGCACTTAAGTCAGAGAGTTCCGAGTTCCCAGCTGTTTTGAACACAGCATTAGACCCTATTTTATATCATCTGAAGTGTTTGAGTTGTGGCCGCCATCGGTTGAAACCATAGAGATAGATAGAGGACTCAGCGTTGTGTCTGACAGCATGGGCAGTGCCATTGAGGCTATTTCCATTTAAGCAGTCCATTTTCATGACTCCAACAGGGTCACAAGGAGAGATCAGCCAATGAAGTTGGAAGTCATACCTGTTGACTACATTAAAATGGTGGAAGCCCTCAATGACGCTGCCCATGCTAATACAGCTTTTTGGCCACTATGATTCATTATGATTGAGACACCATGCTCTTAACACAAGGTGGGTGTTAAATTTACTAAAATGGGAATGGGAATCAAATGGTACACAAAGATGGTTGGACGTCTACACATCAGATACTATTGACTTGAATGGTAATATCAGTTGTTTTAAAGTACACTGTCAATCTTCCATAGGAAACCTATTGAAATCATAGAAATATTGATAATAGAATAGACATTCCCATTTAAGTTGACATTCGACGATGGGTGAACCAACGGCCATCTTTGTGGTAGTAATTAAATTACAATTTCTAAATTGCAGTGGTCAGAAGGATAGGTTCATTCTATTAATTATATTTCTATGATTGAAATGACACCCACCCTGATATAAAACTCAACCGTTTGTATTTTCCAGTGATGAAGACATGTATGTCTCATGGTATGGTGGGGTATGCAAAATGGGTAAACTTTCAGCACAAATCTCTTGAATGTTTTTGCATTCAGGTCCAAAAAGTCACTTTCTGACCACTTCTAACATGGGCAAATATGTATGGAAAAGTTTCATTCAAATGTAAAGGGTGAGGTAAAAAAAAAAGTGATTGAAATCAAATGGAATAACCCCTGTTCCATTTTCTAGAGTCACACTCACAAACAACTAAAGATGTACATGGTGCTTATAATTCACATAGGATTTTTGTGGATTGAAGCATCACAACATTTCCTGAAACCCTTTTCACGTAGATTACAACAATATTTCATATTGACCCTCTACCCACCTTAGGAGGAAGCTGAAAGCTGACATATCCATAGCCTTTCCCTCTCTGTCTACGGAGAAACTGTCCGAGTTGGTCCCAAACAAATAGGAGCTCAATGTAGTGAAGATCTATGCCCACAAGGGAGATGTAGTCACCCTCTCCGTGCTTCATAAGAACCCAGTGTTCTTTGAGCTGGAGAAACGCGTCTATCCCACAGGTAGGGTTAAAATCAACATGTCTATCCCACAGGAAGGGTTACAGTCAACATGTCTATCCCACAGGTAGGGTTACAGTCCAAATGTCTCAAGTGGCAGAGATGCACTGACCGTACAACTCAGGAAAAAAAATAGAAATCTTGACTACTGTATGTCTTGTTGTTTTCCAGTGTATAAGCTTTGGCGTTATCCCCATGTCTTGCCAGCATTCACAACATGGCCTCCAGTGTTACATAAGCTGGCTGCAGGGGCAGGTATGGTTATTTGTCCTACATAAAACCTGGATTGATATTAATCAATGTATCAGTCATTCACATGTATTCTGAAACTCTATCCTCCATTTTCCACTTCTCCACAGATCTCATGCTGCCTGGAGTGGTGGTGCCTCCAAGTGGTCTCCCAGAGGTGAAGAAGGGGGACTTCTGTGCTGTTAAAGTTGTTAGCAACAGGAAGGTTGATTGACTGAATCCATTTGCAGTCATGATTAGCTGTTACCGCTGTCTATAATGAACACATTGACATACTGTAAACACATTGACAATGGCAGGCTTCATATTCTTGCTCACAACGTTGTGGTTGTTTGTTGCCAGGGCTCCCGTGGCAGTGGGCACTGGTGCACTGCCACCATGTCCGATGCAGGGCCTGGGCATGAAGGGCAGAGGAGTGTCAATATTCCACACCTACATGGACAGCCTGTGGTGAACACAGATGATCCAGTCAAACTCCACACACTGCAGCATGGTTAGTGTCAATAAGTATAACCCGCACACAGCATTCCCAATCTACTATCATTATGGAATTTGGATGTGTCCACATTCCTGATGTGGACACTGAGGGTGTCGAGGCAATGTATGGAGAGGAAGAAGAGGATGATGAACAGGCCACTGACGGGGGTGAAGAGGAACCGTGTCCCAACCCAGAGGACCCGAGAAGCCCACACCTGCCAGCAATTGCTAATAACCCATCCGCAACCGCCCGACTATATGTGAAAATCTGTACCCCGACCATAACCTGCTAATATAGAAAATGTGCTGTAGGCTACAGTCAGAGACGACATAACCATTTTTTGACGGGGTGCAGGATATATTTTTTTTGCCCGATTTAGATATGTTTCTGCTTATAGTTTCAGACATTTTGGTATGCTATTTGTTAGTCAACTTGTCTATAATTAGATACATGCAGCTTCTCTTCTGTCATTATATGTTGCCCTAGAAGATTAAATAAACCCAATTCTGCTTGGATGCATATTTGATGTGATTAAAATACTATCAGCTTTTATGATGCTGATAAAGATAGCACCTCTACAGACGGTATCTAACTGCACATTTGCATTCTCTCAAGATGCTGAAAGAAATAAATCATATTTTTCCACTCTTTTTCCCCAAGTCAAAATGTAGCCTAGATTTGAAGGAGTTAATATTAAGGCTATGTGAGAGGTTATAGACATACAGTCAGTGTCCAGATTTCAGTTTCCATTTAACCCATCTGAACAGGAGGCTACAGTTCCCTTGACAGGCCATGGCCTATTAAGTCCCCGTCTTGTGACTGCCGAATTTGTAGGCTATATCGCCTCACAATCATCACACATAACATAGCCAGCACTGCTATTATCCTCTTTTACCACTTCACCAAATATAACTTTTTTGGCCCTCCTTTCTCTTTATTTTCAACTCTCCAATTCACGGCGCTTCTCTTATTGAATTTAACTCAGACATTGTCCTTTTTGTTTCCGTGGATTGACGTTGACTTTTTCTGCCCGTTCCCAAAAGCATTTGGCATGTAAGCTATTTGCCCCGTTTACAGTTAATCCCTAAAAGTTTAGGCTAACGCACTACTACCATATAGCCTCAAGAAAGAAAAACCTCAATGTAGCCTATATATATATAAATTGCACAATAAGTATACATGTATGGATTTTTTAATATATTGTTTGCTCTTTATTCAACCTGCCTGCCACCCGCCCTTCATCCACACAATATTTCATGACCATGCGGATATAACCATGGGGACTGCAGGTTATGAATCAACCCGCGCATCACTACCACAAGGTAACTATTACTGCTCAACTGGAGAACAAGTGAGAGGAGAGATTGGCAGTTATTATGATACAGCTACAGTGCATTCGGAAAGTTTAAAGACCCCTTGACTTTTTCCACATGTTACGTTACAGCCTTATTCTAAAATTGATTACATTTTTAAAAAGTCCTCATCAATCTACACGCAAAATCCCATAATGACAAAGCAAAAACAGTTTTTTGGACATTTTTGCAAATTTATAAAAAAACGTATTTACATAAGTATTCAAACCCTTTGCAATGAGACTCGAAATTGATCTCAGGTGCTTCCTGGTTCCTCTGATCATCCTTGAGATGTTTCTACAACTTGATTGGAGTCCACCTGAGATAAATTCAATTGATTGGACATTATTTGGAAAGGCACACACCTGTCTATATAAGGTCCCACAGTTGATAGTGCAGGTCAGAGAAAAAACCAAGCCATGAGGTTGAAGAAATTGTTCGTAGAGCTCCGAGACAGGATTGTGTCAAGTCACTCATCTGGGAAGGGTACCAAAACATTTCTGCAGCATTAAAGGTCCCCAAGAACACAGTGACCTCCATCATTCTTAAATGGAAGAAGTTTGGAACCACCAAGACCACCAAGACCGCCCAGCCAAACTGAGCAATCGGAGGAGAAGGGCCTTGGTCAGGGAGTTGACCAAGAACCCGATGGTCACTCTGACAGAGCTCTAGAGTTCCTCTGTGGAGATGGGAGAACCTTCAAGAAGGACAACCATCTCTGCAGCACTCCACTAATCAGAACTTTACGGTAGAGTGGCCAGACGGAAGCCACTACTCAGTAAGAGGCACATGACAGCCCGCTTTGAGTTTGCCAAAAAGCACCTAAAGGACTCTCAGACCATGAAAAACATGATTCTCTGGTCAGATGAAACCAAGATTGAACTCTTTGGCCTGAATGCCAAGCGTCACGTCTGGAGGAACCCTGGCACCATCCCTACGGTGAAGCATGGTGGTGGCAGCATCATTCTGTGGGGATGTTTTTCAGCGGCAGGGACTGGGAGACTAGCCAGGATCAAGGGAAAGATGAACGGAGCAAAGTACAGAGAGATCCTTGATGAAAACCTGCTCAGGACCTCAGACTGGGGCGAAGGTTCACCGTCCAACAGGACAACGACCCTAAGCGCACAGCCAAGACAACACAGGAGTGGTTTCGGTACAAGTCTCTGAATGTCCTTGAGTGGGCCAGCCAGAGCCCGGACTTGAACCTGATCAAACATCTCTGGAGAGCCTGAAAATAGCTGTGCAGCAACGCTCCTTATCCAACCTGACAGAGCTTGAGAGGATCTGCAGGGAAGAACGGGAGAAGCTCCACCAATACAGGTGTGCCAAGCTTGTAGCATCATACCCAAGAAGACTCAAGGCTGTAATCGCTGCCAAAGTGTTTCAACAAAGTACTGAGTAAAGGGTCTGAATACTTATGTAAATGTGATATTTTTATTTTTTATACATTTGCAACAATTTCTAAAAAACTGTTTTTGCTTTGTCATTACGGGGTATTGTATGTTGTTTGAGGGGGTACATTTTTGGGGGTTTAGAATAAGGCTGTAACGTAACAAAATGTGGAAAAAGTCAAGGGGTCTGAATGCTTTCCGAATGCACTGTAACTGCCAAATTAAAGGAAACACCAACATAAAGTGTCTTAAATAGGGCGTTGGGCCATCACGAGCCATCGGAACAGCTTCAATATGACCAGTGCGAAAAAGCACTTAAAATGTATGCACTCACTACTGGATAAGAGCTAAATGACTGAAATGTATAATGTAGAGTCATGATGCATCACAGCTCACTGGAGGGCGCGCAATTCAAATAAATTCAAATAAATATTATGGATTTTAAACATTTAGGTACGTAAGTGTCTTATATCGGCTGAAAGCTTAAATTCTTAATCTAACTGCACTGTCCGATTTACAGTAGCTATTACAGCGAAAACATGCCATGCGATTGTTTGAGGACGACGCCCCACATCAAAATATTTTTCCAACGGCACAGGTTTCAGACATTCACATATAAAGATGAAATATTCACTTTTTGAAAATCTTCCTCTGATTTGTCATCCAAAGGGTCCCAGCTATAACATGTAGTGTTGTTTTGTTAGATGAAATCCTTCTTTATATCCCAAAAAGTAAGTTTAGTTGGCACCATCGATTTGAGTAATCCACTCGTTCAACTTGCAGAGAAAGGAAACCGAAAATCTACCCCTAAACTTTGTTTCAACAAGTCAAAATATGTTTCTATTTACTCCTCAGATAGCCTAAAATGTAATCAAACTGTAATATTTATTTCGGAAAGAAGTATGTTCAATAGGAAACCGATTTTAGCAGGTGCGTAATTTCTTCATGGTGCACAAACACGGATTTCCAAGGCTGTGTCCTTCTACTAAAACTGTTATTTCTTATTCGTTGTTGAAGTTACAAGCCTGAAACCTTGAACATAGACTGCTGTCACCATGTGGAAGCCATGGGAATTGCATCCAGGGAGCTAATTTACAATATTACCTTTCTCTTGCATTTCTAAGAGGATGGTCTCTCTCAAAAAAAAAGAAATCTGGTTTGTTTTTCTTTGGATTTTCTCCTACCATATCTATTGTGTTATATTCTCCTACATTATTTAAAAATTTCTTCAAACTTCAAAGTGTTTTCTTTCCAATGGTACCAATTATATGCATATCCTGGCTTCGGGGCCTGAGCTACAGGTAGTTTACTTTGGGCACGTCATTCAGGTGGAATTGGAGAAAAAAAGGGCCTAGCCCTAAAGTTTTAAACAGCATGATCATAACACAGGGGCACCTTGTGCTGGGGGACAATAAAATGCCACTCTAAAATGTGCAGTTTCGCCACACAACACAATGCCACAGATGTCTCAAGTGTTGAGGGAATATGCAATTGGCATGCTGACTGCAGGAATGTCCACCGGAGCTGTTGCCAGAGAATTGAATGTTAATTTCGCTACCATAAGTCACCTCCAGCATCGTTTTAGATAATTTGGCAGTACGCCCAACTGGCCTCACAGCCCCAGACCGTGTGTAACCACGCCAGCCCAGGACCTCCCACATCCAGCTTCTTCACCTGCGAAATCGTCTGAGACCAGCCACCAGGACAGCTGATGGAACTATGGGTTTGCACAACCGAAGAATTTCTACACAAACTGTCAGAAATCATCTTAGGGAAGCTCATCTGTGTGCTCGTCATCCTCATCTGGGTCTTGACCTGACTGCAGTTCGGCGTCGTAACCGACATCAGTGGGCAAATGCTCACCTTCAATGGCCACTGGCATGCTGGAGAAGTGTGCTCTTCACAGATTAACTCTAGTTTCAACTGTACCAGGCAGATAGCAGACAGCGTGTATGGCGTCGTGTGGCAGATCGGTTTGCTGATGTCAACGTTGTGAACAGAGTGCCCCAAGGTAGAGTTGGGGTTATGGTATGGGCAGGCATGAGCTACGGACAACGAACACAATTGCATTTGTTGATGGAAATTTGAATGCACAGAGATTCCGTGACGAGATCCTGAGGCCCATTGTCGTTCTATTCATCCGCCGCTATCACCTCATGTTTCAGCATGATAACGCATGTCGCAAGGATCTTTACACAATTCCTGGAAGCTGAAAATTCCCCACTTCTTCCATGGCCTATATTCTCACCAGACATGTTTGGGATGCTCTGGATCGACGTGTACGACAGCTTGTTCCAGTTCCTGACAATATCCAGCAACTTCGCACAGCAAGTGAAGAGGAATGGGACAATATTCCACAGGCCACAATCAACAGCCTGATCAACACTATGCGATGGAGATGTGTCGCGCTGCATGAAGCAAATGGCGGTCACACCAGATACTGACTGGTTTTCTGATCCACGCCCCCAACTTTTTTAAAGGTATCTGTGACCACCAGATGCTTATATGAACTGTAACTCAGTAAAATCTTTGAATGTTGTGTTTATATTTTTGTTCAGTGTATAATGGGCCAGTACATTGGCCTGTCAGAATGGGAATAACACCTCGCTGAGTGGATAATGTCTGCTCTGCTGTTTGATCTCCACTGTGACATGACCGTAAGCATTTATGACTGGAAAGATCAGGGGCTGGATAGATCAGGCTATAGCACTCCATTACTGCAGGTGTCTGCTCCGCCTCTAAGGATTTTATATTTCTGCAGTTGACAACCAAGGGAATGCTTGTCGAAATATCACTTAGTGTCTGCATTCTCTTGCCCAGTCCCTTTTGAAGTGATACTGTGGAAAAAATCATGCAGGCTCTGACTGGAATATGGCTTGAAATAGAACATTAATGAAATGGATGAGATAACTTTTTACGGTCTCTCAGTCCCATTGTGAGTTGCTTCAGATTAGAATATGCAGACTCACCCTTTTTCTCTCCTCTCATAGCTGACTGAGTGGTGGAGAGGACATCCAGACTCACCCTTTCTCTCTCCTCTCATGGCTGACTGAGTAGGGGGAGAGGACATCTATCTGTGTATGTGTCTAGTGGTACAGGTACAGTATAAAACACAGTTAGCCAGGCAGCATAGCAGCGAGTCCCTAGATGATGCACTCCTAGGCTGGTCCCCATGCCACTGCCACAACTTGTAGTCTGTGATGTCAAAAGTAGTGCATTTAAGGAGTAGGGTTGCATAACCAAATTTAATGCTAAACATTTGTCCTATGAATTGATGACACAAATTCTTCCTGCTCCGATCTAATCTCATCAGATGAAGCATACATTTTATTGAGGAGTTTAGTATACTGCTGAAGCCAGCCAACAGATGGCACTGTGTGGATATTTATGGTAAAAGGTTCCTTTCCAATGGTTTGATCTTCTTTTAAGCTCACATTTTCAACTCCACAAGCAAGGAATCTGGTCTGCACCACATTGCACAATATTGTACAATCTTACATGGCAATTAGCTGGCCTAAAGACATCTCTGTGCAAATGTTCAACACTGAAAATCGTTTACTGTTGTTCCCATGCAATGACTGGCCCCAGGAAGTGAGTGATGGCTTTTGGGGCACCGACGGGGAACACAGTGACAGTAATGACAATAATCATGGCTTCAGGCCTCAATTTAGTAGATAATAGGCTCCAGCAATGTGATTTTCCAACTTAACCTCAATTAATTCTTTGTCCTGGGGTGCTTGCCTGCTTGACATTTTACAGAACGGCACCCCAAACCAGCTGATTAGAGGTGGATAGAAAGGGATTTCTGCTGCTCATAAAACATGTTCAAAGCAGAGGGGAATGCCTTGGAGGAGGAGTGAACATCTCTAATAGATTATAACCGCAGACTTCATCTGTCAGGCCCCACCTTATCTCTCAGGCCCCTCTCAGAAGTTACAAACGTCACTTCCAGGCCTGAGACAAGAAGGAAGCAGAAGCTTTTTTTCTGTTTACCAAAGAGAGGATAGCATCCAAACAACTGACAACACACTTTGGGTCGAAACTAAAACACAATGAACATATGAACGGTACACAGTGTCCTTCGCCCCCGCCTGCCAAGCACTGTTTTCCCGCAGTTCTGTTAACGTTACATCTGCTATCCAAAGCATCAACAGACTACACATCAATTCTAAGCTAAATCATTGCACATTAGTTAAACTACAATGATGGCATAGCCCATTGTGCTTTTATTTCCCTTTTGACCCACATTTTAATTGAATAGACAATCAGGGGAATTCCAGAATATCAAATGTGTCACTTAAACATAAGCAGGAGATGAGGGCCCTGAGAGATGAGGGGCCTGAGCGATGAGAGGGAGGGGCCTGATATATTAGGGGGAGGGGCCTGATATATGGGGGGAGGGCCATGATATGTGAGAGGGGGCTGAGAGATGAGGGGGAGGAGCCTGCTATATGAGTGGGAGGGGTCTGATATATTAGGGGAAGGGACCCGCTATGTGAGGGGGAGGATCCTGGGAGATGCCTGAGAGATGAGAGGGGCCTGAGAGATGAGGGTGAGGGACCTGAGAGATGAGGTCTACAGCTGGAACACCTCTCAACAACACAGGCATGTAACCGTTTGAAAAGACAGGAGTAGAGTAGGGGTGGTTGGAATTAGAAGAAGAAAAAAAACAACTTCTGACACGTGCGCTGGTTGCTATATTAGCAGAGGCCTTGTTGCCAGGGAAACCAGGGTTCCGCAATCAGTATTCTGAGCGCTGAATAGGAATAGCTGAGGAGAATTCGATGCCTCGGCTCACATCTAGGGTCATCTCGTACTTCAAACATCCCCGGGCTGTCCACTAAATCTGCCTTCCACCCCCACCATAGGGGATCCACCATACGTCACCACTACCCCCTGCTAAATCGTAGTCTCTACAGAGGTGAATTATAGCTATATGTCGCCATTGATACAGTATTTGTGTTCCAAAAAGACACATATAGTACAGTGCTCTTGACCAGTAGAGCACCATTTGAGCCAGAGCCAGTGTGCCTCTATCCTCATACTGAACATAAACATGAGCGTGATCACTCAGCGCCTGAGGATGTTATGTAACCCTGTAAGCTGTAAGCTGGTCATTAGGAAATATGTTTTTAAACATTTCTGATAGTATTTGGCGTGCATTCAATCCCATTCAGTAGATAGGGATGGTGGTAGTAAAAGGGTATCATTCTGGTGCAACTGTTGAAGATGGTTTTATCTTCCACAGTTCCATTAACTCTGGCCCAAATTCAATCAAACTCGGGTTGCAGTGCAGGGGAGTGTGCACAGGCAGTGGTTTGTAACCAAGACATGGTGTAAACATTTCTGTGGTGCGTTCGATAATAGTCCAGCCTACAATTTAATAGAGACAGTAGATATAGCTGGTCTGTTGTAATATAATACAGAAAGTAGATGTAGCTGGACTGTCATAATTTAATTGAGATACTAGATCTAGCTGGTCTGTCACAATATACTAAAGGCAGTAGATACAGCTGGTCTGCCATGATATGAGACAGTAGATCTAGCTGGTCTGTCATAATATAATAGAGACAGTAGATCTAGCTGGTCTGTCGTAATATAATATATATAATAGATCTAGCTGGTCTGTCATGAAATAGAAGAGACAGTAGATGTAGCTGGTCTGTCATAATGTAGTAGAGTCAGTAGATCTAGCTAGTCTGCCATAATATAATAGAGTCAATAGATGTAGCTTTTCTTTCGTAATATAATAGAGATAATAGATCTAGATAGTATGTCGTAATATTTTAGAGACAGTAGATGTAGCTGGTATGTCATAATTTAATAGAGACAGTAGATATAGATGGTCTGTCGTAATATATTAAAGACAGTAGATGTAGCTGGTCTGTCATAATACAATAGATATAATAGATGTAGTTGGTATGTCATAAAATAGTAGAGACAGTAGATCTAGCTGGTCTTTCGTAATACAAATGAGACAGTAAATCTAGCTGGTCTTTCGTAGTATAATTGACAGAGTAGATCTAGCTGGTCTGCCATAATATAATTGAGACAGTAGATCTAGCTGGTCTGTCACAATATAAAAGAGGCAGTAGATCTAGCTGGACTTTCGTAATGCAAATGAGACAGTAGATCTAGCTGGTCTGTCACAATATAATAGAGACAGTAGATCTAGCTGGTCTGCCGTAATATGATAGAGACAGTAGATCTAGCTGGTCTGCCGTAATATATTAGAGACAGTAGATGTAGCTGGTCTGTCATAATATAATATAGACAGTAGATCTAGCTGGTCTGTCATAATATAGTAGAGACAGTAGATCTAGCTAGTCTGCCAAAATA
Source organism: Salvelinus namaycush (assembly GCF_016432855.1). Lineage (NCBI taxonomy): Eukaryota > Metazoa > Chordata > Actinopteri > Salmoniformes > Salmonidae > Salvelinus > Salvelinus namaycush. The sequence goes on along the minus strand of NC_052322.1, from coordinate 36,158,489 downwards.
TAATAGAGACAGTCGATCTAGCTGGTCTGACGTAAAATAATAGAGACAAAAGATATAGATTGTATGTCGTAATATTTTAGAGACAGTAGATGTAGCTGGTATGTCATAATATAATAGAGACAGTAGATATAGATGGTCTGTCGTAATATATTAAAGACAGTAGATGTAGCTGGTCTGTCATAATACAATAGATATAATAGATGTAGTTGGTATGTCATAAAATAGTAGAGACAGTAGATCTAGCTGGTCTTTCGTAATACAAATGAGACAGTAAATCTAGCTGGTCTTTCGTAGTATAATTGACAGAGTAGATCTAGCTGGTCTGCCATAATATAATTGAGACAGTAGATCTAGCTGGTCTGTCACAATATAAAAGAGGCAGTAGATCTAGCTGGACTTTCGTAATGCAAATGAGACAGTAGATCTAGCTGGTCTGTCACAATAAAATAGAGACAGTAGATCTAGCTGGTCTGTCGTAATATAATAGAGACAATAGATCTAGATGGTCTGTCGTAATATATTAGAGAGAGTAGATGTAGCTGGTCTGTCATAATATTATATAGACAGTAGATATAGCTGGTCTGTCATAATATAGTAGAGACAGTAGATCTAGCTAGTCTGCCAAAATATAATAGAGACAGTAGATCTAGCTGGTCGGTCGTAATGTAATAGAGACAATAGATATAGATTGTATGTCGTAATATTTTAGAGACAGTAGATGTAGCTGGTATGTCATAATTTAATAGAGACAGTAGATATAGATGGTCTGTCGTAATATATTAAAGACAGTAGATGTAGCTGGTCTGTCATAATACAATAGATATAATAGATGTAGTTGGTATGTCATAAAATAGTAGAGACAGTAGATCTAGCTGGTCTTTCGTAATACAAATGAGACAGTAAATCTAGCTGGTCTTTCGTAGTATAATTGACAGAGTAGATCTAGCTGGTCTGCCATAATATAATTGAGACAGTAGATCTAGCTGGTCTGTCACAATATAAAAGAGGCAGTAGATCTAGCTGGACTTTCGTAATGCAAATGAGACAGTAGATCTAGCTGGTCTGTCACAATAAAATAGAGACAGTAGATCTAGCTGGTCTGTCGTAATATGATAGAGACAGTAGATCTAGCTGGTCTGTCGTAATATATTAGAGAGAGTAGATGTAGCTGGTCTGTCATAATATTATATAGACAGTAGATATAGCTGGTCTGTCATAATATAGTAGAGACAGTAGATCTAGCTAGTCTGCCAAAATATAATAGAGACAGTAGATCTAGCTGGTCGGTCGTAATGTAATAGAGACAATAGATATAGCTTGTCTGTCGTAATATAATAGAGACAGTAGATATAGCTGGTCTGTCATAATATAATAGAGACAGTAGATGTAGCTGGTCTGTCGTAATATAATATATATAATAGATCTAGCTGGTCTGTCATAAAATAGTAGAGACAGTAGATCTAGCTGGTCTGTCATAATATAGTAGAGACAGTAGATCTAGCTAGTCTGCCATATTATAATAGAGACAGTAGATCTAGCTGGTCTGTCGTAATATAATAGAGACAATAGATCTAGATAGTATGTCGTAATATTTTAGAGACAGTAGATGTAGCTGGTCTGTCATAATACAATAGATATAATAGATGTAGCTGGTATGTCATACAATAGTAGAGACAGTAGATCTAGCTGGTCTTTCGTAATACAAATGAGACAGTAAATCTAGCTGGTCTTTCGTAGTATAATTGACAGAGTAGATCTAGCTGGTCTGCCATGATATAATTGTGACAGTAGATCTAGCTGGTCTGTCACAATATAAAAGAGGCAGTAGATCTAGCTGGACTTTCGTAATGCAAATGAGACAGTAGATCTAGCTGGTCTGTCACAATAAAATAGAGACAGTAGATCTAGCTGGTCTGTCATAATATAATAGAGACAGTAAATCTAGCTGGTATTTCGTAGTATAATTGAGACAGTAGATCTAGCTGGTCTGTCATAATATAATAGAGACAGTAGATCTAGCAGGTCTATCATAATATATTAGAGACTGTAGATGTAGATGGTCTGTCATAATATACTAGAGACAGTAAATCTAGCTGGTCTTTCGTAATATAATAGAGACAGTAGATCTAGCTGGTCTTTCGTAATATAATTGAGACAGTAGATATAGCTGGTCTGTCGTAATATAATAGAGACAATAGATATAGACAGTCTGTCGTAATATATTAGAGACAGTAGATCTAGCAGGTCTTTCGTAATACAAATGAGACAGTAAATCTAGCTGGTCTTTCGTAGTATAATTGACAGAGTAGATCTAGCTGGTCTGCCATGATATAATTGAGACAGTAGATCTAGCTGGTCTGTCACAATATAAAAGAGGCAGTAGATCTAGCTGGACTTTCGTAATGCAAATGAGACAGTAGATCTAGCTGGTCTGTCACAATAAAATAGAGACAGTGGATCCAGCTGGTCTGCCATAATATAATAGAGACAGTAAATCTAGCTGGTCTTTCGTAGTATATTTGAGAGAGTAGATCTAGCTGGTCTGTCATAATATAATTGAGACAGTAGATAGAGCAGGTCTAACATAATATATTAGAGACTGTAGATGTAGCTGGCCTGTCATAATATACTAGAGATAGTAAATCTAGCTGGTCTTTCGTAATATAATAGAGACAGTAAATCTAGCTGGTCTTTCGTCGTATAATTGAGAGAGTAGATCTAGCTGGTCTGCCATAATATAATAGAGACAGTAGATATAGCTGGTCTGCCATAATATAATAGAGACAGTAGATCTAGCTGGTCTGTCATAATATAATAGATCTAGCTGGTCTGTCATAATATAGTAGAGACAGTAGATGTAGCTGGTCTGCCATAACATAATATAGAGAGAGTAGATCTATCTGGTATGTCGTAATTTAATAGAGACAGTAGATATAGCTGGTCTGTTGTAATATAATACAGAAAGTAGATGTAGCTGGACTGTCATAATTTAATTGAGATACTAGATCTAGCTGGTCTGTCACAATTGTCACGACTTCTACCGAAGTCGTTGCCTCTCCTTGTTCGGGCGGTGTTCGGCGGTCGACGTCACCGGTCTTCTAGCCATCATCGATCCATTTTTCATTTTCCATTGGTTTTGTCTTGTCTTCCCACACACCTGTTTTCAATCCCATCCATTATCCTCTTGTGTATTTAACCCTCTGTTTCCCCTCATGTCTTTGTCAGAGATTGTTTCTTGTTAGTATTGTTTTTATGTGTATAGGTGCGCGACGGGTCTTCGTACCCATATTTGTTTTGTTCGTTTCTTATTTAGTGTTATGGAGCATGTATTTGGACTTTCATTAAAAGACTCCATTTTACACTACGTTTGACTCACCTGCGCCTGACTTCCCTGCCACCTATACAAACGACTCTGACAGAATCTCTGACCCAATATGAAGTCAGCAGGAGAGGACACTACGCTCATGGAGGTGGAGGAACGCGTCCGGGAACAAACGGAGGAGATTGAATGTTTGAGCGCAGTCATGGATCGCATTGTCCAGAAAATGGACCGCTGGGAGAGACAGGGAGTTTCTCCAGCGCCTCCACTCCCACAACCAGGGTATTCCTTGAACACTTTTTCCCCTCCTGAACCGAACAAAATCCATTTACCCCTACCCATTGGATACAACGGAGATACTGCCGGCTGTGTGTAGAGAGGAGGATGCGGCGTTGGACGATTTTGAGGAGTTCATCCGCCATTTCCGGAGAGTATTCGACCACCCATCCGAAGGCAAAGCGGCGGGTGAGCGCCTCTATCATCTGAGGTAGGAGACGAGGAGTGCACAGGAGTTTGCTTTGGAGTTTAGAACCTTGGCTGCCGGCGCTGGATGGAGCGACAGGGCCCTGATCGACCAGTACCGCTGTAGTCTACGCGAGGACGTCCGTCGGGAGCTGGCCTGTAGAGACACCACCCTCAACTTCGACCAGCTGGTGGACATGTCCATCAGGCTGGACAACATGCTGGCTACTCGTGGACGTCTAGATCGGGGTCTGGTTGTTCCATCCTCCCGCACCCTCTCTCCCGAACCTATGGAATTGGGAGGGATGGTGCGCAGGGAGACCGGAGGGGGTTCCTGCTCGAGCACCATTTATGGTCGCAGAGATCACACTGCTGGTCGGTGCCGGGTTGGTTCCTCTGGGAATAGAGAAGGCAGGCAGGGCACTCTGGCATCACCCCAGGTGAGTAGGCACCATTCTCATCCAGAGCCCTCTGTCGCACTTATGTTTGTCTCTGTCACTTTTCCGGACTTTTCCCTGCATTCCCAGTATAAGGCGCTAGTAGATTCAGGCGCAGCTGGGAATTTCATTAATAAAGATCTAGCTCATAGTTTAGGGATCCCTATTGTTTCTGTGGATATGCCTTTCCCTATTCATGCCTTAGATAGTCGACCATTAGGTTCAGGGTTTATCAGGGAGGTCACCGCACCTTTGTGTATGATAACGCAGGAGGGTCACAAGGAGAAGATTAGTCTTTTCCTTATTGATTCTCCTGCGTATTCTGTGGTGCTAGGCCTACCCTGGTTAACTTGTCATAACCCCACTGTTTCTTGGCCACAGAGGGCTCTCACAGGGTGGTCGCGAGAGTGCTCAGGTAGGTGTTTAGGGGTTTCCGTTGGTGCTACTACGGTGGAAAGTCCAGACCAGGTCTCCACCGTGCGCATTCCCCCCGAATATGCCGATTTGGCTCTCGCCTTCTGTAAAAAGAAGGCGACTCAATTACCACCCCATCGACGGGGGGATTGTGCGATAGATCTCCTGGTAGACGCTGCATATCCCAGGAGTCACGTGTATCCCCTGTCGCAAGCGGAGACGGTGGCTATGGATACATATATCTCTGAATCCCTGCGTCAGGGGTTCATTCAGCCATCCATTTCACCAGCCTCTTCGAGTTTCTTTTTTGTGAAGAAGAAGGATGGCGGTTTACGCTCGTGCATTGATTATCGAGGTCTCAATAAAATCACGGTGAAATATAGTTACCCGTTACCTCTGATAAATACAGTTATTGAGTCAATGAACGGGGCACGCTTCTTCACAAAATTGGATCTCAGGAGTGCGTACAATCTGGTGCGTATTCGGAAGGGTGATGAGTGGAAGACGGCATTTAGCACCACCTCAGGTCATTATGAGTACCTTGTCATGCCATATGGGTTGATGAATGCTCCATCAGTTTTCCAATCATTTGTAGATGAGATCTTCAGGGACCTGCATGGGCAGGGTGTAGTGGTGTATATCGATGATATTCTGATATACTCCGCTACACGCGCCGAGCATGTGTCCCTGGTGCGCAGGGTGCTTGGTCGCCTGTTGGAGCATGATCTATATGTCAAGGCTGAGAAATGCTTGTTCTTCCAACAATCCATCTCCTTCCTAGGGCATCGGATTTCCACTTCAGGAGTGGAGATGGAGAGCGACCGCATTACTGCCGTGCGTAATTGGCCGACTCCAACCACGGTAAAGGAGGTGCAGCGTTTTTTAGGGTTTGCCAATTACTACCGGAGGTTTATCCGGGGTTTTGGTCAGGTGGCTGCTCCCATTACCTCACTGCTAAAGGGGGGCCCGGTGCGCTTGCAGTGGTCGGCTGAGGCGAACAGGGCTTTTGGACACCTGAAGACTCTGTTTACCTCGGCGCCTGTGTTGGCTCATCCGGATCCCTCTTTGTCATTCATAGTGGAGGTGGACGCATCCGAAGCTGGGATAGGAGCAGTGCTCTCTCAGCGTTCGGGTGTGCCACTGAAGCTTCGCCCCTGTGCTTTCTTTTCGAAGAAGCTCAGCTCGGCGGAGCGAAACTATGATGTGGGGGACCGGGAGCTGTTAGCTGTCGTACAGACCTTGAAGGCGTGGAGGCATTGGCTTGAGGGGGCTAAACACCTTTTTCTCATCTGGACTGACCACCGCAATCTGGAGTACATCCGGCAGGCGAAGAGAATGAATCCTCGCCAGGCAAGGTGGGCCATGTTTTTCACTCGTTTTGTGTTTACCCTTACTTACAGACCGGGCTCCCAGAACGTCAAGGCAGACGCATTGTCTCGGCTGTATGACACAGAGGAGCGGTCCATGGATCCCACTCCCATACTCCCAGCTTCGTGTTTGGTGGCGCCAGTAGTGTGGGAGCTGGACGCGGACATTGAGCGGGCGTCACGTGCAGAGCCCTCTCCTCCTGAGTGTCCAGCTGGTCGTCTGTACGTTCCGTCTGCTGTCCGCGACCGATTGATCTATTGGGCTCACACGTCACCCTCCTCTGGTCATCCAGGGATAGGTCGGACGATGCGCTGTCTTGATGGGAGGTACTGGTGGCCCACTTTAGCCAAGGACGTGAGGATTTATGTTTCCTCCTGCTCGGTGTGTGCCCAGTGCAAGGCTCCTAGACACCTGCCCAGAGGTAAGCTTCAACCTTTACCCGTTCCTCAACGGCCGTGGTCGCACCTGTCGGTGGATTTTTTGACTGATCTTCCACCTTCACAGGGTTACACCACGATCCTGGTCGTTGTGGATCGGTTTTCGAAGTCCTGTCGTCTCCTCCCTTTGCCCGGTCTCCCTACGGCCTTACAAACTGCAGAGGCCCTGTTTACACACGTTTTCCGGCACTATGGGGTGCCTGAGGATATAGTGTCTGATCGGGGTCCCCAGTTCACATCAAGGGTCTGGAAGGCGTTCATGGAACGTCTGGGGATCTCGGTTAGTCTTACCTCAGGTTTTCACCCCGAGAGTAATGGGCAGGTGGAGAGAGTTAACCAGGATGTGGGCAGGTTTTTGCGGTCCTATTGCCAGGACCGGCCGGGGGAGTGGGCGAAGTTCGTGCCCTGGGCAGAGATGGCCCAGAACTCGCTACGTCACTCCTCCACTAACCTCACTCCTTTTCAATGTGTATTAGGGTATCAGCCGGTTCTGGCTCCTTGGCATCAGAGCCAGACCGAGGCTCCTGCGGTGGACAATTGGTTTCGGCGCGCTGAGGAAACCTGGGAGGCAGCCCACGTCCACCTTCAGCGCGCCAGAAAATTGGCGCAGACCGTCGCCGCAGTGAGGCCCCGGTGTTCGCACCAGGGGACAGGGTCTGGCTCTCGACCCGAAACCTGCCCCTCCGCCTGCTCTGCCGGAAGCTGGGTCCACGGTTTGTGGGGCCGTTTAAAGTCCTGAGGAGAGTGAATGAGGTATGTTATAGGTTACAACTGCCCACTAATTACCGTATTAACCCCTCGTTCCATGTGTCTCTCCTCAGGCCGGTGGTGGCTGGCCCGCTCCAGGAGGCTGAAGTGCGTGAAGTTCCTCCACCTCCTCTTGACATCGAGGGGGTCCAGGCATACTCTATTCGATCCATTTTGGATTCGAGACGTCGGGCGAGGGGCCTTCAGTACCTCGTGGACTGGGAGGGGTACGGGCCGGAGGAGAGATGCTGGGTTCCGGTGGAGGACGTTTTAGATCCTTCCATGTTAAAAGAATTCCACCGCCTCCATCCGGATCGCCCTGCACCTCGCCCTCCGGGTCGTCCCCGAGGCCGGTGTCGACGCGCTGCTGGAGCCGCGCGTCAGGGGGGGGGTACTGTCACGACTTCTGCCGAAGTCGTTGCCTCTCCTTGTTCGGGCGGTGTTCGGCGGTCGACGTCACCGGTCTTCTAGCCATCATCGATCCATTTTTCATTTTCCATTGGTTTTGTCTTGTCTTCCCACACACCTGTTTTCAATCCCATCCATTATCCTCTTGTGTATTTAACCCTCTGTTTCCCCTCATGTCTTTGTCAGAGATTGTTTCTTGTTAGTATTGTTTTTATGTGTATAGGTACGCGACGAGTCTTCGTACCCATATTTGTTTTGTTCGTTTCATATTTAGTGTTATGGAGCATGTATTTGGACTTTCATTAAAAGACTCCATTTTACACTACGTTTGACTCTCCTGCGCCTGACTTCCCTGCCACCTATACAAACGACTCTGACAACAATATACTAAAGGCAGTAGATACAGCTGGTCTGCCATGATATGAGACAGTAGATCTAGCTGGTCTGTCATAATATACTAGAGACAGTAAATCTAGCTGGTTTTTCGTAATATAATAGATATAATAGATCTAGCTGGTCTGTCATAAATAAGTAGAGACAGTAGATCTAGCTGGTCTGTCATAATGTAGTAGAGTCAGTAGATCTAGCTAGTCTGCCATAATATAATAGAGTCAATAGATGTAGCTTTTCTTTCGTAATATAATAGAGATAATAGATCTAGCTGGTCTTTCATAATATAGTAGATCTAGCTGGTCGGTCAAAATATAATAGAGACAATAGATATAGACGGTCTGTCGTAATATATTAGAGACAGTAGATCTAGCTGGTCTGTCATAATATACTAGAGATAGTAAATCTAGCTGGTTTTTCGTAATATAATAGATATAATCAATCTAGCTGGTCTGTCATAAATAAGTAGAGACAGTAGATCTAGCTGGTCTGTCATAATATAGTAGAGACAGTAGATCTAGCTAGTCTGCCATATTTTAATAGAGACAGTAGATCTAGCTGGTCTGTCGTAATATACTAGAGATAGTAAATCTAGCTGGTTTTTCGTAATATAATAGATATAATAGATCTAGCTGGTCTGTCATAAATAAGTAGAGACAGTAGATCTAGCTGGTCTGTCATAATATAGTACAGACAGTAGATCTAGCTAGTCTGCCATATTATAATAGAGACAGTAGATCTAGCTGGTCTGTCGTAATATAATAGAGACAATAGATCTAGATAGTATGTCGTAATATTTTAGAGACAGTAGATGTAGCTGGTCTGTCATAATACAATAGATATAATAGATGTAGCTGGTATGTCATAAAATAGTAGAGACAGTAGATCAAGCTGGTCTTTCGTAATACAAATGAGACAGTAAATCTAGCTGGTCTTTCGTAGTATAATTGACAGAGTAGATCTAGCTGGTCTGCCATAATATAATTGAGACAGTAGATCTAGCTGGTCTGTCACAATATAAAAGAGGCAGTAGATCTAGCTGGACTTTCGTAATGCAAATGAGACAGTAGATCTAGCTGGTCTGTCACAATAAAATAGAGACAGTGGATCCAGCTGGTCTGCCATAATATAATAGAGACAGTAGATCTAGTTGGTCTGCCATAATATAGTAGAGACAGTAGATCTAGCTGGTCTTTCGTAGTATAATTGACAGAGTAGATCTAGCTGGTCTGCCATAATATAATTGAGACAGTAGATCTAGTTGGTCTGTCACAATATTAAAGAGGCAGTAGATCCAGCTGGTCTGCCATAATATAATAGAGACAGTATATCTAGTTGGTCTGCCATAATATAATAGAGACAGTAGATCTAGCAGGTCTATCATAATATATAAGAGAATGTAGATGTAGCTGGTCTGTCATTATATAGTAGAGACAGTAGATCTAGCTGGTCTGTCATAATATACGAGAGACAGTAAATATAGCTGGTCTGCCATAATATAACAGAGACAGTAGATCTAGCTGGTCTGTCATAATAGATTAGAGATAATAGATCTAGCTGGTCTGTCATAATATAGTAGATACAGTATATCTAGCTGGTCTGTCATAATATACTAGAGACAGTAAATCTAGCTGGTCTTTCGTAAAATAATAGAGACAGTAAATCTAGATGGTCTTTCGTAGTAGAATTGAGAGAGGCGATCTAGCTGGTCTGCCATAATATAATTGAGACAGTAGATCTAGCTAGTCTGTCATAATATAATAGAGACAGTAGATCTACCTGGTCTGTCATAATGTAATAGAGACAGTAATTCTAGCTGGTCTGTCATAATATAGTAGAGACAATAGTTGTAGCTGGTCTGTCATAATATAACAGAGACAGTAGATGTAGCTGGTCTGTCATAATACCATTGAGAGAGTAGATCTAATTGGTCTGTCGTAATATAATAGAGACAATATATATAGCTGGTCTGTCGTAATTTAATAAACACAGCAGTTGTAGCTTGTCTGTCATAATATAATAGAGATAATAGATCAAGCTGGTCTGTCATAATATAATAGAGACAGTAGTTCTAGCTGGTATGTCAAAATATAATAGAGACAGTAAATCTAGCTGGTCTTTCGTAGTATATTTGAGAGAGTAGATCTAGCTGGTCTGTCATAATATAATTGAGACAGTAGATAGAGCAGGTCTAACATAATATATTAGAGACTGTAGATGTAGCTGGCCTGTCATAATATACTAGAGATAGTAAATCTAGCTGGTCTTTCGTAATATAATAGAGACAGTAAATCTAGCTGGTCTTTCGTCGTATAATTGAGAGAGTAGATCTAGCTGGTCTGCCATAATATAATAGAGACAGCAAATCTAGCTGGTCTGTCGTAATATAATAGAGACAGTAGATATAGCTGGAGGGATGGTGCGCAGGGAGACCGGAGGGGGTTCCCGCTCGAGCACCATCTATGATCGCAGAGATCACACTGCTGGTCGGTGCTGCGGTGGTTCCTCTGGGAATAGAGAAGGCAGGCAGGGCACTCTGGCATCACCCCAGTAGGCACCATTCTCATCCAGAGCCCTCTGCTGCACTAATGTTTGTCTCTGTCACTTTTCCGGATTTTTCCCTGCATTCCCAGTATAAGGCGCTAGTAGATTCAGGCGCGGCTGGGAATTTCATTAATAAAAATTTAGCTCATAGTTTAGGGATCCCTATTGTTTCTGTGGATATGCCTTAGATATTCATATCCCTATTCATGCCTTAGATAGTCGACCAATCGGGTCAGGGTTTATCAGGGAGGTCACCCCACCTTTGTATATGATAACGCAGGAGGGTCACAAGGAGAAGATTAGTCTTTTCCTTATTGATTCCCCTGCGTATTCTGTGGTGCTAGGCCTACCCTGGTTAACTTGTCATAACCCCACTGTTTCTTGGCCACAGAGGGCTCTCACAGGGTGGTCGCGAGAGTGCTCAGGTAGGGGTTTAGGGGTTTCCGTTGGTGCTACTACGGTGGAAAGTCCAGACCAGGTCTCCACCGTGCGCATTCCCCCAGAATATGCCGATTTGGCTCTCGCCTTCTGTAAAAAGAAGGCGACTCAATTACCACCCCATCGACGGGGGGATTGTGCGATAGATCTCCTGGTAGACGCTGCATATCCCAGGAGTCACGTGTATCCCCTGTCGCAAGCGGAGACGGTGGCTATGGATACATATATCTCTGAATCCCTGCGTCAGGGGTTCATTCAGCCATCCATTTCACCCGCCTCTTCGAGTTTCTTTTTTGTGAAGAAGAAGGATGGCGGTTTACGCCCGTGCATTGATTATCGAGGTCTCAATCAAATCACGGTGAAATATAGTTACCCGTTACCTCTGATAAATACAGTTATTGAGTCAATGCACGGGGCACGCTTCTTCACAAAATTGGATCTCAGGAGTGCGTACAATCTGGTGCGTATTCAGAAGGGTGATGAGTGGAAGACGGCATTTAGCACCACCTCAGGTCATTATGAGTACCTTGTCATGCCATATGGGTTGATGAATGCTCCATCAGTCTTCCAATCATTTGTAGATGAGATCTTCAGGGACCTGCACGGGCAGGGTGTAGTGGTGTATATCGATGATATTCTGATATACTCCGCTACACACGCCGAGCATGTGTCCCTGGTGCGCAGGGTGCTTGGTCGCCTGTTGGAGCATGATCTATATGTCAAGGCTGAGAAATGCTTGTTCTTCCAACAATCCATCTCCTTCCTAGGGCATCGGATTTCCACTTCAGGAGTGGAAATGGAGAGCGACCGCATTACAGCCGTGTGTAATTGGCCGACTCCAACCACGGTAAAGGAGGTGCAGCGTTTTTTAGGGTTTGCCAATTACTACCGGAGGTTTATCCGGGGTTTTGGTGGCTGCTCCCATTACCTCACTGCTAAAGGGGGGCCCGGTGCGCTTGCAGTGGTCAGCTGAGGCGAACAGGGCTTTTGGACACCTGAAGACTCTGTTTACCTCTGTGCCTGTGTTGGCTCATCCGGATCCCTCTTTGCCAGTCATCGTGGAGGTGGACGCATCCGAAGCTGGGATAGGAGCAGTGCTCTCTCAGCGTTCGGGTGTGCCACTGAAGCTTCGCCCCTGTGCTTTCTTTTCGAAGAAGCTCAGCCCGGCGGAGCGAAACTATGATGTGGGGGACCGGGAGCTGTTAGCTGTCGTAAAGCCTTGAAGGCGTGGAGGCATTGGCTTGAGGGGGCTAAACACCCTTTTCTCATCTGGACTGACCACCGCAATCTGGAGTACATCCGGCAGGCGAAGAGACTGAATCCTAGCCAGGCAAGGTGGGCCATGTTTTTCACTCGTTTTGTGTTTACTCTTACTTACAGACCAGGCTCCCAGAACGTCAAGGCAGACGCATTGTCTCGGCTGTATGACACAGAGGAGCGGTCCATGGATCCCACTCCCATACTCCCAGCTTCGTGTTTGGTGGCGCCAGTAGTGTGGGAGATGGACGCGGACATTGAGCGGGCGTCACGTGCAGAGCCCTCTCCTCCTGAGTGTCCAACTGGTCGTCTGTACGTTCCGTCTGCTGTCCGCGACCGATTGATCTATTGGGCTCACACGTCACCCTCCTCTGGTCATCCTGGGATAGGTCGGACGATGCGCTGTCTTGATGGGAGGTACTGGTGGCCCACTTTAGCTAAGGACGTGAGGATTTATGTTTCCTCCTGCTCGGTGTGCGCCCAGTGCAAGGCTCCTAGACACCTGCCCAGAGGTAAGCTTCAACCTTTACCCGTTCCTCAGCGGCCGTGGTCGCACCTGTCGGTGGATTTTTTGACTGATCTTCCACCTTCACAGGGTTACACCACGATCCTGGTCGTTGTGGATCGGTTTTCGAAGTCCTGTCGTCTCCTCCCTTTGCCCGGTCTCCCTACGGCCTTACAAACTGCAGAGGCCCTGTTTACACACGTTTTCCGGCACTATGGGGTGCCTGAGGATATAGTGTCTGATCGGGGTCCCCAGTTCACATCAAGGGTCTGGAAGGCGTTCATGGAACGTCTGGGGATCTCGGTTAGTCTTACCTCAGGTTTTCACCCCGAGAGTAATGGGCAGGTGGAGAGAGTTAACCAGGATGTGGGCAGGTTTCTGCGGTCCTATTGCCAGGACCGGCCGGGGGAGTGGGCGAAGTTCGTGCCCTGGGCAGAGATGGCCCAGAACTCGCTACGTCACTCCTCCACTAACTTCACTCCTTTTCAATGTGTATTAGGGTATCAGCCGGTTCTGGCTCCTTGGCATCAGAGTCAGACCGAGGCTCCTGCGGTGGACAATTGGTTTCGGCGCGCTGAGGAAACCTGGGAGGCAGCCCACGTCCACCTTCAGCGCGCCATAAGGCGCCAGAAAATTGGCACAGACCGTCGCCGCAGTGAGGCCCCGGTGTTCGCACCAGGGGACAGGGTCTGGCTCTCGACCCGAAACCTGCCCCTCCGCCTGCTCTGCCGGAAGCTGGGTCCGCGGTTTGTGGGGCCGTTTAAAGTCCTGAGGAGAGTGAACGAGGTATGTTATAGGTTACAACTGCCCACTAATTACCGTATTAACCCCTCGTTCCATGTGTCTCTCCTCAGGCCGGTGGTGGCTGGCCCACTCCAGGAGGCTGAAGTGCGTGAAGTTCCTCCGCCTCCTCTAGACATCGAGGGGGTCCCGGCGTACTCTATTCGATCCATTTTGGATTCGAGACGTCGAGCGAGGGGCCTTCAGTACCTCGTGGACTGGGAGGGGTACGGGCCGGAGGAGAGATGCTGGGTTCCGGTGGAGGACGTTTTAGATCCTTCCATGTTAAAAGAATTCCACCGCCTCCATCCGGATCGCCCTGCACCTCGCCCTCCGGGTCGTCCCCGAGGCCGGTGTCGACGCGTTGCTGGAGCCGCGCGTCAGGGGGGGGGGGTACTGTCACGACTTCTGCCGAAGTCGTTGCCTCTCCTTGTTCGGGCGGTGTTCGGCGGTCGACGTCACCGGTCTTCTAGCCATCATCAATCCATTTTTCATTTTCCATTGGTTTTGTCTTGTCTTCCCACACACCTGTTTTCAATCCCATCCATTACCTCTTGTGTATTTAACCCTCTGTTTCCCCTCATGTCTTTGTCAGAGATTGTTTGTTGTCAGTATAGTGTTTATTTTGTATAGGTGCGCGACGGGTCTTCGTACCCATATTTGTTTATTATTCATTTTCTATTTAGTGTTATGGAGCATGTTTCTTGGACATTTATTAAAAGACTCCATTTTACACTCCGTTTGACTCTCCTGCGCCTGACTTCCCTGCCACCTATACACACGTTTCTGACACAGTAGATATAGCTGGTCTGCCATGATATAATAGAGACAGTAGATCTAGCTGGTCTGTCATAATATAATAGATCTAGCTGGTCTGTCATAATATAGTAGAGACAGTAGATGTAGCTGGTCTGCCATAACATAATATAGAGAGAGTAGATCTATCTGGTATGTCGTAATTTAATAGAGACAGTAGATATAGCTGGTCTGTTGTAATATAATACAGAAAGTAGATGTAGCTGGACTGTCATAATTTAATTGAGATACTAGATCTAGCTGGTCTGTCACAATATACTAAAGGCAGTAGATACAGCTGGTCTGCCATGATATGAGACAGTAGATCTAGCTGGTCTGTCATAATATACTAGAGACAGTAAATCTAGCTGGTTTTTCGTAATATAATAGATATAATAGATCTAGCTGGTCTGTCATAAATAAGTAGAGACAGTAGATCTAGCTGGTCTGTCGTAATATAATAGAGACAATAGATCTAGATAGTATGTCATAATATTTTAGAGACAGGAGATGTAGCTGGTCTGTCATAATATTATATAGACAGTAGATATAGCTGGTCTGTCATAATATAGTAGAGACAGTAGATCTAGCTAGTCTGCCAAAATATAATATAGACAGTAGATCTAGCTGGTCGGTCGTAAAATAATAGAGACAATAGATATAGATGGTCTGTCGTAATATATTAGAGACAGTAGATGTAGCTGGTCTGTCATAATATTATAGAGACAGGAGATATAGCTGGTCTGTCATAATATAGTAGAGACAGTAGATCTAGCTAGTCTGCCAAAATATGATAGAGACAGTAGATCAAGCTGGTCGGTCGTAATATAATAGAGACAATAGATATAGACAGTCTGTCGTAATATATTAGAGACAGTAGATGTAGCTGGTCTGTCATAATATTATAGAGACAGTAGATATAGCTGGTCTGTCATAATATAGTAGAGACAGTAGATCTAGCTAGTCTGCCAAAATATAATAGAGACAGTAGATCAAGCTGGTCGGTCGCAATAGAATAGAGACAATAGATATAGACAGTCTGTCGTAATATATTAGAGACAGTAGATGTAGCTGGTCTGTCATAATATTATAGAGACAGTAGATCTTGTTGGTCTGTCGTAATATAATATAGACAGTAGATGTAGCTGGTCTGCCATAACACAATATAGAGAGAGTAGATCTATCTGGTATGTCGTAATTTAATAGAGACAGTAGATATAGCTGGTCTGTTGTAATATAATACAGAAAGTAGATGTAGCTGGACTGTCATAATTTAATTGAGATAATAGATCTAGCTGGTCTGTCACAATATACTAAAGGCAGTAGATACAGCTGGTATGTCACAATAAAATAGAGACAGTGGATCCAGCTGGTCTGCCATAATATAATAGAGACAGTAGATCTAGTTGGTTTGCCATAATATAATAGAGACAGTAGATCTAGCTGGTCTGTCGTAATATAATAGAGACAATAGATCTAGAAGGTCTGTCGTAATATTTTAGAGACAGTAGATGTAGCTGGTCTGTCATAATATATTAGAGACAGTAGATGTAGCTGGTCTGTCGTAATATAATAAATACAGTAGATGTAGCTGGTCTGTCATAATATAATAGAGATAATAGATATAGCTGGTCTGTCATAATATAGTAGAGGCAGTAGATCTAGCTGGTCTGTCAAAATATAATTGAGACAGTAGATCTAGCCTGGTCTGTCATAATATAATAGAGACAGTAGATCTAGTTGGTCTACCATAATATTTTAGAGACAGTAGATCTATCTGGTCTTTCATAATATAGTAGAGACAGTAGATCTAGATAGTCTGCCATAATATAATAGAGACAGTAGATCTAGCTAGTCTGCCATATTATAATAGAGACAGTAGATCTAGCTAGTCTGTCGTATTATAATAGAGACAATAGATATAGATGGTCTGTCGTAATATTTTAGAGACAGTAGTTGTAGCTGGTCTGTCATAATATACTAGAGACAGTAAATATAGCTGGTTTTTCGTAATATAATAGATCTAGCTGGTCTGTCATAAATAAGTAGATACAGTAGATCTAGCTGGTCTGTCATAATATAGTACAGACAGTAGATCTAGCTAGTCTGCCATATTATAATAGAGACAGTACATCTAGCTGGTCTGTCGTAATATAATAGAGACAATAGATCTAGATGGTAATGTCGTAATATTTTAGAGACAGTAGATGTAGCTGGTCTGTCATAATATTTTAGAGACAGTAGATATAGCTGGTCCGTCATAATATAGTAGAGACAGTAGATCTAGCTAGTATGCCATATTATAATAGAGACAGTAGATCTAGCTGGTCTGTCGTAATATAATAGAGACAATAGATCTAGATAGTATGTCGTAATATATTAGAGACAGTAGATGTAGCTGGTCTGTCATAATATTATAGAGACAGTAGATCTTGTTGGTCTGTCGTAATATAATATAGACAGTAGATGTAGCTGGTCTGCCATAACACAATATAGAGAGAGTAGATCTATCTGGTATGTCGTAATTTAATAGAGACAGTAGATATAGCTGGTCTGTTGTAATATAATACAGAAAGTAGATGTAGCTGGACTGTCATCATTTAATTGAGATAATAGATCTAGCTGGTCTGTCACAATATACTAAAGGCAGTAGATACAGCTGGTATGTCACAATAAAATAGAGACAGTGGATCCAGCTGGTCTGCCATAATATAATAGAGACAGTAGATCTAGTTGGTCTGCCATAATATAATAGAGACAGTAGATCTAGCTGGTCTGTCGTAATATAATAGAGACAATAGATCTAGAAGGTCTGTCGTAATATTTTAGAGACAGTAGATCTAGCTGGTCTGTCGTAATATAATAGAGACAGTAGATATAGCTGGTCTGTCGTAATATAATAAATACAGTAGATGGAGCTGGTCTGTCATAATATAATAGAGATAATAGATATAGCTGGTCTGTCATAATATAGTAGAGGCAGTAGATCTAGCTGGTCTGTCATAATATAATTGAGACAGTAGATCTAGCTGGTCTGTCATAATATAATAGAGACAGTAGATCTAGTTGGTCTACCATAATATTTTAGAGACAGTAGATCTAGCTGGTCTTTCATAATATAGTAGAGACAGTAGATCTAGATAGTCTGCCATAATATAATAGAGACAGTAGATCTAGCTAGTCTGCCATATTATAATAGAGACAGTAGATCTAGCTAGTCTGTCGTATTATAATAGAGACAATAGATATAGATGGTCTGTCGTAATATTTTAGAGACAGTAGTTGTAGCTGGTCTGTCATAATATACTAGAGACAGTAAATATAGCTGGTTTTTCGTAATATAATAGATCTAGCTGGTCTGTCATAAATAAGTAGATACAGTAGATCTAGCTGGTCTGTCATAATATAGTACAGACAGTAGATCTAGCTAGTCTGCCATATTATAATAGAGACAGTACATCTAGCTGGTCTGTCGTAATATAATAGAGACAATAGATCTAGATGGTAATGTCGTAATATTTTAGAGACAGTAGATGTAGCTGGTCTGTCATAATATTTTAGAGACAGTAGATATAGCTGGTCCGTCATAATATAGTAGAGACAGTAGATCTAGCTAGTATGCCATATTATAATAGAGACCGTAGATCTAGCTGGTCTGTCGTAATATAATAGAGACAATAGATCTAGATAGTATGTCGTAATATTTTAGAGACAGTAGATCTAGCTGTTCTGTCATAATACAATAGATATAATAGATGTAGCTGGTATGTCATAAAATAGTAGAGACAGTAGATCTAGCTGGTCTTTCGTAATACAAATGAGACAGTAAATCTAGCTGGTCTTTCGTAGTATAATTGACAGAGTAGATCTAGCTGGTCTGCCATAATATAATTGAGACAGTAGATCTAGCTGGTCTGTCAAAATATAATAGAGACAGTAGATCTAGCTGGTCGGTCGTAATATAATAGAGACAATAGATATAGACGGTCTGTCGAAATATATTAGAGACAGTAGATGTAGCTTGTCTGTCATAATATAGTAGAGACAGTAGATCTAGATAGTCTGCCATAATATAATAGAGACAGTAGATCTAGCTAGTCTGCCATATTATAATAGAGACAGTAGATCTAGCTAGTCTGTCGTATTATAATAGAGACAATAGATATAGATGGTCTGTCGTAATATTTTAGAGACAGTAGTTGTAGCTGGTCTGTCATAATATACTAGAGACAGTAAATATAGCTGGTTTTTCGTAATATAATAGATCTAGCTGGTCTGTCATAAATAAGTAGATACAGTAGATCTAGCTGGTCTGTCATAATATAGTACAGACAGTAGATCTAGCTAGTCTGCCATATTATAATAGAGACAGTACATCTAGCTGGTCTGTCGTAATATAATAGAGACAATAGATCTAGATGGTAATGTCGTAATATTTTAGAGACAGTAGATGTAGCTGGTCTGTCATAATATTTTAGAGACAGTAGATATAGCTGGTCCGTCATAATATAGTAGAGACAGTAGATCTAGCTAGTATGCCATATTATAATAGAGACAGTAGATCTAGCTGGTCTGTCGTAATATAATAGAGACAATAGATCTAGATAGTATGTCGTAATATTTTAGAGACAGTAGATCTAGCTGTTCTGTCATAATACAATAGATATAATAGATGTAGCTGGTATGTCATAAAATAGTAGAGACAGTAGATCTAGCTGGTCTTTCGTAATACAAATGAGACAGTAAATCTAGCTGGTCTTTCGTAGTATAATTGACAGAGTAGATCTAGCTGGTCTGCCATAATATAATTGAGACAGTAGATCTAGCTGGTCTGTCAAAATATAATAGAGACAGTAGATCTAGCTGGTCGGTCGTAATATAATAGAGACAATAGATATAGACGGTCTGTCGAAATATATTAGAGACAGTAGATGTAGCTGGTCTGTCATAATATACTAGAGATAGTAAATCTAGCTGGTTTTTCGTAATATAATAGATATAATAGATCTAGCTGGTCTGTCATAAATAAGTAGAGACAGTAGATCTAGCTGGTCTGTCATAATATAGTACAGACAGTAGATCTAGCTAGTCTGACATATTATAATAGAGACAGTAGATCTAGCTGGTCTGTCGTAATATAATAGAGACAATAGATCTAGATAGTATGTCGTAATATTTTAGAGACAGTAGATGTAGCTGGTCTGTCATAATACAATAGATATAATAGATGTAGCTGGTATGTCATAAAATAGTAGAGACAGTAGATCTAGCTGGTCTTTCGTAATACAAATGAGACAGTAAATCTAGCTGGTCTTTCGTAGTATAATTGACAGAGTAGATCTAGCTGGTCTGCCATAATATAATTGAGACAGTAGATCTAGCTGGTCTGTCACAATATAAAAGAGGCAGTAGATCTAGCTGGACTTTCGTAATGCAAATGAGACAGTAGTTCTAGCTGGTCTGTCACAATAAAATAGAGACAGTGGATCCAGCTGGTCTGCCATAATATAATAGAGACAGTAGATCTAGTTGGTCTGCCATAATATAGTACAGACAGTAGATCTAGCTGGTCTTTCGTAATACAAATGAGACAGTAAATCTAGCTGGTCTTTCGTAGTATAATTGACAGAGTAAATCTAGCTGGTCTGCCATAATATAATTGAGACAGTAGATCTAGTTGGTCTGTCACAATATAAAAGAGGCAGTAGATCCAGCTGGTCTGCCATAATATAATAGAGACAGTATATCTAGTTGGTTCTCCCATTATATAATAGAGACAGTAGATCTAGCAGGTCTATCATAATATATAAGAGAATGTAGATGTAGCTGGTCTGTCATTATATAGTGGAGACAGTAGATCTAGCTTTTCTGTCATAATATACGAGAGACAGTAAATATAGCTGGTCTGCCATAATATAACAGAGACAGTAGATCTAGCTGGTCTGTCATAATAGATTAGAGATAATAGATCTAGCTGGTCTGTCATAATATAGTAGATACAGTATATCTAGCTGGTCTGTCATAATATACTAGAGACAGTAAATCTAGCTGGTCTTTCGTAAAATAATAGAGACAGTAAATCTAGATGGTATTTCGTAGTAGAATTGAGAGAGGCGATCTAGCTGGTCTGCCATAATATAATTGAGACAGTAGATCTATGGCATCTGGTCTGTCCTATTATAAAAGAAGCAGTAGATCTAGCTGGTCTGTCATAATATAATAGAGACAGTAAATCTAGCTGGTCTTTCGTAGTATAATTGAGAGAGTAGATCTAGCTGGTCTGCCATAATATAATTGAGACAGTAGATCTAGCTGGTCTCTCACAATATAAAATAGGCAGTAGATCTAGCTGGTCTGTCGTAATATAATAAAGACAGTAGTTGTAGCTGGTCTGTCATAATATAATTGAGATAATAGATCTATCTGGTCTGTCACAATATAATAAAGACAGTAGATCTAGCTGGTCTGTCGTAATATAATAGAGTCAAAAGATATAGCTGGTCTGTCGTAAAATAATAAATACAGTAGATGTAGCTGGCCTGTCATAACATAGTACAGACAGTAGATGTAGCTGGTCTGTCATAATATAATAGAGAGATTAGTTCTAGCTGGTCTGTCATAATATAGTAGAGACAGTAGATCTAGCTAGTCTGCCAAAATATAATAGAGACAGTAGATCTAGCTGGTCGGTCGTAATATAATAGAGACAATAGATATAGATGGGCTGTCGTAATATTTTAGAGACATTAGATGTAGCTGGTCTGTCATACTATTATAGAGACAGTAGATCTAGCTGGTCTGTCATAATATAGTAGAGACAGTAGATGTAGCCATAACATAATATAGAGAGAGTAGATCTATCTGGTATGTCATGTTCTATCTGCTCATTGTAACATTGTACAGTTACAGTCATACACCTGTTCTTCAGTATGGTTCACAGTTGTAATTTTTTTCTAGATCATATACAGTAAATCTTTGCAATGTATCCATTATTTCTGGAGAAAAACCAAACAAACATGTGATGAAGTGCTGTAAGATAGATCTGTTGACATAGCTATGCTCATTGCTCACCAACTGTGTCTCCCTCCTGTGTAGCTGTGCGATCATTAACACATGACTGCCTGTAAAACTACCACCTAAGGGGAAAACCAAGAAAAAGGAAAACATTTTCTGTGTTGTTTCACAGATTTTCTCTACAGAAAAAAAGGTTTCTTATCTTTTTGTCCTGCTATGCATTATTAGATTGTTGATTCATTTTACTTAGATTTGATTGTGATGGTTCCCAGAAAAAGATGGGGAATCAAGTTTAGGGCACTTTTGTGATCACTCAGGCTAAAACCCACTGGGCAAAAAACTGGTTGAATCAATGTTGTTTCCCCGTCATTTCAACCAAAAAATGTAATGAGATGACACTGAAGCAACGTGGAAAACTGATTGTCATCAACGTAAGGAATCTCGTCTTTTTTTCACACAAGTTTTAACATAAATCCAATGACATTAAATGTTTTGTTGATTACACGTTGAAATCACGTTAGTTAACAACTTAACCAAATGTAAATAAAAAATGGACGTTGAACTGATGTCTGTGCTCAGTAACAACCTAAAAGAGTAGAAGGAGAGACGTTACAGGTGCAATTCTTTGTTGGTTTTGTTGTACAAGAAAACCGCAGACACCAGTTGAGCTGGTCCTTCATAACAATATGAACTGAGTGGATCTCATCAAATGTCTCTCTTGCCTTGGACAGGTCTGGGACAGGTCTTCACTGGATGTCAAGATAACGCCTTGTCTGGATGGAAGTAAGGTTGGGTTGGGAGTACTATATCCATTACAGATAGCATCGACCGCCTTCGTCAGCTCACATTCCCACTACACTGATTAAAAGGTCCACGGGACCCATGGTAGAAAGACTAACACCTGTTAATAACTGACATGTCACACTGTCATTGACTTCAGCACCAGTCCATTACCTTGACCTTCTTCTGGGTTTCTCATGAGGTTATGTGGTCCTGGCGCCACAATCAGATAGGTTGGCCATTACGGCTTGGAACAGAAAAACATTTGATGCTCTAGGTCAGGATTTCCCCTAGCACTAGACAGCTGATTCAAATAATCAAGCTTGATGATGAGTTGGTTATTTGAATCAGCTGTGTAGTGCTAGGGCAAAAAAACAAAATGTGCACCCAGGGAGGGCCCTAGAACCGAGTTTTGGTCTAGATGACATTGGATCCTAGGGGATCACCTCCAAAAGAACCTTAAACCAGTGTCAGTAAAACCCAATCACTCATTTTTCTGAGTGGGTTGCTCAGTGGCATCAACATGTCATCCTTAATATGTGATTCTGGTTGTGCCAAACTATTAATAGACAGATCATCTACGAATCAGACCAAAGATGACTCACTCACTAAGCTTATGGCGAACAAGGAGATCTCAGGGATGCAGTCATTGCTTTGAGCTACTACCTGGCTCTAAAGAGCTACACCTCGGCTTTGGCACGCAATACACTCTTAAAGGGGAATTTCACCCTGGGGAAATCTGGCCCTGTTTTCATCATGTCCGAGGTATTTCTAGGACAGTGAGGTGTGTTTCACATATAATTGCCCAGGAGGAAGGCAGGTCTGGGCTTCGTGCGCTGAATGATACACCCTTAGACGGCTTCCGGTGCATTGATGGGGGAGCAAGATCTAAAAAGAAATGTAGTCATGCATAGATAATAAACAGCGAGTAGCAGCAGTGTAAAACAATGTGGAGGAGGGGTCAATGTAATTAACCGATTGCTGCCCACACCCGCTCGCCTGTCTAGCATCACTACTCTGGACGGTTCTGACTTAGAATATGTGGACAACTACAAATACCTAGGTGTCTGGTTAGACTGTAAACTCTCCTTCCAGACTCACATTAAGCATCTCCTATCCAAAATTAAATCTAGAATTGGCTTCCTATTTTGCAACAAAGCGTCCTTCACTCATGCTGCCAAACATACCCTCGTTAAACTGACTATCCTACCGATCCTTGACTTCGACGATGTCATTTACAAAATAGCCTCCAACACTCTACTCAGCAAATTGGATGTAGTCTATCACAGTGCCATCCCTTTTGTCCCCAAAGCCCCATATACTACCCACCACTGTAACCTGTATGCTCTCATTGGCTGGCCCTCGCTTCATATTCGTCGCAAAACCCACTGGCTCCAGGTCATCTATAAGTCTTTGCTAGGTAAAGCCCCGCATTATCTCAGCTCACTGGTCACCATAGCAGCACACACCCGTAGCACGCGCTCCAGCAGGTATATTTCACTGCTCATCCCCAAATCCAACTCCTCCTATCCTTCCAGTTCTCTGCTGCCAATGACTGGAACGAATTGCAAAAAGCACTGTAGCTGGAGTC
Organism: Salvelinus namaycush; assembly: GCF_016432855.1. Classification (NCBI taxonomy): domain Eukaryota; kingdom Metazoa; phylum Chordata; class Actinopteri; order Salmoniformes; family Salmonidae; genus Salvelinus; species Salvelinus namaycush. The sequence continues at coordinate 36,134,803 of NC_052322.1, read as the reverse complement.
TTATACCTCCCTCAATAACTTTAAGCATCAGCTGTCAGAGCAGCTTACCGATCATTGCACCTGTACACAGCCCATCTGTAAATAGCCCACCCAACTACCTCATCCCCATATTGTTATTTATTTTTTTGCTCCTTTGCACCCTATTATCTCTACTTGCACATTCATCTTCTGTACATCTATCACGCCAGTGTTTAATTGCTAAATTGTAATTATTTTGCCACTATGGCCTATTTATTGCCTTACCTCCGTAATATTACTACCTTTACACACACTGTATATAGATTTTTCTATTGTGTTATTGACTGTTTGTTTGTTTATTCCATGTGTAACTCTGTGTTGTTTGTGTCGCACTGCTTTGCTTATCTTGGCCAGGTCGCAGTTGTAAATGAGAACTTGTTCTCAACTAGCCTACCTGGTTAAATAAAGGTGAAAAAATCTGGGTGTCTGGGTGTCTGGGTGGACATTGTCTGGGTTGTCTGGGTGGACATTTGATTATTTGTTCAGCAGTCTTATGACTTCGTAGTGGAAGCTGTTAAGGAGCCTTTTGGTCCTAGACTTGGCTCTCTGGTACCGCTTGCCGTGCGGTAGCAGAGAGAACAGTCTATGACTTGGGTGACAATTTGACAATTGTTTGGGCCTTCCTCTGACACCGCCTAGTATATAGTTCCTGGATGTCAGGAAGCTTGGCCCCAGTGATGTACTGGGCTGTACGCACCGCCCTCTGTTGCTCCTTACCGAGCAGAGCAAAATAATCCACCTTACCGAGCAGATATCGAGCAGTTGCCATATCATGCGGTGATGCAACCGGTCAGGATGCTCTCGATGGTGCAGCTGTAGAACTTATTGAGGATGTGGAGACCCATGCTGCCAAATTTTTTCAGTCTCCTGAGGGGGAAAAGGTGTTGTCGTGCCCTCTTCACAACTGTCTTGGTGTGCTTGGACCATGTTAGTTTGTTGGTGATGTGGACACCAAGGAAATTGAAACTCTCGACCCGCTCCACTTCAACCACGTTGATGTTAATGGGGTCCTGTTCGGCCCTCCTTTTCCTATAGTCCATGATCAGCTCCTTTGTCTTGCTCACACTGCCAGGTCTTTGACCTCCTCCCTATAGGCTGTCTCATCGTTGTCGGTGATCAGGCCTACCACTGTTGTGTCGTTAGCAAACTTAATGATGGTGTTGGAGTTGTGCTTGGCCACGCAGATGTGGGTGAACAGGGAGTACAGGAGGGGACTTAGCACACACCCCTGAGGGGCCCCAGTGTTGAGGATCAGCGTGGCAGACGTGTTGTTGCCTACCCTTAAATCAATCAGTCAGATTTTTGTTTTCACTGAATCTCCATTTGGATATTGGTTAGGCTACAATTAGGCTGTAGAAATGTTAGCTAAGTTGAGGTGAGTACTGCTCATGTTCATCTGGTCTAGTTGGCTCATTTATTACAACATTTTGCCAGCATGTTATGTAGTTTAACAAGTGGATTATTTAGCTCTTCAGTCGCTTAGTAGTCTAGGCCTACTCCCGACCAAAAACCTGTGACTTCACTGACTTGTCAATCAATGTGATTTTGTTTAATTGAATCTCCATCTGTATTTGGTGTCTGGCAGGGCATATAAGTGTAGTTGCTATAGCTCATCTATCACTGATCAGAAACATTTAGCATGCATGTAACGTTCGTCGTGTGGTGCATGAACGGACCAAGGCGCAGCGGGTGAGAGGTAGCTCAGGACAAAGAGGTAGCGCAGGACAAAGAGGTAGCTCAGGACAGAGGGACAACTCTGGACTAGTGGCAGCTCCGGACTGAGTGGCAGCTCCGGACTGAGTGGCAGCTCCGGACTGAGTGGCAGCTCCGGACTGGGTGGCAGCTCCGGACTGGGTGGCAGCTCCGGACTGGGTGGCAGCTCCGGACTGGGTGGCAGCTCATGACTATAGGGCAGCTCACGACTGGCTGGCGTCTCTGGCAGCTCCTGACTGGCTGGCGTCTCTGGTAGCTCCTGACTGGCTGGCGTCTCTGGCAGCTCCTGACTGGCTGGCGTCTCTGGCAGCTCCTGACTGGCTGGCGTCTCTGGCAGCTCCTGACTGGCTGGCGGCTCTGGCAGCTCCTGACTGGCTGGCGGCTCTGGCAGCTCCTGACTGGCTGGCGGCTCTGGCAGCTCCTGACTGACGGACGGCTCTAGCGGCTCGGGACAGACGGGCGGCTCTAATGGCTCGTGGCAGACGGATGGCTCAGATGGCGCTAGGCAGACAGATGGCTCAGATGGCGCTAGGCAGACAGATGACTCAGACGGCGCTGGGCAGACGGATGGCTCAGATGGCGCTGGGCAGACGGATGGCTCAGATGGCGCTGGGCAGACGGATGGCTCAGACGGCGCTGGGCAGACGGATGGCTCAGACGGAGCTGGGCAGACGGATGGCTCAGACGGAGCTGGGCAGACGGATGGCTCAGACGGCGCTGGGCAGGCAGGCAGTGCAGGCGGCGTTGAGCAGACAAGCAGTGCAGGCAGTTCAGACGGCGCTGGGCAGGCAGGCAGCTCAGACGGTGCTGGACAGACGAGCAGTGCAGGCGGCATTGAGCAGACGAGCAGTGCAGGCAGTTCAGACGGCGCTGGGCAGGCAGGCAGCTCAGACGGCGCTGGACAGACGAACAGTGCAAGCGGCGTTGGGCAGACGGCCGACTCTGACCCGCTGAGGCAGGAACAGGGCACACTGGACTCTCGATGCGCACTATAGGCCTGGTGCGTGGTACCGGAACTGGAGGTACCGGGCTGAGGGCACGCACCTTAGGGCGAGTGCGGGGAGAAGGAACAGTGCGTACAGGGCTCTGGAGACGCACAGGAGGCTTGGTGCGTGATGCTGGAACTGGAGGTACTGGGCTGGAGACACGCACCACAGGGAGAGTGCGTGGAGGAGGAACAGGGCTCTGGAGACGCACTGGATGCCTGGTGCGTAGTGTAGGCACTGGTGGTACTGAGCTGGGGCGGGAAGGTGGCGCCGGATATACCGGACCGTGCAGGCGTACTGGCTCCCTTGAGCACTGAGCCTGCCCAACCTTACCTGGTTGCATGCTCCCCGTAGCCCGTCCAGTGCGGGGAGGTGGAATAACCCGCACTGGGCTGTGTTGGCGAACCGGGGACACCATGCGTAAGGCTGGTGCCATGTACACCGGCCCGAGGAGACGTACTGGAGGCCAGATATGTAGAGCCGGCTTCATGGCACTTGGCTCAATGCTCACTCTAGCCCGGCTAGTGCGGGGAGGTGGAATAACCCGCACCGGGCTATGAACACGTATAGGAGACACCATGCGCTCTACTGCGTAACACGGTGTCTGCCCGTACTCTCGCTCTCCACGGTAAGCCCGGGAAGTTGGCGCAGGTCTCCTACCTGACTTCGCCACACTACCCTTTAGCCCCCCCCCCCCCCAAGAAATTTTTGGGTGAGCCTCTCGGGCTTCCAGCCGCTCTGCCTTGCTAGCGTCTCATAATGCCGCCTCTCCGCTTTAGATGCCTCCAGCTCCGCTTTGGGGCGGCGACACTCCTCTGGCTCTGCCCAGGGTCCTTCTCCGTCTAGGATTTCCTCCCATGTCCATTCCTCCTTGACCCACTGCTGCTGTCGCTGCTGCCCGTTAACCCGCTGCTTGATCCGGGTTTGGTGGGTGATTCTGTAACGTTCGTCTTGTGGTGCATGAACGGACCAAGGCGCAGCGGGTGATGAATACATAACGAATTTATTTAAATGACAGACGAAACACGAAAACACTAGAACAAACTACAAAACAATAAACGAAGGCAACAGACCTGAACCAAACGAACTTACATATAGACGAAGAACGCACGAACAGGAACAGACTACCTAAAACGAACGAACAAACGAAACAGTCCCATGTGGTATACACTGACACAGGAACAATCACCCACAAACAAACAGTGAGAACCTCCTACCTTAATATGGTTCTCAATCAGAGGAAACGACAAACACCTGCCTCTAATTGAGAACCATACCAGGCCACACATTAACCCAACATAGAAAACACATAACAGACTACCCACCCCAACTCACGCCCTGACCAACTAAACACATACAAAACAACAGAAAACCGGTCAGGAACGTGACAATGCAATAATCCAGCCCAAATCAAGTGAAGGCCTATTATTTTGCTTGATCACGTATAGGCTACTCCAAAAGCCTGCAGAGGTTGTGGAATATGAACACAAGACTCACATGCTTTTGAAAATAGGATTGATATTATTTACTATTGGTATCTTGATGAAGATACTCTCAATGTAAGACCCTACCTATGCTTGCTCCCTAAGAAAGTGGAGTGAGGGTAGGAAAGAGATGACACGTGGGCTTTGTTTCAAAATATCACTTTTTTATATGACAGCAGTTCCACATGTTCCAATGACACAGGTTGTGTGGAAAAATATGATTTGTATTTTATTCTGTTATATTCCATTATATTCTTAATAGAAAATATATGTGTGTTGACTGCAGTGGCGATTTTAGCATGTAAATCTTGGTGGGGCAAACTAAAAACATGTTTTTTTTATACATGCCAGCAAAGCCACAGCACAACGCTAAACAATACATTAATTGGACTATAACGATGACAAACGGTGCCCACAAACTGTTAGGGCCTAAATAAAGCTGTCCCAACAGCAGAGTCCCTACAGCTGTCCCAACACCTTACCACTGTTACACCTGGCTATCAGCGGAGCCTTGTCTGGCAGCGAAACAGTTAATTCAGCCTCATTTACTGGCTTTTAAAAAAACATAGCTGATATGGCTGACTTGCTTAAACAAATGTGGTTTCTACTGACAATTGAGATGTACAAACTATGGCATAAGGGGACGACGAGCGGATAAGAGGCAATCCGTAATTTCGATTAAGACATTAATGAGCGAGCTAGGATGGACGTAGTCAATATAACTATTTTTTCAGCACTTTTGAAATGTACAGCAACAGAATTCAGTACAGTATTCTCCCTGTACACCAAGTCAGAACCGTAGGATACATAAAGAGGGCATATAAGCTGACAATGAAAACTCTTACAATATTTGACAATGACATTTCTCTAAAACAGGCTATAGGCTACATGTGCACCACCAAGTCAGAACAGTAGGCTAAATTATGAGGGAAAAAGGGACCCAATTATTAGGGTGAGGCACATGGGCTGCTAACACTTAATATTACTTTCTTAGCTACAGTACACATATCCCCCTGGCATATTACATAATTTATGCAGCAGCATACAATAACTTTTTGGACTCACCTTGTTTTGCTGTGCTCACTTGAACAGGAAGGTGGTGCGGCAGTCCTTCGTGGGCAAATTTTCTTAATCAAACTTTGTCATCAAAGTCTGGCATTCTCTGGTTTTATGGTGCTTTCAAGACAACTAGGCACTCAAGGTTGAATCATGATGTTAGTGATCTTCAGGTCAGAGCTGTAGAAAGAGGCCCAAGTTGGAATTCCGAGTTGGATGACCGTTCAAAACGTATTTTCCCAGTCGGAGCTCATTTTTTTCAGAGTTCCCATTTGTCTTGAACTCTGAGATTTCCCAGTTCTGAGTTTCCAGTTGTTTTAAAAGCGGCAGAAGTCAAGCTGGATCGACAGCATTGCCAATGTTGAGTGTTTATCCTTTTAAGCTTGGAAAAGAGACCCTTAAACCCAGACTTGGATCACCAATCCACTACACTGAATAGCAGGCTAGTGATTGCTTTGCAATGCTTGCAGTTTAAAAAAAAAAATAATAATTTTAACTAGGCAAGTCAGTTAAGAACAAATTCTTATTTACAATGACGGCCTATCCAGACCAAACCGTCCCTTAACCCGGATGTGCGCCGCCCAATGGGACACCCGATCGCGGCCAGTTGTGATACAGCCTGTGATCGAACCCGGATCTGTAGTGACGCCTCTAGCGCTGCGATGCAGTGCCTTAGACCGCTGTGCCACTGATTCCTTCTAAACCACTCATTGTTGAATTTGCGACTTCCAACTTGTTGTGTAATGTTTATGTCCAATGGCCGATGAGCACCGATAACTTTTTTTAGCTGAACAGGTGGGGCTCAGAACAAGTGGGGCTCTGCCCCATCTGCCCTGAGTGACCCGGTCGCCAATGGTTGACTGTGATCGGGGTAGGTGTGTCTTGTCCGTTTAGTGAACAAAATAATTAACTATTAATTTAATTCATTTGAAAGTAACATAATTACATTAAAAAATATGCTGTTCTATTGTTTTGAAAAATCTATATATTAGTCTTATAATCTTTCTTAGGACCTGTCTAAACAAATACATTTGCGCACGGGATGTATAAAAGGCTTATGCAGGCAAGAATGTGGTAAAAATGGGCCTCTTTGTAAGGGGGTCATTTAAACATTGCCCATTTTTTTGGGCAGGAAAAATATCGTAAATCCTATGTGAAAGCAGTAATAAGAGTGAACTCTGGAGATGCTCCTTGTCATGATTAGGTGACAGGCATTTGAGGACAAAATGGACACTAGAGAGATGTATCACAGCCGCACCATATAATACAGTGCTATATAGCAATAGTCCAAAAGTGGCTTCCTTTCCTAATTTCCTTTCCTTTATCTGCACTTGTGTAAGAGCTAGACATACAGTACCAGTCAAAAGTTTGGACACACCTACTCATTCAAGGGTTTTTTCTTTATTTTTACTATTTTCTACATTGTAGAATAATAGTGAAGACATCAACACTATGAAATAACACATATGGAAACATGTAGTAACCAAAAAAGTGTTAAACAGATCAAAATATATTTTATATTTGAGATTCTTCAATGTAGCCACCCTTTGCCTTGATGAGAGCTTTGCACACTCTTGCCATTCTCTCAACCAGCTTCATGAGGTAGTCACATGGAATGCATTTAAATTAACAGGTGTGCCTTGTTAAAGCTGGTATTTAAATTAGTTACAGTAACTCTTGCTTTCACCTATCCTGTTTTTATTTAATTTTAGTAAGTGATTCGTGCAGAAACAAGTGCAGGAATGGAAACAAGGAGAAGAGACCACTGAGACACCCATTTACATTTACATTTAAGTCATTTAGCAGACGCTCTTATCCAGAGCGACTTACAAATTGGTGCATTCACCTTATGATATCCAGTGGAACAACCACTTTACAATAGTGCATCTAACTCTTTTAAGGGGGGGGGGGGGGGGGGTTAGAAGGATTACTTTATCCTATCCTAGGTATTCCTTAAAGAGGTGGGGTTTCAGGTGTCTCCGGAAGGTGGTGATTGACTCCGCTGACCTGGCGTCGTGAGGGAGTTTGTTCCACCATTGGGGTGCCAGAGCAGCGAACAGTTTTGACTGGGCTGAGCGGGAACTGTACTTCCTCAGAGGTAGGGAGGCGAGCAGGCCAGAGGTGGATGAACGCAGTGCCCTTGTTTGGGTGTAGGGCCTGATCAGAGCCTGAAGGTACGGAGGTGCCGTTCCCCTCGCAGCTCCGTAGGCAAGCACCATGGTCTTGTAGCGGATGCGAGCTTCAACTGGAAGCCAGTGGAGAGAGCGGAGGAGCGGGGTGACGTGAGAGAACTTGGGAAGGTTGGGCTGCGGCGTTCTGGATGAGTTGTAGGGGTTTAATGGCACAGGCAGGGAGCCCAGCCAACAGCGAGTTGCAGTAATCCAGACGGGAGATGACAAGTGCCTGGATTAGGACCTGCGCCGCTTCCTGTGTGAGGCAGGGTCGTACTCTGCGAATGTTGTAGAGCATGAACCTACAGGAACGGGTCACCGCCTTGATGTTAGTTGAGAACGACAGGGTGTTGTCCAGGATCACGCCAAGGTTCTTAGCGCTCTGGGAGGAGGACACAATGGAGTTGTCAACCGTGATGGCGAGATCATGGAACGGGCAGTCCTTCCCCGGGAGGAAGAGCAGCTCCGTCTTGCCGAGGTTCAGCTTGAGGTGGTGATCCGTCATCCACACTGATATGTCTGCCAGACATGCAGAGATGCGATTCGCCACCTGGTTATCAGAAGGGGGAAAGGAGAAGATTAATTGTGTGTCGTCTGCATAGCAATGATAGGAGAGACCATGTGAGGATATGACAGAGCCAAGTGACTTGGTGTATAGCGAGAATAGGAGAGGGCCTAGAACAGAGCCCTGGGGGACACCAGTGGTGAGAGCACGTGGTGCGGAGACAGATTCTCGCCACGCCACCTGGTAGGAGCGACCTGTCAGGTAGGACGCAATCCAAGCGTGGGCCGCGCCGGAGATGCCCAACTCGGAGAGGGTAGAGAGGAGGATCTGATGGTTCACAGTATCAAAGGCAGCCGATAGGTCTAGAAGGATGAGAGCAGAGGAGAGAGAGTTAGCTTTAGCAGTGCGGAGCGCCTCCGTGACACAGAGAAGAGCAGTCTCAGTTGAATGACTAGTCTTGAAACCTGACTGATTTGGATCAAGAAGGTCATTCTGAGAGAGATAGCAGGAGAGCTGGCCAAGGACGGCACGTTCAAGAGTTTTGGAGAGAAAAGAAAGAAGGGATACTGGTCTGTAGTTGTTGACATCGGAGGGATCGAGTGTAGGTTTTTTCAGAAGGGGTGCAACTCTCGCTCTCTTGAAGACGGAAGGGACGTAGCCAGCGGTCAAGGATGAGTTGATGAGCGAGGTGAGGTAAGGGAGAAGGTCTCCGGAAATGGTCTGGAGAAGAGAGGAGGGGATGGGGTCAAGCAGGCAGGTTGTTGGGCGGCCGGCCGTCACAAGACGCGAGATTTCATCTGGAGAGAGAGGGGAGAAAGAGGTCAGAGCACAGGGTAGGGCAGTGTGAGCAGAACCAGCGGTGTCGTTTGACTTAGCAAACGAGGATCGGATGTCGTCGACCTTCTTTTCAAAATGGTTGACGAAGTCATCTGCAGAGAGGGAGGAGGGGGGGGGAGGGGGAGGAGGATTCAGGAGGGAGGAGAAGGTGGCAAAGAGCTTCCTAGGGTTAGAGGCAGATGCTTGGAATTTAGAGTGGTAGAAAGTGGCTTTAGCAGCAGAGACAGAAGAGGAAAATGTAGAGAGGAGGGAGTGAAAGGATGCCAGGTCCGCAGGGAGGCGAGTTTTCCTCCATTTCCGCTCGGCTGCCCGGAGCCCTGGAGCCCGGAGCCCACCCCATGCTAAGATTGTGAATAGTATTTTCGCTGTACCTGGGAACAACCCAATGGGCAAAAACTGGTTGAATCAACTTTGTTTCCACGTCATTTCATCACCCCAAAATCAATATGATGACATTGAATCAACGTGGAAAACTCATTGGATTTGTCAAAGGTTATCAAGGTAAGGGCATTTCGTCTTTTTTTCAGCAAAATGTTTACAGAAATCCAATGGCATGGTGACATGTATTGTTGATTTCCCGATACTTGACACTACCAAATGTAAACCAAAACTAGACGTTGAACTCACGTCTGTACCCAGTGGGAAGGCCTGTGTCTAGAATCTAATCTGGGAGTTTACCACCTCGACAGGCAGATAAATGGGCTTTATGTTCAGCAGAACACTGCAGAGGCCTGTTCTCTGGAATTCTATCTGGCATCAAACCCCTTTAAATCCCTTTGTTCCCCTGAGTCTAGTTTCAGTGAGTAACCAGGGCTCTAATGGAGACTTTATCACTAAAATTGATTTTTCAACCCAGATTACTTCATTTGGGTACAGTCCAGACTTAATAGCAGCGTCCTGAAAATACGTTGGTGACGTGGAGCAGAAAAAGAGAGGGCAGAGAGAGCGGAGAAAGGAGAGAGAAGGGAGAAATACAAGCATAGTGATTCCTGGATTGCAGCCCCTGCTTGACCAACAGATATACAGCTCTTCATTAGGTTGAATATCTACTGTACAGCACAGAGCTCTTCCAGGTGCCCTGAACCTTGTCCATCTCTCCTCCCATGTCCCAGTTCTTCTCCATTGTGCTTATCCATCGTAAAATCCCCCAGACAATTCTCAATGGAAATCCCAATAATATTTAACAGGTTAGAATGTGCTGCTACAGATGTCAGATCTTAATTTGACCCTTTTCATTACAGGAGAAAAATAATCCTGCAACAGGAGGATTTGAATATCTGAATAAATATTTAGAATCAGCGCCAGCGGGCAGCTGGAAGCGGTGTTTCTTTACAATGCAGTACCATACCTATGTAGCGGATATGAGTTGGGCATGGTTGCGCACATGATGATGTAGCCTTGCCTGCAAACTTAAAAGTCAGTGGCTGCCCTCAGACCAAGAGGGAATAGACCAGTCTAAGATGTGGGTTGCTCCCGGGGGATATCCAGGTTCATATCCTGTGTGTTACACCTACGTTGTGCAGGCTACAGTCGCTTCTCATGTGAATTCTTATGTGGATCATAATAAATTAACATAATTGTAGGGGGTAGATGTATTTTTTGTTAAGGAAAATCTGTTTATTTTAATTTTTTTAATATTTTATTATATGTTCAAGCAGTAGGCAGAATAAATGATTGGTTGCATCAGTGCCTGTGTGGTCTAACGTTTACAACCCCCAGCACACATAACCTACGCCAGATCTGACATGGGTTTGAATCTGGCCCCCTGCCCTTTGACTCTCCATCCCACTATTTTCCCTGTCTTTTCTATCTCTTCAATAAAAGCAAAAAAATAACTTCCATTAGTTTATATAGCCTATAGACTACATTAGGCCCACAATTAAAGTGCATTAATTTCAATGTTTTTCTATGTTTTCAAGAAGTAAAACGAATAGTCTGATCATTTACACATCAAAGAAAAGTGTCTCAGCTCAACTAAATCCTCTTTGGATAGGATAAAATGCATAAATATCTTGACAGCTTTACGAAATTATATACTAAAGCCACTCAATATAGACATTCAATCCACACCAAAGACCAGAACTATATTGACAAATTATACATAGCCTAACTATAAAACGTGGGCGGACATCCACACTGGAGGAAAGTACATTTTTCTACAGTAGACCTACATCTGTCAATCAACTGATGGCCCAAATCAGCTCATCAACTCAGCCAGGGAAACATAAACAGTAGCCTATTATCGTTTTTTACACCTTTCATTATGTGACAATGGATAGGCTATTAGGTAGCTTACAGAATGTAGCCTATTGGAATATAATTAAATAACAAGGGGCCTATTGCAACCATCGAGGGCACTAAATCAGTCGTCACCAACCTTTTCTGAGTCAAGATCACTTTCTGACTCAAAATGTAAGCCGAGATCTACCGCTTAAATTATTTTTAAACATGAGCCTATGCAACATTAACCAATTTGTGCAGTAGGCTATAGGCCCAATACATTATCACTGCAAATTGGCTATGCTTGAATTGTCCAGCCAATGTTGTTCTTCTCAAACCGTTTAGAAATTACATTTAAAAAATGTAGGTGTATGATCACACTGGTAATAGATCATTTGTTTTATTACTTTTTTTCCGGACTGATGGTCTGCATCTGATGGTCAGTCTGAGGAGAGGGAGCAGCTGTGAGGCTGACTCTCACCCGACTAACCGCCCCTCCGCTCTCCCTCCTGCCGCTGAGAAACAGGGACAGTCTTCCAGCTGATGGCGAAACTCAAGTCGTACTGCATTATTTCTACCTAATGCACCAATTCATTACTCCTATGACCAGAGAAACTGAAATATTCCTTGATATTAAAAAATACACAAATCTCTAATAATAACAACACAAGCTTATCGGAACACTTTGCTAAACTCATTCATTGCAGCTGCAGTGCTGTTTGTAGCATGTGGAAGTAGGGAGAACGCACATTTTATGGCTTATAAAAGTGTTGAACAAAGTTTTGACAGTGCTGAATAACAACTTAAACATGAACTTACTCATAAAAACAGCAGCTCTATGCTGTATTCATTGAGTCTGTCTCTAGTCATGGTTTTAAACATTTTGAAATGTCACAATATCAACTTTGCTGTGCATTCGAGGCTTCTTTTTTACAGTCTATGGCTCAAGGAAACTGCAGACACGGTGATCAGAGCTATCTGATTGGCCAGCGGTAGGCCTATAGGTGCACTTGATTTGCTCTCTGGGCCTGCCGGGTAGGCGGAGTTCTACTCTCAGACACATGAAATGGTTCAAAATGAGAACACTTTGCCCTTTTCAGGGGTGCTAGGGCTGCTGAATCAAGTGCACCTACCGCCAACAGCGCAAAACAAATAAAAAAATAGTAATGCACTGCTTTATCGTTGGGTTTTTTACAGAAATGTTTGGTGATCGACCAGGAATGCCTTGGAGATTGACCAGTCGATCGCAATCTACCGGATGGTGACCGCTGCACTATATTATCGCCAGCTGATGTCTCATTAAACATTTAATAGGCGCTAAATTATGCTAAATTCACCCACACAGCTGATCTCAAATGCAACCATTAATGGTACCTCACTACCGCTCCCTAAAATATGATGGCATTTTTACCTTAGTCCTGCTTGAAACCAACGTCTTTCAAGATATGTTCCCCCTGTGGTTGGTTTTGTCATCGGAACATCTTAGTCCTTTTTGAACAGACTAAGGGCGATTTATCTATTTGACAAGCATTCCTTACAATATAAATAAAGTATTTTTACTCTACTATGGCAATTTACCTAACACTTTGTATGAATGGAAACTAATGTTGGTGTTGCCTACTGTTGTGAGTTTATTAGTTTCTTATTTATGTTATCCAAAGGTTTCTGTCCGGTATGGTCATTTCTTATCAAGATCGGGGGTAAAATATCCTTGGAGTGTCCATATTTGAAATGTGTAACTAAATCTAGTCCATTTGTGCCGGAATCAAACCCACGCCTACACGGCAGGCCTATATGTATGCGCTGAAGGCAGATGATAGGATACACTTCACACTTGTATTTCATAGCCTAGTGGAGACCAATATATATCTTGTGTTATAAAACGACAGTTGTGGATATGTAATGGCTGCATTTCAGATACATGTTTGTATGTTGCAGTAATAGGTTCTAGTCCTAGTGTTTGAGCAAACGAGAGAAAATTGTTTTGATAGCAAGCCCCTGATCCCAATGACTCGACTACCCCCGCATGGAGAGAAAAATAACTACAAATTTTTAGGGACTTACAAGGCTCATTTAAATTTCCTGATGCAACAGGGGAATTCTCTGTGGCAAAAGAGTGATCAAGTTAAGATCCGACATCTGTATCAACAGTTATGCAACACATTGCAAAGTAATGGCTACCTCCCCTCCTAGTACAGTTTCTGATGATGAATAGAGTTGACCTTTAGAAAGACGCCTAACACCAGCTGTGGGGAAACACTACACCATGGGTTGCTCCCGGCTGTATACTATAAGGGAAAAGATGAGGGATCATAATGTTACCGTCTGAAGCCCACTATAAGCCGCGTGTCTAAAGGTCTCCTCTCAGCCTCAGCCTTGGGCATTACTTTACACTGTGTGTGCGTGTGCGTGTATTTGTATGGTGTGTGTGTGTGCATACGTTCGTGTCTCAGCATGTGCTTGCTTGAGTGAGTGTGCGTGAGTACATATGCCTCTGTGCTTTCAGATGTATTTCAAACCAGAGCTAGCTGTTGCAAATTGCACTTTCATGATGTACTGCTCTTTGGAATCCTGATTATGGTGACAATAGTGAATTATGTATGTTTGCTGTGAGCAGTTGTGGCTGGAGAGAAGAGCTAATCACGCTGCTCTGAATTCTGATAAAGGTGCTGGCATTTCAGGGCCAGGCTACAGGGAAAAGCATGCTAATTATGTCTAACGATATGAAGCTACTGTATGATTTGATGTGCTTATTAACAATCACAACTGTCACTATCTACAGTAAGTATGATAGGAAATATGGCTAGTGAAGACATTTTAGAGCATTCACATCTAAGTTCAATGGCCTTTAATCCATGACATGAAATCCATCATTTCAGTGCAGTTTTCGAAGTTCCACTCAAAGTAGGTGAACAATGTTTTGTTTGAGTAATAAGCACATGTATTTATACAGGATGAGTTCCTCCTTCAATGTCCTAACAGTAGCTTGCCATTTGGAAGATGAGTCATACAAGATTCATTGCCAGCAATCCAGAATTGACTTTGCATGAAAGTTCTGCATATTTCTAAACTTTGCACCCTAATAGTTAGGAGCAGTGTCTTAACTAATGACTTCTTGAAACCAAACACACATTTCCCAGTAATAATTTCAGTTGTAAAATAGATTATCTAAATGTCAGCTATCTTCCCCAGTCTGTATCATTCACACACACACACCATGCATACGTATGATACATCTATTTTGGGTTAGGAGATGAGTGGGTATTTCGCACAGAGAGACACACCAGCGAGATACAAATCAATGAGAGGGGAGCTCTTTTTAATGAAAACATACAATTCTTCTTTAGCTATGAGCATGCACATTTGGAGCCATGCACTATTTCCACTGTGAGGCTGAATTAAACGCAGCTGCATCAAACTCAAACATGCTTTGATGCTGCAGTCATGGAAGAATGTTCCATTTTCTTTTTTTCCCCTTATCCAGGAAAAACAGTTAGCTTTTTGAATGAACAGAGCCAAGATAGTGTGTGTGTATCTGAGCTAGCTAGCTAGCGTTGTCCCAGTAAGTGTCTCCTTCACATGCCACTGGACTGATACTGTGCATAAGTGTGATGTGTACGCATCCTGATTGTCATCCTGAATATCTCTCACAGTCTGTTTTATAATTCATCAGCCGAGACTCCTTCCACCTCCCTTCTCTGGGCTATTTATAGCCCTGCCTCACTCTTAATTCATTTACAGACCTCTTTTCTCTCCATCTAGGCTGTTACAGCACAACAGCGCCTTTATGTTCTCATCAAAAAGCGCTCTCTCACTCCATCTCTCTCTCTCCATCTCTCTCTCTGTCTTTCATTCAGTCTTCCCCCTGTCTCCCGCTGACACACTCTCCCTCTCTCTCTCTTCATCATTCTCTCCTCTCTCTCTCTCTCTCTCTCTCTCTCTCTCTCTCTCTCTCTCTCTCTCTCTCTCTCTCTCTCTCTCTCTCTCTCTCTCTCTCTCTCTCTCTTTGTCCATCTCTCTTTCTCTCTCTCAATCTCTCTTCATCTCCCTCTCTTTCTTGTTCAGTCTCTTCCTATCCATTTCCTCTAGGCCTTGGAGGAAAAAAAGTGCGAACCCTGTTCTTCCTTAAGAGAGGGAGCATAGGATATCTGTCAGATTTCCCTGTAAAAAGGGGCAGAGTGTACTAGGATTTCACATACAGTATGCATGTACTGTAGATTACACTCACTCAGTAGGCACTTATCATGTCTGGAAAGTCTTGATAATTCATAATTCATACTCCAGATTACGCACATTTTTAGACCCCTTATTAATGTATTAATATTTTATGAGCATTCGCTCTTCCACAAAGAGGAAGTCAAACTTTTCATAATTTGATACATCTGGAATTTCTTCTCTGAACTAGCTGAGAAGTGTAAGGATAATCTTCAACACTTCACATTCTACAATGACATAGAACAACCGATTATCTAGATCTGAGAGAATGAACAATGCCGTTGCATTGAATCCATACGTTGTTAACAGTGTGTTTAATTGCGGTGGCCTTGCCTAAATGGCCCCTCAGACTGCTGGCCTCACCATGTCTCTGAGGTCTCTGAAATCAAAGCCGGAGCCCCTGATTCTCATTCCTCTCTCTGCCTCGCCTTTATTTTGCCCAGCTCAGCTCATTACCACCCTACAAACGCTGCATATTCCACATTGTGTAGTTGAATCTTATGTCCTTTAATGTTCTCAGACTTCTAATATCACACTCGCACAAAACGCCTGCCTACTACATTTCCATTCACCCGATTCCTCTGCCCCCCCCTCTTTCTCTCCTCTGTCTCTCTCTCTATACCTATCTAATTTTATTTATGGAACCTGGTGTATATTGGAAGAATCTCCTGTCTTTTTCCATACAGGGACTTATGTAAAGGCAGACAGGCAATGTAAGAGGAAGACGGCTTCGGAATAGAAGGTGCATTAAAAAATGTGTCAAGGTAAAAAGATGTTCTAATCAGAGAGCTCTTGTCAGAGATGTTCCTGTTCTTCCAAGGCCTGGAGGATGACTCAGTGTGTAGGCTTGGTGCTGTCTCTACTGTCTCTGCTGCCTGTGCTGCCCTCGTGGAACTTAACCATCCTCTCCTTTCAGCAAGGGGATGAGGGACCTGTTGTATATATAGGCGCTTTAGGGAGAAGTTGGTCGTAGACACAGATCTAGAATCTTTACCCTTCCAATCTAGGGAGGATGGATACAACTGACCTTAGATCAGTAGGGGGCAAGTTCATCCTACTCGTAGACAGTCAGTCTGAAAATATATTCTGAGCTCACTCCTTATGCTCTTTATTGACATTCCCATATTTCATCCTTATTGACAGTGGCCATCAATCTTTTATTCAACCATAATTGGAGAAAGAAGAATTGTCCTGTATGAATCTCCTGCGGCAGACATTCCATAGGATGTCCACGAGAATGACTATGTAAATTAAGGAAGAGTGTGATTGAAGCATGTGTTATCATGCATGCAATATTATTTATCTATATGATATTAGATATGTATATAAGGGGATATAACTGGGGTAGTCTCCATGGAGATGACATGATTATGATGTCATGGTATATAGTATTGACATTATAAAAAGTCAAATCCATATAATGGAACCAAGATTTACATATGCTGTAGGTAGATGTATGGGCAGAACAACATTAGTAATGTATAATTATTCCAAAAATAGCCTTTACAAATTGTGTGATGCGTCATAGTACAAGAAACAAGAGAAATGTTTTAGCATATTTGCTGAGCATCCCATTTAGATGACATTTACAGTGCCTTCACAAAGTATTCACACCCCTTGACCTTTCCCACATTTTGTTGTATTACAGCCTGAATTTAAAATGTATTAAATTTCGATTATTTTGTCACTGGCCTACACACAATATTCCATAATGTCAAGGTGGAATTATGTTTTCTGCAATTTTTACAAATTAATTAAAAATGAAAAATGTCTATAAGAATTCAACCCCTTTATTATTGCAAGCCTAAATAGGAGTAACAATTTGTTTAACTGTCACGTTCCTGACCTGTTTTCCTTGTTTTTGTATGTGTTTAGTTGGTCAGGGCGTGAGTTGGGGTGGGCATTCTATGTTATGTGTTTCTATGTTGGGTTAAATGTGTTGCCTGATATGGTTCTCAATTAGAGGCAGGTGTTTGACGTTTCCTCTGATTGAGAACCATATTAAGGTAGGCTGTTCTCACTGTTTGTTTGTGGGTGATTGTTCCTGTGTCTGTGTCTGTCGCACCACACGGGACTGTTTCGTGTTCGTTCGTTTGGTTAGTCTGTTCCTGTTCTTCGTGTTATATTGTAAGTTCTCAAGTTCAGGTCTGTCTACGTCGTTTTGTTGTTTTGTAATTTTCCAAGTGTTTTTCGTGTTCGTCTTGTCTTTAAATAAATTAATTCATGTATTCATCTACCGCTGCGTTTTGGTCCGATCCCTACTCCTTCTCCTCATCCGAGGAGGAGGAATTAGACAGCCGTGACAGAATCACCCACCCACCAAGGACCAAGCGGCGTGGGCGAAAGCAACAGCGATCGCAGGATTTCTGGACATGGGAAGAAATATTGGACGGTAAAGGTCCATGGGAACAGCCAGGAGAATATTGCCGCCCCAAAGCTGAGCTGGAGGCAGCGAAAGCAGAGAGGCGGCGTTTTGAGGAGCTAGCCCGGAAGCAGGAGAAGGATCTGGGCTACACTACGTGGGAGGAGATCGACAGGTGGGCGATCGACCCAAGGAGAGTGCCGGAGCCCGCCTGGGATTCTCTGGCGCAGTGTGAGGAGGGATACCGGCGAATGGAGGCAGCACGACGACGCGGTAGGAAGCCTGTTAGTCAAGCCCAAAAATTTATTGGGGAGGGGCTAAAGGGTAGTGTGGCGAAGTCAGGTAGGAGACCTGCGCCAACTTCCCGATCTTACCGTGGAGAGCGAGAGTACGGGCAGACACCGTGTTATGCGGTAGAGCGCACGGTGTCTCCTGTACGTGTGCATAGCCCGGTGCGGGTTATTCCACCTCCCCGCACTGGCAGGGCTAGATTGAGTATTGAGCCGGATGTCATGAAGCCAAGGCATACATGGCACCAGCCTTACGCATGGTGTCCCCGGTTCGCATACACAGCCCAGTGCGGGTTATTCCACCTCCCCGCACTGGTTGGGCTACGGGGAGCATACAACCAGGTAAGGTTGGGCAGGCTCAGTGCTCAAGGGAGCCAGTACGCCTGCATGGTCCGGTATATCCGGCGCCACCTCCCCGCCCCAGCCCAGTACCACCAGTGCTTACACCACGCACCAGGCTTCCTGTGCGTCTCCAGAGCCCTGTTCCTCCTCCACGCACTAGCCCTATGGTGCGTGTCTTCAGCCCGGTACTACCAGTTCCGGCACCAAGCCTCCTGTGTGTCTCCAGAGCCCTGTTCCTCCTCCACGCACTAGCCCTGTGGTGCGTGTCTCCAGCCCAGTACCTCCAGTTCCGGTACCACGCACCAAGCCTCCTGTGCTCCTCCAGAGTCCTGTGCATCCTGTTGCTGCTCCCCGCACTAGCCTGAAGGTGCGTGTCCTTAGCCCGGTACCTCCAGTTCCGGCACCACGCACCAGGCCTACAGTGCGCCTCAGCCGGCCAGAGTCTGCCGTCTGCCCAGCGGCGCCTGAACTGCCCGTCTGCCCAACGCCGTCTGAGCTGTCCGTCTGCCAAGCGCCGCCTGAACTGCCCGTCTGTCCTGAGCCTTCAAAGCCGCCCGTCTGTACTGAGCCTGCAAAGCCGCCCGTCTGTCCTGAGCCTTCAGAGCCGTCCGCCAGACAGGAGCCGCTAGAGCCGTCCACCAGACAGGAGCCGCTAGAGCCGCCAGCCAGCCATGAGCAGCCAGAGCCGCCAGCCAGAGCCTTCCGCCAGACAGGAGCAGCCAGAGCCTTCCGCCAGACAGGAGCAGCCAGAGCCGCCAGCCAGCCATGAGCAGCCAGAGCCGCCAGCCAGCCATGAGCAGCCAGAGCCGCCAGCCAGCCATGAGTAGCCAGAGCCGCCAGCCAGCCATGAGCAGCCAGAGCCGCCAGCCAGCCATGAGCAGCCAGAGCCGCCAGCCAGCCATGAGCAGCCAGAGCCGCCAGCCAGCCATGAGCAGTCAGCCAGCCATGAGCCGTCAGCCAGCCATGAGCCGTCAGCCAGCCATGAGCCGTCAGCCAGCCATGAGCAGCCCCTCAGTCCGGAGCCGCCCCTCAGTCCGGAGCCGCCCCTCAGTCCGGAGCCGCCCCTCAGTCCGGAGCCGCCCCTCATTCCGGTGTTGCCCCTCATTCCGGTGTTGCCCCTCAGTCCGGTGCTGCCCCTTAGTCCGGTGCTGCCCCTTAATCCAGTGGGGTTAATTTGGAGGGTGGCCATTTGGAGGAGGCTACGGAAGCGGGGTTTGACTATGGTGGGGTGGGGACCACGTCCGGAGCTGGAGCCACCACCGTGGACAGATGCCCACCCAGACCCTCCCCTAGACTTTAAGTGGTGCGCCCGGAGTTCGCACCTTGAGGGGGGGGGGGTTCTGTCATGTTCCTGACCTGTTTTCCTTGTTTTTGTATGTGTTTAGTTGGTCAGGGCGTGAGTTGGGGTGGGCATTCTATGTTATGTGTTTCTATGTTGGGTTAAATGTGTTGCCTGATATGGTTCTCAATTAGAGGCAGGTGTTTGACGTTTCCTCTGATTGAGAACCATATTAAGGTAGGCTGTTCTCACTGTTTGTTTGTGGGTGATTGTTCCTGTGTCTGTGTCTGTCGCACCACACGGAACTGTTTCGTGTTCGTTCGTTTGGTTAGTCTGTTCCTGTTCTTCGTGTTATATTGTAAGTTC
Organism: Salvelinus namaycush; assembly: GCF_016432855.1. Lineage (NCBI taxonomy): Eukaryota > Metazoa > Chordata > Actinopteri > Salmoniformes > Salmonidae > Salvelinus > Salvelinus namaycush. The sequence goes on along the minus strand of NC_052322.1, from coordinate 36,114,959 downwards.
TCAAGTTCAGGTCTGTCTACGTCATTTTGTTGTTTTGTAATTTTCCAAGTGTTTTTCGTGTTCGTCTTGTCTTTAAATAAATTCATTCATGTATTCATCTACCGCTGCGTTTTGGTCCGATCCCTACTCCTTCTCCTCATCCGAGGAGGAGGAATTAGACAGCCGTGACATTAACAAGTCACATAGGTTTAATGGACCCACTCTGTGTGAAATAATAGTGTTTAACATGATTTTTGAATGACTACCTCATCTCTTTACCCTACACATACACTTATCTGTAAGATTTCTGTCGAGCAGGGAATTTCAAACATAGATTCAACCACAAAGACCAGGCAGGTTTTCCAATGCATGGCAAAGAAGGGCACCTATTGGTAGATGGGTAAAACAAGTAAAAAATAAAAGCAGACATTGAATATCCCTTTGAGCATGGTGTTAGGTTCTAAATAAACAAACGGACAACTAGTTAAATCTCAAACCAAGTTTATTCACCCACTGGGTCAAACAGCTGAAAATACATGTTTCCAGCAGCACAAGTATTTATACCCCCCCTTTAGGTGGAGTCTCCTACTTTTCTCTAAACATTACATCTTTGATGCTAGGCAGAAACAATGTAATGATGTTGGTAATAAACTGTTCCTTCTCCCTTTATGTGACCTGACCTCGGCCCCCATTCCTCACTAATCCACAGCTATCCGCCCTCATTAGTAACCGCAACCATGTGATTGCCTTTTCCCATACTTAGTAACATTCTAAGCCCCTGGCTCTTATCCAACCTCCATTGACCCCATAATATACATTCCTCCTACATATAACCATTAACTTCTGGCATAGCAAGTATTTCAAATTACAACCCAACAATGGTGAAGTATTTAATTACACTTTGGATGGTGTATCAATTCACCTAGTCACAACAAAGATACGTCCTTCCTAACTCAGTTGCCAGAGATGAAGGAAACCACTCAGGGATTTCGTCATGAGGCCAATGGTGAATTTAAAACAGTTACAGTATAATGGCTGTGATAGCTCCACAATACTAATGCAATTGACAGCGTGAAAAGAAGGAAGCCTGTACAGAATAGAAATATTCCAAAACATGCATCCTGTTTGCAATAAGGCATTAGTGAAATAGTGAAAAAAATGTAGCAAAGGAAAACCTGTTTCGGTCCACTTTCCACCAGACACTGGGAAATTAATTAACCTTTCAGCAGGACAATAACCAAAAACACAAGGCCAAATCTACCTGGAGTTGCTTACCAAGAAGACAGTAGAGAGATTAAAGTAGATGTCACACGTCAAAATTTGATGGATGACCCTATGTGAACCTATGTGACCGCTATGTGAACCTAAGGGGCTGCCTGTCAGGACATCCTGATGGTTAGGTGGGGGTCTTTGGGTAAGGGTCCAGTTGTCAGGTCAACCGGTAATGATTTATGACCCAAGCCTGATTTATGACCCTATGTAATGATTTATGACCCTATGTCCTGTTGTAGCAGGCATGCCCATATTTGGGCTTCCGGTCAGGACATCCTGGCCTGGGGTGGGGGTCTTTGGGGTAAGTGTCAAGCTGTCAATGTCGTAAATCAAAAAAAGATCATGATTTATGACCCTATGTAGTGATTGATGCCCCAATGGTTTGTAGAATGGGGGCATGCCCATATTTGGGCTTCCGGTCAGGACATCCTGATGGTTAGGGGTGCTTTTTGGATAAGTAAGTGACCAGGTGTCATGTCAAACTGTTCCTGGATGTCTAGTGTTGGGGGTTGTTAATGAACATTTCAAAGAGGCTGGCTTTGCAGAAGCCTTATAAAGCCCCAGAACAATTCCTGTTTAAGACTGTACAAGATCTTAAGAATAACCATGGAATTTGGGATCGGTGACAAAGCAGTGATGACTGTAACAACTGAAGCGGGTCCTCGGTTGGTCCATAGAGCACGGGCCAAGTATCAACCCGCAATATATGATGCTCCAAAAAAACGTTTTTTAAATGTTTATAGAACCCAAATACCTCCATCAAATGCGCTGAAAGATCAAGTGTTGATGTCTAATGGACAGCTGTGGGGGTATCGGTTTGATTACGTGGCCTGTAGAGTGACCCTCTATACGGTAGCTGAAGGAGAAGAATATACAGACCAGACTGTAGGCTTGGAATATGGTGTTGAAGACTGGTCGGTTTTTCGCAAGGTTGTGTGTCCTGAACTGCGCCTTATCACCAAGGGGTATAGTGTGTTCACGGGCCACGAGACCCGTTGGGAAGGTACCCCTGACTCCTCAGGACGAATATTTCACAGGGTGAAAATACAAAGACAGAATGGACGTCCCTGCGGCTGCGTGGAGTTCTATATCGGCACCCAGGAAATCCGAAACCAAAACCTCAGGGAGGGGGGCCATACTGGGGATACCCGACTGCGTCTGCTTATTCCTTTTAAAAGTTGGGATGTAATGGAATTGAAAATGTTGCAGGCGTTGGATGATCTCTTTGTACAGAGCCAACAGCGGCAGAGCCTTGTTCATTTAAAGAAGTGCATAATATATACGAATCGTAAAGATTACGATGCAAAAGAGCCTCCAGAAGATACAGCGTCAGAAGAAAACTAAGTAAGCGGATGCTTTAACCACGCCCCCCCAGATACCCAATGGCCTTGTTCTACAATAAAAAGAAAAAAGCAGCCAGTTCTTCATTTCAGCATACACCATGGATCTCCAGACCATCTACGTGGACGCATCTACGTCATGGGGCCCCGAAACTAAGGACTCAATGCCTCACAGCCCTACACTCTACTCACCCCTGGCAAGACCCTCGACACCCCCTACATGTACCCAGCCTGAGGATGTGTTTGATGGGGTGGTCAGTACTATTTTTGTGGATACCATCAAGGCCTCTGTAGCTACACTTTTAGACTTGGTGATTGGCGACTATATAAGAGAAAAATGCATCGGCTGTGAGATCAATCACCCCAGCCAGCGTCGTCATCCTTGCCTATACGACCCTCCGAGATACTACTTTTTCAATCATTTTGAGGAGCTGGTGAAAAGACTGTGGTCCCGCAGGTTTATACCCTCGCTGGTCAGCGCCCTGGAGGCTATGGGTCTTGTGCCGTCTATCCCTAGAGTTTACGGGGTAACCGAGGCCTTCCTACATGAACTGAAGGAGGCAATTTTCATCCACGAGAAACTCAAAGAAATCCGACACACCCTGGTGGCCGACAACAAATACCGGGAAGCTGTGGTTGCTGATGTGGTGCTTTTCTGGCTCAATAAATCCCAAGAGACCGAGTGACATTTTGTTATTTAGACGTAAAAGCTATGGGTAACTATGTGTCTACGATGTTGGAGCGAATAAATACATTTTTTCTTTTGAGAGACCTTACAAATGTTATGCATCAGATTATTGAAAATAAAGTGAATAATGTATCGTTCTACACGACACACAATACCTGGGCTAATGTAGAGCGTTTGCTGAAAATGGAACAAATCATGAATCATGTACGACATACGGGTGGGAGTTTGCAATGGACACAAATGGTATCAAGAATTGTTGATGAGTCTGAAGAGCTAGAAGTAACTTTGGCTAAGATTTTGCATTATTTGTTTGAACCCCCATTTAATGTGAACGTGTATCATATTTGTTGTTTATATACTTATATATCCGACGTGTGTGTTTTAAAAATTCAGCGACACAAACCTGTAAATCTAAACCATATATACAGGGTGTTGCATGATGTGATTGTTGAGAAAACTGGGACTTGTATCTTGCAACAAATCCTGAATTGGTTGTATACGTAATACTTGGTGTTAAAAAAATAAAAATTCTCAAACTGAAATGTTGTCGTTATTTGAAAGTGGCTCATTAACGTTATTGTCCCTCAGAGAGGCAAGAAGGATGGCTGAACAGCTGTTGAAAAACATTTATTATAATCCCGCTAACCCCGGGTCTTATGGTGGTAAAGAGCGTTTACAGAGAGCAATAGCCGAAGAAACAGGTAGCCTGTTAAGCGATGCTAAAGTGAGTGAGTGGTTATCAGAGCAGGATGCCTATACTCTCCATAAATCTGTAAGAAAACAATTTCCAAGAAATAGAGTTTTTTCTACGCATCCCTTATCCCAATTTCAGGCGGATCTATGCGACATGCAGGCCCTTGCCGATAAAAATGATGGAAATCGCTACATGCTAACGGTTATAGATATTTTCTCTAAAGTAGCCTTTGTAAGGGTTTTAAAAAATAAGAGCGGGGCCGAGGTAACCCGGGCCTTTGACTCGATCTTGAAGGCAGGAGGAGCACCCAATAAAGTGCAGACTGATGGCGGAAAAGAATTCTTCAATAAAACATTTCAGAAGCTGATGAATAAGTATAAAATAATACATTTTGCTACAGGCTCTGATTTGAAAGCTTCGGTTGTGGAACGCTTTAATAGGACTTTGAAAGAGCGGATGTGGCGATATTTTACAGCTCACAACACCCACAGATATACAGACATAGTTCAGGATTTAGTAAACGGGTACAACCACAGCTTCCATAAGAGTATACGTATGAAGCCCTCTGACGTCTCTTCGGAAAACTCTTTTCAAGTCTTTAAAAATATGTATGGTTTGTTCCCACTTCGCCGTAAGAAAAAAATGACTTTTAAATTCCTAGTGGGTGACTTGGTTCGTATATCAAAGTTGAGGGGTGTTTTCGACAAAAAATACGAACAAGGCTTTAGCTCGGAGTTGTTTACCGTTACCGAATGTCTGCCACGCATTCCCCCGGTCTACAAATTAAAAGATTATGACGGGGATCTTATAGAGGGATCTTTTTATGAGAAGGAATTACAGAAGGTCCAGTTGGGTAAAGACAAAGTCTTTCACGTGGAGGAGATTCTAGATCAGAAGAGAGAAAAGGGTAAAAAATGGTTGCTGGTCCGCTGGAAAAACTGGCCTCAAAAGTTCAACAGTTGGGTATTGGAGCATGATGTGGTGGAGGCAACGGGGATTAATTTAAACCCCTAGTCATGATAACTAGCGCATCAGTCGCGTGTACACAGTTGGGCATCATGGAACACAGCGGCTTCTACCTGACTCTCCCCAGTAATGCGTCGGCACAGATATATCGTAATAATCAGAGTTCGAAGTATACAACCAATTTTCCAAAGCCTATAGAGTTATCAGAGGCTTGGGAAGTAGGTCTCAGCGAGATTACATACCCCCATAGTTGGTATAATATCAAAGCTAAGGACCGTGATTTTTATTGCAAAAGGTTATCGGAACCTGCGAAACTTATTAAGCTTAAAAAAGGTTTCTATAGAACCGTCGACAGGATCGTCTCAGAGTTGAATGAACACCTAACCCTGAACAAGATGGAAATATTCCTATTCTACAATCCAATCCATAAAAGGATACAAATCTCAGGGCCTGCTAACGGAGGTATAAAGACCAGCGGTAATTTATCCTACATGTTGGGGATGGGTCCCAATAAATGGACGTATGTGAACGATAAATTATTCCCATTCCCTGCGGATATACATGCAGGCTTTTACAACATATTTGTCTATACCGACATCATAACCTATCAAAGGGTCGGAGACAGCTGTGTGCCCCTCCTGCGAACAGTTCATATAGACGGAAAGGATGGGGACATCGTCACTGTCAATTATGACAAGCCGCACTACGTACATGTCAGCAAGAACTATATTGAAAACATTCTGGTTGAGCTTAAAACGGATCAGAACGAAAACATTGAATTTACTTATGGTAAAACGATTGTAAAACTCCACTTTAGACCCACCAAAACCTCTCTACATATATAATATCTGTATTATATTTATAAACATAATACAAATAAAAGAGTTATGGAGCACCATCAGCTCGACCCTAACCGTTATGTTTCATACTATGTGGATCAAGTTGGTAATGGACTACCAGGATATCATGGAGCACCGACAATGTATGGTGCGGGGATAGGCGGTATATTCCGTAACCTCTTTAGGATGGTTTTACCGTTTATGAAGAGGGGCTTCAGCATAGCCAAACCACATTTAAAATCCGCGGCTAAAAATATAGTAAGTGAGGTTGTAGCCAATGCTATGACCCGAAGGGCGTCACCAGATGTGGAGCATCAAGAAGGCTCGGGGCTTATGATATTGTCTCGAAGACCAAAAAAGAGACCCCCAGGTTTAAGACGCAGGCCGGCACCTAAAAAGCGGCGGTTAACTGTTAAAAGAACCTCAGTAAGTCAAAGACGTGGTAAAGTGAGGAGGTCTGAACCAAAACAGGCTAAAAGAATACTAGGAAGTATTTTCTAAAAGAATAAGTGACATGGCTCTTTTACATCGAATGTCCTCTGAAGCTATAAAGACAGAACTCGATCTTTTCACGGCCCCTTTAACGCAGCATTCAATAGATAGATCCAGTTATGTGGAGATAGCCCCTCTCTCTGCTATTACCGATAACGGGCCTATCGAATTTTTCATACCAGGCCACGGTGACAACTATCTGGACCTCAACAACACCTTGGTGCATTTACGTCTAAAAGTGACCAAAAGAGATGGGTCTAATATTGCAGGCGATGCCAAAGTGAGTCTCATTAATTACCCCTTGGCCACCATTTTCTCCCAAGTTGATGTGACTTTGGGTGAACGCCTAATCAGTCAAAGCAGCGCCACATACCCTTATAGAGCCATCATGGAGTGTTTACTAAACTACTCCGAAGACACTCTCAAAACACAATTTAGCGCCGGGCTGTTTAGCAAGGATACTGCAGGAGCCTCTATGGAATCGACAGACCCTTCCACCGGTGCAAACAAAGGACTAGCGGCACGAGCTCGCTACTGCGCCGAATCTCGAGAGTTTCATTTGCTAGGCCCTATACACTCTGACATTTTCTTTCAAGAACGGTTACTCTTAAATTCGGTTGATTTAAGATTAAAATTAACCAGGGCCAAGGATGATTTTTGCCTGATGTCTCCCCAAGACGGGGATTTTAGTTTGAAAGTGTTGGGGGCCACCCTTTTTATTAAAAAAGTGTCTGTATCTCCGGCCGTACGCCTGGGTCACTCACATGCTTTGATGAAAGGAAATGCCCTTTACCCTCTCCAAAGAATTACCATGAAAACCTTTAGCATACCTGTGGGCAGTAGAATCTGCAGTCAAGAAAACCTATTTCTAGGCCCTTTACCTAGATATGTGGTTATAGGTCTGGTTGATCACGCCTCTAATACGGGGAGTTTAGATAAAAAACCCTTTAATTTTCAACACTTCAATGCAGAGTATGTAGCTCTCTGTCAGGACGGACGTCAGGTTCCTGCTAAGGCTTTCCAACCCCAATTTAACAACAACATATCTGTGCGAGAATTTTACAATCTATTCCTGGCTACAGGGAGGCATCTAAAAGATCTCTCTTTACCTATTGACAGAAATGATTTTGCAGAGGGTTACACGTTGTATGCTTTCAATTTATCCCCTGATGATGACACCTCAGGAAATCTGTCTGTGGTGTCCCAAGGTAACCTCAGGCTGGAAATGCGTTTCCGTACACCTTTAGCCTGTACAGTTAGCATGATTGTTTACGCATGCTCTGATTCAATCTTGGAAGTGAATGCCCGAAGACAGGTCTTAGTGGATTATTATTAAGGACCTTTGAGCAAAGACATGAATACCCAAGAGTTGGAAGGGCTCATGAGCCGCTTGATTGGAAAACAATTTTGTGGAGTGATGGCTTGTGATGAATTACCTATTGAGATATGGCCTGAGAGGCCTGCAATGTTTATTGTCAATACCCATCCTAAACACATGCCTGGTGAACATTGGCTAGCTATGACATTAGAACAGGAAGGTGGAAGAAAAATCTCAACTTTTTTTGATTCCTATGGCTTTCCCCCCGGTTTTTCACATTTCCCTAAATCTATTAAAGATTTTTTGACCCTAAACGGTTCAAAGATCTACTACAGCATCAAACAAGTGCAAGATAACCTTTCCACTACATGCGGTCACCACTGTGTATTTTACCTGTGCCAAAGAGCCCGGGGAGTTTCTTTTGAAGATGTTATGTTTCTTTATAAGGATGATTTAAGAAGTAATGATAACTTTGTATCTTGTTTTGTTAGAAAATATCAAAAGTGTTCAAATGTGTGTCGTTTAAGAACGCGTAATCAAGGCGTATGCTCACGTCATATGTTTCAAGAATGCCACAAATGTTAAATTGCTTATTTTTCAAATAAAACATTTTATTGAATTTAATCATAGTCATTCAAAAGTCATTTTCAAAAGTCTAACCACGCCGAGAGATCGGGATTAGGAAAAGGTCCTGAGACGTTCATGGGAGTAAATGAGTTAGCATCATCGCTTTCATAGGGGGGCGGTGTCGTTGGGGCAGCTTTAGGGGTGCTGTATCTCGTTGAAGGCTTTTGTTTTAAAGCTTGAATCTGTTGACGAAGCTTATGGTTGGGTACACCCGAGAGGGGAATGTTCAGGATTGCCAGGGCCTTAAGAAACTGACGCCAGCCGGGAGGCCTTCGGTCATCAGCAACCTTGTGGGCAGCCGTGGTACTTTTAAGTAAGTCCACCATATGGGACCCCCTAACAACAGCGCCCTGAAGTATAAACTCTCCAGAATCGTTCCAAGCAGCTAACCCCTTTGAGTCTTTTATCTTGTTCATAATGTATTTAACATTCTTCCTGTTACGTAAAGGCACATGTGTCAGTAGGTCATGCATAACTTTATCTTCAAAAGGCATTTGAGCTTCACCAGACATAGGATCTTCACTAGGTAAGATCGCCGGTACAGGCCTTACCGGGGCCTGGCTATCGTTAGGTTCGACATCTGTTAAAGGGTCCGGTAGGGAAAGTGTTAAATGGTTGGTCTCTCTCTCCCCTTGCTTTACCAGAGTCAAATATCTTTGCATTAGGTTTGTGTATTTTTGGATCTTATCATAGGGGTTCAATCCTTTTCGGTTCAAAACATCCTTCATGGCCGTATCCAAATCATTTTCAGCTGTTTGTCTGATATTTTCAGGACCCTGCATTTGATTTTTAAGTCTATCCAACTCTTGTTGTGGCACCAAGTACATTTTAGTGGCCATCACACCGCGTGTTCAACCCCCACGTCTGGCCGCAATAAGGCTGGTGATGAAGGGCACGGCTATACTGAGTAAAGGTAGAAGAAAACCTCCAGACTGTTGTATACTATGTCTTTTCTTTTGAAGACTGGCCCTTTTATTGGCAAAGAGTTTGATCGCGGTCTTTTGTCTCTTTAATTTTTTCAATTGGTTCAGGGTGAGTGGAATGCGTCCTTTGAGAAGATTCAAAGCAATCTCACATAAGGCTAATATGAGATCTGAAGAACAACTACCCAAGATGGCCTTCCGTCCTTTAGCTGTAGACCCAACTAGCCTTGTCAAGAGGGGCAGGTTTCTTTTTAAACGCAGAGACATAGCGTTTACTTTTTAGGAAGGTATGCAGCAGGCCGCTCCCACGGAAACAGCCCTGTACGTAGCCTAAGGTGTTCTGGAGTATTTGCTTTTAAATCCACGATTAAATAAGAAAATGGCTCTTTGGTAGCGTCCTCATAGCTCTCCATAAAGTATGATTTCCGTCCAGGGTACATCTGCTGAGCTAGAGTGCTAATTTGCAGTTTGTCTCTAGGATTTTTAAACAATACCATGTAGTTGGCATTCAAGCTAATGGTCCGACTATTTTTACCTTGGTGAAACACATTCTGGACCAAGTAAAGCACGGACAGGTTTCTATGATGAGTATATTGGGTAAAAGCTCGTGCAATTTCGGGGTGTTCGCTACCAGCAAATAGCATATCGTCCAAAACCAGCAGATTATATTTATGTGGGGGGAGAAGTTCATCATCAGACAGAGATTCGGGTATTCCTTCAACAAACTTGATTTTTATTGTCTTCAATAATTCATCATACAGAGGTTGGTAACATGAATAACACCATACAATATTGTCAGGCTTTTGAGATAACACATGTTCAGAATTCTCTAAAATACTTTTTACAAAAAAAGTTTTACCACTGTTTGATGGGCCTGCAATTAAGGCCGAAAAGGGCAGTTTTAAACGGGGGTCAAAATCCTCGACAGCCGTCATTATATCTTAAGCTTTAAGACACACTGGGGCTTGTAGCCTAAGTCAGTAGCCAAAGGGCAATGTGGTACCGTCAGGCAATAGCCGTCTCTTGTCATAGACTACCCTGAATCTTTTAGTGAGTGGGGCGTTTCTTAGATGGAACCCCTTTTTATCCCTCACTATTTTGTTGTAGGAGGTCAAAATCTCCAAGTCACTATTCTTGTCATTTACGAACCCCTCGACCAAGCGCGTGATTGATTCCAAGTTTACACGCGGGGCATTTTCGTAGTTTTGAGTCACGCCTTTGGCTTTCAACACCACGTGATTGTCTTTAGTCCTAAAAGCATAGCTTTTGGGCCCACATGAGGACCATTCTGTGATATGGTCACCCTCGGCGAGTTCACTAGTTAAACCCCCAAGATAGTTGCTAAGTGGGGGGTTCCAATCCCCCGGCTTGCTTACATAGACCACAGAGTCTGTGTCGTGGTAAAGAACCCGCCGCTGAAGCTGTTCCATGAGGGTGTACAGTTCAAGTCGGGCATAGGCTGTGGTAAATGCTGCAAGAAACACATTTACATTACCTGGGGGTAGAACCCACTTTGGGTTGCGCCGCCATTGCACCATGGCAATGTCTTGACTCAAGAATGAAAAATGTGAAATTTCGTATTGGTCCGAAAAAACAAATTCCAAAAATTCTTCCGGGTCTTTAATGATCGAAGTTGTTAGCATATTGCTTCTCTGCGCTAACTTCCCCCAAAGGGAGTTCAAGTACAATTTCGAAACATTTCTTTTGGTTTTGTTGACCTGTATTCTGTCAGGGTCAAGAAGTATGCCTTCTCTGTCATGGTAGTCTTGAATGTACTTCTCTTTACTCTCTTGATCTGTGACCGATGCTGGATAGCCTGAAGCCATCTGCTTGCATCTCAAGAAGGTCTTGATGTACTCTTTAAAAAGTGTGTCTGATTTCCTGGAAAAGTTCCACACTTCAAAGATTTTGGCCACACGATACCCCTTCTCCAAAGCCTTAGAGAATTCAACGGTGACCCATACACCTGTCAGGGCTCTTTCTTGATCTGAGTGATCACATGGGTTTTCCTGGTTGTTGTGTTCACAGCATGTGCGACAAAGGGGAAAGAAAAGTTTTCCTTTAGACCCCTTGTAAGGCAGCACAGGTATAAACAGACCCCTAGGAGGGTAGACAGTCGCTTTGATTAAACCAAAATAATTTTGAGGTATGTCAAAGTCGCTGTGAATAATTTCAGGATGCCCTATAGGATAGCATGAGGAACTCATTACATGAGGATATAGGGATGTAAAATCTACATAGCCTATTGTCTCGTCGGGTTGAGCTACATAACGCAATGTCAAAGCATTGGTCCTGCCTCCAAACAAGGCCTGTCTCGGTTCCAGGGGCTCTGGAGGGTCATATTGGGTAAGGAAGGCCTGAACATGAGGATCCGCCTTTTTCAGGGCTGTCCATTCGTGTTCCCACAAAACCACAACTTTTAACCCGTAAGTAGCCTTTAAAGAATTCAGTTTGTCTTGAAACTCTTGGTACATTTCCCCAAAAGTCTTTTGGGTTAGGACACACATGGCCTGGGGGACAAAGCATAATTTACAACCGTGGAAGAAACAACCGTTGTACTCATACACTGTCTCAACACCGTCAATCTGTGTGTATCCATCGACATGGTAAGGCCCAAAAGCCTTCTCCCCCCGATTCAAAGCATGTTGGATAAAAACATTTTTATCCTGGGCGAGGTACTCCAACCATTGAATGGAACCACTAGAGTAGGCCTTGAATTGTCGTCGGTAGTTGTCTGGCGATGGGATAGCTATAGATGCTGGAGTTAGATAGTGTGTACGATAGGTTTTCATGCACGCGGATGCAATAGTTGTACAGCTCCAGGGGTCAATGCCTGCATCTTTGATTACCTCTTCTCTGAATCTGAGGCATCCTTCACGTAGTATAACCACGTCATTGTCACAGTATGATTCCATCTCTTTATGAAAATCAAAAGTTCCATGTCTTACTGTCTCGTACCACGTCATGAATTTCTCACGCTCTTTGGGAGACATTTGATCACAACCGTACATTTCGGGGGCTGGATAAGCTCCTATATAATGTAGATTCTCCTCAGATGTGAAGAAGTGGGGGAAATAGCCTTTGACCGAGTTTTCAAAACCCAAGGCCTCTGGCATTTGAGCCAATCTCATGGGTAAGAAGCTTAAGCTGTCAATGTATCTCTGTTTGAAGGCGTGGTCAACAAAACATAAGATTTTACTCCCTTGAGCAATGACACTGGGCGCCACGCCTTGCTGTATCAAAGGGTTCAGAAGCAGATAGGAGTCATAGGCTCGCGCATTGTGAGCTATAAACGTGAAGTTTCTGTACTGGGCCTTTCTAAAATGTTTTAGAAAGAGTCGGGCGCAATCGGGCCCCTCGGCCGACCACTTTTCACCGGTGAAAGTCATGGTAGATACAAAAATAGGCAAGTGAACCCCTGATTGCTGATTTGTCTCAAAATCATAAAAAACATATTTCTCTGTATGTTCATCTTCAGCCAAGGGCTGAATGTAACACTCATGTGGTACTTCTTGAACAAGTTCTGCGTCTCTGCTTTTCAAGGGCCCTTTACAGATTGGGCAATGTAGAATACCACAAACATGGGGTTTAGGGCTGTCTATTTTAAGGTTGTAATTGCAATGACATTTTGGACATTTCTTGTTAATGTCACAACTGCTTACAGATTTACAGGCCTTGGGGTGCCATGTTTCAGTTTTGTGTTTTTCGTAACAGTAGGCCGAACGACATGTGCGGTGACAATCCTCACAGGGTGTCAAGTTTAGCGGTTGCATAGGGCATTGTTTATCCAGACATACTGAACAGTTATAACGGCACGAGTGCCCCCCCTTGCGGGTGTAGCCGGTATGACAGGCTGGACAGACATATGGGGCGCCTAAAAATGCTGTGATGTTAGTTACGGCATAGTAATGCTCATTTTGCACATAAAAGTACATAGTCTTAGGGTGTGGTTCTTGTATATTTTGGAACTTCAAGAGAGCGTCATTAGCCCTGCTGTGGTACAAAACCACAATCTTGATATTCAGAAAGTTTTCAAATTTGCCTATGTCGGAGAAAGCCACAGCCTCCTGTATACCTAAACCCACAGCCTTTTGTAGCTCTTGAGCTTTCTGTAACGCTTCACGCTCTGTACATCCTGGGCTGAGTAAGTGGGCCAAACCTATGGCAAAGCATAGCTTATTACCATGATTGTGAACGATTATGAGGTAGGCCTTTTTATTGCTTATGATTTCGGACTGCATCAGGCTATCGAGTTTACGTCTCTGCCCGCCGCCCCCTTGTGGTGGCCGGACTAATTGTACTACAAGTTCGAGGGTCCTATCTGCTAGCACGTTTAAATTTGACTGAACAAGGCGTTCTAGCAGGTTAACAAATTGTTCAAGATCTGCTTCACCCTTATTTAAAATAAGCGATACACGGCTCTGCAGACTGTCTCCAAAAATTTCCAACTGTAAGGTATCCCTTGGTTGGCTATAAGCTCTAACTCTATCTACCAGTTCATTCAAAGTGTCCATAAGCATTACGTAAAACACAGCATATTCCCGAATCTGACCCCCCCATGCGAAATTGAAAAACTGTCGAACCTCAATATTGTGGAATTTATTTCGATACAAAACATGTTCACTGCGATCAAGACCATCCCCATCCTGATTTGCTAGACAATTGTCCAACTGTTCAAAAACAACGTATTGGGTTTCAGACTCTTCAGACATGGGTGTTAAAGGCTGGCTTAGAGGTGTAGGTGGTGCAGAATTAAACCTAGGGCTCTCGTTCTGTACATTGTGATCAAGACCTTCCCCCTCCTGATTTGCTAGACATTTGTTCAGCTGTTCAAAAACATCGTATTGGGTTTCAGACTCTTCGAACATGGGTGTTAAAGGATGGCTTAGAGGTGTAGGGGGTGCAGAATTAAACCTAGGGCTCTCGTTCATCTGGGTAATTAAAGATATGATTGATTCGGGTATCTGTGATAACCTGTTTTCATCGGCAGACCCTGACTCATTCATACGTGTAATAATTTCAATGAGTTCGGAGGGAATCTGGGATAATAGGTTTTCATCTATAGCCCCTATGTCAATTAGCCCAGAATCATTCATATGGTTAATTATATCTTGGAGCTCTGTAGGGATTTCCGCTAAGAGGGTTTCAATTGTCTCGCTTAGGTCTATAGGGGGCGCCATTTCTCTACTTAAGGATGTGTGTGCTTGTGTTTTTTACATATGTGTTTTTTAACGGAGGTATTTGCTTGTTTTAACCCTACTGTTGTTTAACATGCGGGGAAGCTCTCTACGCCAGAATGACACATCCTGATTGTATTGATGTTCGAATAGAATACCCATACGACGTTGAAGTAAAGCCTTTCGTGATTTTAAACCCTGTGTAAAAGCCTTGAAAAGCACGGCTTGGTCTATTTCACAAGAGGCTGTTGCCCCACCAGAATTGGCCGCTTCAATAAGGTTGGCCACTTCACAGAACATCAAATCGTCTACCTCAGAAATGTCATTTAAAACTTTGAAATCATCAGGCTTCGCTGTTCTGGTGACTGGGGTCTTTGGCGCCTCCTCGGGATCTAGATGTGTAGCTTCTTGGATGTCTTTATAAGCCGGCGAGGAGTCTGCATTAAAAATAATACATACAGAAAAATAGGTTATTAACCCTAAAATATGTTAGCTAAAAATGTCAAATACATTTCAGATATAAGCCTATATATTAACAATACATTAATTAAATACCTCGGCTTTTTTGACGAGGGCTGTTCTGAAGAAGCTCTGAGAACTCGGGAACATGTCTTTGGTCAACCTGTATTACAGCATCTGCAGGTTCGGTAGATGGTGAGCCTGAAAAAAAACAAACAATATAAGGCCTTGTTTTAACATATTATTTTATATATTCAGGCATAAAAATAAAATATATATATAAATGATAATTGATTCATACCTTGTCCTTGTAACGCTGTCTCGTGAATACCCTCCCAGTAGTATTGTTCGGGTGAAGCAGACCTGTGGATCTGGGCACTGATTGTCCGTTGGTGTTTAATAGGGGGCGCCCAACGGTCCTGGCTCAGGGGAGTTGACCTGCCGTTTAAAGTCTCTGTTTGCGGCTTGTGTGTAAATACATCCTGGGAGTAGGGCAAAATTGTCTCGTAGGCATATCCTTCACAGAAACCGTGTAGACTCCCTATGGCACCCCTTCTAGGATGTATTTCCGCTGTAAACACATAAAATAACTTTTAATATAAGATGCCGACACTTTTTGTTTTTTAAGGTATAAATATTCTTACGGAATTCTTGGATCTTACTTACTACAATTCAGGGTCGGCGTTGGGATGTAAGCAATTTGTTCCGGAGACCCTACGGCCGGTTCGAGTTCAGTTATATCTCGGAGAATCTGCGTGAAGGTTTGAGAATCTAAAAAAACATTAGATAATATTAAAGCTCTAATCATTTTAGCTAATATTGACATTTTATACGTTAAGAATCCGGGCCCTAAGGCCTGTTTAATATTTCTATAACATACAACGTTTTCAAACAATTCCCCAGAACAAACAAATCTAATATATAGCATATGTAAATATTTATTTCAAGAACTAACCTTCAGAAATATCCATGAGGAGGTTTTTCCCAGATTATCTTTTTTAACGGGGTCCGTCCGATAACTATTCCTGGGGGAATGCTGTAGGGTAAATGCGCTAAAACGAGGCTAACAGGGGGACCTGTTTTGCTTAGCTTTTGTAGCCGTCTGACTCTAGTGGTGTCGTATTTTTTCGCGCTAAAACCGCCTCAAAGTTATCTTTGAAGCCTAAGACATGTGGTTCAAACACCTGCCATTTGGTTCAAACATAGGGTATTGGGGGGTGTCTAAACATTAGGTATCTTTTTGATATTCTAAAATCTCCGGGGGCTAGCATCTAGATGCTGGGGTGGGGAGGTCTCGACATCGCTGGGCTGAATGACTTTTAGGCCTCTGTTTTGCCAGATAGTGTAAACCTTGGTTTCAAACGACCCCCATGCATAGAGAGCCTTGAGCGCAGATGCAAGGGTATTTTTTTAACAAACACCTAGCCCCCTTTTTCTGTTTTTGAAACACACACACACACACACAGCCACTACAGCACACGCACGCACATACGCGCGCACATGGCTTTTTTCCGCAAGTTTTTGGGCTAAGAGTGAACAAACTAACGAGTTCATGACGTGGTGAGATTCTGCTTTTAAAACCATTTATTTCATTCAAAATATTTAGTACATACATTTTATAGCCTTACATTATTAAGGTCTTTTACGCAGCCTTTCTTACAGATCCAGGGATCTGATGCAACCATCCCCCATTATCAGTGTCCAGTTGGCCATCAAAATGCCGGGATCTCTTGCAAGGTTCATCAACACTTGGTAAGTTTTCACTCCAGGGGTAGATCCGACGTCTGGCCTTTTGGTCTTGACTCTGTCTCAAGGAAAGCCTCGCCCAGCGCTGTAACTGTTCACCATTTTGGAAGAGAATGTCCAGCTTATTCATAAGGGTTATGAAAATTGGATAATCCACCCATTTAAAACTAAACACAGGAATAAAAAAGTTTACATGTTTGCGTGCTCTGGAAGCTACAGGAGAATTGACAGACTTTGTAGCATTAGACTTATCATAAAGGTCACAGGCTAAAATTGTCACTTTGTTGTCAGGGCTATAGTCCATTGAAGCAATTCTTAGAGCCTTGAGATCACTGCGGCCGCAGACCTGTTCTTCCAAAGCATATCCTGGCACATTTGTACCACTCAGGACCTGTTCAATTTTACAAAGCGCCAGCCTGATGTTTAGCCATTCTCTCATCCCCAGAGCCGGGGGAAAACTCCCAGGTTTTGCCGGATAAAGGGGTTTGGGTCCACTGTCTGTGAATATCTTTACCGTAGAATCCTCCGGGTGGAATATGTAAGACATGTGGCCCTCACTCGTACCCAAAAATCCTTTAAAACATTCTGGAGCTTCACACAGAACTTTTTCAAGGCTTTGGTCACTGGGTTCATGACAAGCCGTGCATAACATCCCTAAAATTGGCATAGGTGTCATTTTTGTTTAATATTCAGGGGGGTTATCATGTACAGGCTTAAACAGGTATTGTTCAGCCGCTTTATAAGGGGCATTAACCACCCCCAAACCGTGAGAAACAGGTTGACCTGACACCTGGTCACTTACTCAACCCTACCCCCCTAACCACCACGATGTCCTGACCTGAAACCCAAATATGGGCATGCCCCCCTTCTACACGCCATTGGGGCATCAATCACTACATAGGGTCATAAATCATGATCTTTTTTGATTTACGACATTGACACCTTGTCACTTACCCCAAAGACCCCCACCTAACCATCAGGATGTCCTGACCAGAAGCCCAAATATGGGCATGCCTGCTACAACAGGACATAGGGTCATAAATCGTTACATAGGGTCATAAATCAGGCTGGGGTCATAAATCATTACCGGTTGACCTGACAACTGGACCCTTACCCAAAGACCCCCACCTAACCATCAGGATGTCCTGACAGGCAGCCCCTTAGGTTCACATAGCGGTCACATAGGTTCACATAGGGTCATCCATCAAATTTTGACGTGTGACATCTACTTTAATCTCTCTGACAGTGAACGTTCCTGTGTGGCTTAGTTACAAATTTGACTGAAATCTACTCTTGAAAATCTACGGCAAGACTTGAAAATGGTTTTCTAGCAATGATCAACAACCAATTTGACAGAGCATGAAGAATTTTGAAAAGAACAATGGGCAAATATTGTACAACCCAGGTGTGCAAAGCTGTTAAAGACTTACCCAGAAAGACTCAATGCTGTAATCGCTGCCAAAGGTGATTCTAGCATGTATTGACTCAGGGGTATGAATGCTTATGTAAATGATATATTTCTGTATTTCATTTTCAAGGCATTAGCAAACATTTCTAAAAACATATTTTCCCTTTGTCATTATGCGGTATTGGGTGTAGATGGGTGAGAATTTTTTTTATTTATAATTCAGGCTGTAACACAACAAAATGTGGAATAAATAAGTCAAGGGGTATGAATACTTTCTGAAGGCACTGTGAATATCTTTCCAAAAGACCATATTAATGTTAAATGCATTAATATTTGCTACTTGACTAGCATGCTGTTTTTGAAGGATTTCCTGACAACAGCGTCAACAACATATCAGTTGCATCTTGTGACTATCAACAAACCATGGCTGTTGTAGCAAAGTCATCAAACACTGAATTACTAATGAGGATCAAATCCCTTTAAAGGTCCAGTGCAGTCCAAAAAGTTATTTCCTTTGGTTTATATACACTGCTCAAAAAAATAAAGGGAACACTTAAACAACACAATGTAACTCCAAGTCAATTACACTTCTGTGAAATCAAAGTGTCCACTTAGGAAGCAACACTGATTGACAATACATTTCACATGCTGTTGTGCAAATGGAATAGACAACAGGTGGAAATTATAGGCAATTAGCAAGACACCCCCAATAAAGGAGTGGTTCTGCAGGTGGTGACCACAGACCACTTCTCAGTTCCTATGCTTCCTGGCTGATGTTTTGGTCACTTTTGAATGCTGGCAGTGCTTTCACTCTAGTGGTAGCATGAGACGGAGTCTACAACCCACACAAGTGGCTCAGGTAGTGCAGCTCATCCAGGATGGCACATCAATGCGAGCTGTGGCAAGAAGGTTTGCTGTGTCTGTCAGCGTAGTGTCCAGAGCATGGAGGCGCTACCAGGAGACAGGCCAGTACATCAGGAGACGTGGAGGAGGCCGTAGGAGGGCAACAACCCAGCAGCAGAACCGCTACCTCCGCCTTTGTGCAAGGAGGAGCAGGAGGAGCACTGCCAGAGCCCTGCAAAATGACCTCCAGCAGGCCACAAATGTGCATGTGTCTGCTCAAACGGTCAGAAACAGACTCCATGAGGGTGGTATGAGGGCCCGACGGGTGGGGGTTGTGCTTACAGCCCAACACCGTGCAGGACGTTTGGCATTTGCCAGAGAACACCAAGATTGGCAAATTCGCCACTGGCGCCCTGTTCTCTTCACAGATGAAAGCAGGTTCACACTGAGCACATGTGACAGACGTGACAGAGTCTGGAGACGCCGTGGAGAACGTTCTGCTGCCTGCAACATCCTCCAGCATGACCGGTTTGGCGGTGGGTCAGTCATGGTGTGGGGTGGCATTTCTTTGGGGGGCCGCACAGCCCTCCATGTGCTCGCCAGAGGTAGCCTGACTGCCATTAGGTACCGAGATGAGATCCTCAGACCCCTTGTGAGACAATATGCTGGTGCGGTTGGCCCTGGGTTCCTCCTAATGCAAGACAATGCTAGACCTCATGTGGCTGGAGTGTGTCAGCATGTATTTCCGCTGCTCCAGAGTCAAATGGTGGTGAAATTTACACCACTCCAGCCGACGCTTGGCATTGTGTATAGTGATCTTAGGCTTGTGTGCGGCTGCTCGGCCATGGATACCCATTTCATGAAGCTCCCAAGTGTTGCAACCGAGGACAGACGATTTTTTTGGCCTACAACTTCACGGCTGAGCTGTAGTTGCTCCTAGATGATTCCAGAAATTTGATGAAGTGACTTGTTGGAAAGGTGGCATCTTATGACAGTGTCACGTTGAAAGTCACTGAGCTCTTCAGTACGGGCCATTCTACTGCCGATGTTGGAAATTGCATGGCTGTGTGCTTTTATACACCTGTCAGCAACGGGTATGGCTGAAATAGCCGAATCCACTAGTTTGAATGGATATACACATACTTCTAGACATGTAGTGTATATTGTGTATTTTACCCATTAGGAAAGAGATGGTAAAAAAAAACATGCAGAGATTTAATTAAATGAACTGAGCCAAAAGCACAACATAGACACAGGGCCTGTGACAGAATCAGATGAGTCACCCCTGACCTTCTTTTGTCCAGTAGCAAAGCCTGATACCAAATGGCCTTGGGTTAATGTGACCTTTCCATTCACATGACTTCATCATGCAGCTATATTTATTTTTCATAAATGTTTTATGATGAGTATTTAGGTAATTCACGTTGGTCTCTGTAGTTATTCTAGTTGCTTTGGTGAGAGTTGTGATGGTGGCTGCAATGTAAAACTATGATTTATACCACGTGTGTGTGTGTGTGTGTGTGTGTGTGTGTGTGTGTGTGTGTGTCTGTGTGTGTGTGTGTGTGTGTGTGTGTGTGTGTGTGTGTGTGTGTGTGTGTGTGTGTGTGTGTGTGTGTGTGTGTGTGTGTGTGTGTGAGATGTGAACCAGCGTGTGTGTCTCCCTCACAGTATTTTTATGAGAGAACTAGAGCTGGCATACAGATGGTTCTGAGGTCAGGACAGCACCAGCCCCAGAGCTGAGAGACCATCACTCCTGCCTTTGGATGCCCTTGAAAAGCCCTGGGCATAGATTCAGGACAGCTAAATCTCTCCCAACTTTTTCACACCACTCTCAGAATCCCATATCAGTCGTAAATCTCAAAAACCTTCGGACTGCATAGCCAATAATGACAGAGTTTGCCCCATAGGCTTAAATTAATTTAGCACACTACACTGGATCAACTTCAGCAGTGCACTGCTAGCATGGCATTTTGTCTGCTGGTAGAATAGGGAAAAAGCTTGAGGAGCAACAGTATAGCAACTGACACGCTATACTCATTTGTGGTATATCCATATATCACACAGGGAAAAATGCATGATATTGAAATGTACGTTATATAACCTTAACATGCCATTATTAAACAGAAACATGGTGATAAAGGACAAGGTTGAGAAATATTGTTAACAACATCTAACATCGCATGCACCATGGAGCATCAAGTTGTTTGTGTAGCAGTTTGGAGAGATGTAATATTTACAGGGCTCTTAACAACTCCCATCAAGGTCTGATTGGGCCCAAGGTCTACCCAAATCGAAAATAAATTGATTTGTTTCATGCGCCGAATGCAGGTGTAGACCTTACCATGAAATGCTTACTTACCGCCCTTAACCAACAATGCAGTTTTAAGAAAAATAAGAGTTAAGAAAAATATGTACTAAATAAACTAAAGTAAAATATAAAAGCGCCACAATAAAATAACAATAACGAGCCTATATACAGGGAGTACCGGTACTGAGTCAATGTGCGGGGATACAGGTTAGACGAGGTCATTCAGGTAATATGTACATGTAGGTAGGGGTAAAGTGACTATGCATAGATAATAGATAATAAACAGCTAGTAGCAGCAGCGTAAAAAAAAGGGGGGGGGGGGTCAATGGGGGGGGTCAAGTCCGGGTAGCCATTTCATTAGCTGTTCAGTAGTCTTATGGCTTGGAGGTAGAAGCAGGAAGGCAGGAAATACATGCCATCTGCAAGTCAGCAGAATCATGGGCAGCCAGCCTGGAACAACCCTTTTGGGTAGGACATGGAGTTTTCCCTGGTCTGGGCCGTATTCATAAAGCATCTCAGAGTAGCAGTGCTGATCTAGGATCAGCTCCCATCTCTTATGTATGGTGTTTCAGAAAGCAAAACTGATCTTAGATCAGCACTCATACTCTGAGAAGCTTTGTGGATATGGGCACAGGTCACGGAATAAAGGAAAAACTTCTGACTTGAATTATGATTCATAGCTATGGCCAGACGAGTCCCTGACCATGTGTCCTGACTAGGAAACCACCATCAGATCAGTGGTATGTTAGGAAAGGAGATACAAAATAAAACACTATTGAAAAGCAGTGGGACATAGCTTGTATGTAGCCTGTGCCTGAGCAGGAAAAAGTAAACATGGATCAGCCTAGCCCAGGGCTCTATGGCCTTAATCTGAGGGATTAGGGCATCAGAAATGATGCTGTGACTGTGTGTTTGTTTGCACGTGTGTGTGTGAGTGAGTGTGTGTGTGTGTGTGTGTGCGCATGCATGCATGTGTGTGCACATGTGTATACTTGCGAATGAATCCATGTACGTGCACGTGTGTGTGTATACTTGTCCGTGCATGTGTGTTTGTGTGTGTGAGGTTGTGTTGCATTTGTGGTAGGCAGGCAGGCAGGGAGGTGGCCACGGGTTAAGAACTAAAGCCGCTTGGCCCAGATGAAGATGGCTCTCAGGCTCTCTGCCAATCCCACCACAGCCAGCAACCCACTCTCACTGAGAGACGGTGAGCTAGGACACACCCACACAGGCATGACTGTCAGACTGCTGCCTTCTTCCTCTCAATCGCTGTGTTCGCTCTCTCTACTGATTTGTTGAAATCTATTTGTACGTGCTGGGATGGAATAAAAACCAGCACACGCTTTGAGTCCCTTTCAAATGTAATTACATTGCAATGTTTTTAAACACATCAACCATATGTCTTCTTGCCATCTTGGCTTCATGCCTGGTTCACTGAATAGGTCATTACAATTGTAACGGGTGTCCTCCTCCTCTTCAGACGAAGAGGAGGAGTAGGGATTTGAGGACCAAAATGCAGCGTTGGAGTTAGACATAATATTTATTTACAAGAACCAGACGAAGACGGAAAACTCTTGAACAAATTACAAAACAACAAACGAAGTAGACAGACCTGGACTACGAACTTACACGTAACGAAGAACGAACGAACAAGTACTGACTACAAACAAAACGAACTCACGATACAGTCCCGTATGGTGCAACAAACACTGACACAGGAAACAACCACCCACAAACAAACAGTGTGAAAACACCTACCTTAATATGGCTCTCAATCAGAGGAAATGAAAACCACCTGCCTCTAATTGAGAGCCATATCAGGTCACCCTATTACCAACATAGAAACACATAACATAGACTACCCACCCAAACTCACGCCCTGACCGTCAAACACATACAAAATAACAGAAAACCGGTCAGGAACGTGACATAACCCCCCCCTCAAGGTGCGTACTCCGAACGCACCACCAAAAGTCTAGGGGAGGGTCTGGGTGGGCGTCTGACCACGGTGGTGGCTCAGGCTCTGGGCGAGGTCCCCACCCCACCATAGTCAATCCCAGCTTCCGTATTCCCCTCTGAATGACCACCCTCCTATTCCACCCACTTAATTTAAAGGGTACCGTCGATATAAGGGGCAGCACCGGGATAAGGTAGCTCAGGACAGAGAGGTAGGTCAGGATAGAGAGGTAGGTCAGGATAGAGAGGTAGCTCAGGATAGAGGGGCAACTCCGGACTGAAGGGCAGCTCCGGACAGAGAGACAGCTCTGGACTGAGGGGCAGTTCTGGATGGCTGGCTCTGGCGGATCCTGGCTGGACGGCTCTGGCGGATCCTGGCTGGACGGCTCTGGCGGATCCTGGCTGGACAGCTCATGGCTGGCTGACGGATCTGGCTGCTCATGGCTGGCTGACGGATCTAGCTGCTCATGGCTGGCTGACGGATCTGGCTGCTCATGGCTGGCTGACGGATCTGGCTGCTCATGGCTGGCTGACGGATCTGGCTGCTCATGGCTGGCTGGCGGATCTGGCTGCTCATGGCTGGCTGGCGGATCTGGCAGATCCTGTCTGGTTGGCGGCTCTGGCAGATCCTGTCTGGTTGGCGGCTCTGGCAGATCCTGTCTGGTTGGCGGCTCTGGCAGATCCTGTCTGGTTGGCTGCTCTGGCAGATCCTGACTGACAAATGGCTCTAGCGGCTCCTGACTGACTAACGGCTCTGACGGCTCGGGACAGACGGGCGGCTCTAATGGCTCGGGACAGACGGATGGCTCAGACGGCACTGGGCAGACGGATGGCTCAGATGGCGCTGGGGAGACGGATGGCTCAGATGGCGCTGGGGAGACGGATGGCTCAGATGGCACTGGGCAGACGGATGGCTCAGATGGCGCTGGGGAGACGGATGGCTCAGATGGCACTGGGCAGACGGATGGCTCTAGCCGGATGAGGCGCACTGTAGACCTGGTGCGTGGTGCCGGAACTGGAGGCACCGGACTGGAGACACGCACCATAGGGAGAGTGCGTGGAGGAGGAACAGGGCTCTGGAAACGCACTGGAAGCCTGGTGCGTGGTGTAGGCACTGGTGGTACTAGGCTGGGGCGGGAAGGTGGCGCCGGAAATACCGGACCGTGCAGGCGTACTGGCTCCCTTGAGCATTGAGCCTGCCCAACCTTACCTGGTTGAATACTCCCCGTCGCCCGACCAGTGCGGGGAGGTGGAATAACCCGCACCGGGCTATGTAGGCGAACCGGGGACACCATGCGTAAGGCTGGTGCCATGTAAGCCGGCCCGAGGAGGCGTACTGGTGGCCAGATATGTAGGGCCGGCTTCATGACATCCGGCTCAACACTCAATCTAGCCCTACCAGTGCGGGGAGGTGGAATAACCCGCACCGGGCTATGCACACGTACAGGAGACACCGTGCGCTCTACTGCGTAACACGGTGTCTGCCCGTACTCCCGCTCTCCACGGTTAGCCTGAGAAGTGGGCGCAGGTCTCCTACCTGCCCTTGGCCCACTACCTCTTAGCCCCCCCCCCAAGAAATTTTTGGGGTTTCTTCTCGGGCTTCCTTGCTAGCCGCGTACCTTCATATCTGCGGTTTTGGGCTTGATTCTCCGGCTTCCAGCCTTGCTTCCTTGCTGCCTCCTCATATCGCCGCCTCTCAGCTTTAGCTGCCTCCAGCTCCTCTTTGGGGCGGCGATATTCTCCTGGCTGCGCCCAGGGTCCTTTGCCTTCTAGGTCTTCCTCCCATGTCCATTTCTCCAAATAATTCAGCCTCTCCTGTTGTTGCTGCTTGGTCCTGGATTGGTGGGTGGTTCTGTAACGGGTGTCCTCCTCCTCTTCAGACGAAGAGGAGGAGTAGGGATTTGAGGACCAAAATGCAGCGTTGGAGTTAGACATAATATTTATTTACAAGAACCAGACGAAGACGGAAAACTCTTGAACAAATTACAAAACAACAAACGAAGTAGACAGACCTGGACTACGAACTTACACGTAACGAAGAACGAACGAACAAGTACTGACTACAAACAAAACGAACTCACGATACAGTCCCGTATGGTGCAACAAACACTGACACAGGAAACAACCACCCACAAACAAACAGTGTGAAAACACCTACCTTAATATGGCTCTCAATCAGAGGAAATGAAAACCACCTGCCTCTAATTGAGAGCCATATCAGGTCACCCTATTACCAACATAGAAACACATAACATAGACTACCCACCCAAACTCACACCCTGACCGTCAAACACATACAAAATAACAGAAAACCGGTCAGGAACGTGACAACAATTTAGCATGCTCTGTTACAAATACAGCACTGTTGTCTCTAAGGAATGCAATTTGTTAATGTAACCCTTTCCTGCAGCCAAATGACCTAGTGGCCTCATATGTGGAATGTTATTCATATTTTTCATAATTTCATAACTAATCAAAACGGTTTTGTAATATTTCAGTCTTACATTTAAGTCATTTAGCAGACGCTCTTATCCAGTCTTCTGTGATGTATATAAAGTGTAATATTGGGATGCAAGCTCAATATGTAAAACATTTAATCTCTAAAGCTGACAGGGTACAGGTGCTTCTTTTTTAAGCCCATAACCATGTGTGTGAGGTGTATACTTTGTTTCAAAGTATATTTCTTAAAGGCTACTAAGAAACACTCTGTGACCCTGATTTAGCCCACTGCAGTAAAATGTTAATCAAAACTGTTGAATTGAGGCATTCTGATAAAGCACGCTAGATTTGTCTTAATATGTGTTTTTAACCTTTAACCTTAAAATGTTTATTAATTATGAAATTATAAAAAATATGAATAACATTCCACCCATGAGACCATTAGAGGGCGATTTGTTCATTTGACTGCAGGAAAGGGTTGTGTAGTGGTCTGGGTGTAGCTGGTACAGAGGAGTCAGGCGCAGGACTGTCACGTTCCTGACCTGTTTTCTGTTATTTTTGTATGTGTTTAGTTGGTCAGGGCGTGAGTTGGGGTGGGCATTCTATGTTTTGTGTTTCTATGTTTAGGTCGTTTGTATTAGCCTTATATGGTTCTCAATCAGGGACAGGTGTTTGACGTTTCCTCTGATTGAGAACCATATAAAGGTAGGCTGTTCACACTGTTTGTTTGTGGGTGGTTATCTTCCGTGTCTGTGTATGTTGCACCATACGGGACTGTTTCGGTTTGTTCGTTCGTTTGATGTAGTCTGTTCCTGTTCGTGAGTTCTTCGTGTTATATGTAAGTTCTTAGTTCAGGTCTGTCTACGTTCGTTTTGTTATTTTGGTAATCATTTCAAGTGTTTTCGGTTTTCATCTTTTCTTTAATAAAATCATTATGTCAAATTATCACGCTGCGCTTTGGTCCAATCCCTACTCCTCCTCTTCATCCGAAGAGGAGGAGGACAGCCGTTACAAGGACAGCAGAGATGAGTAACACAAGTAACTTTACTCAAATATTCCAATAACATGTCGTAATACCGAGTCCACAATAACGGACCAAACATACATAAAACAATCACGCACAAAAACAGAGGGTTAAATAATGAACATGTAATTGGGGAATTGAAACCAGGTGTGTAAAACAAAGACAAAACAAATGGAAAATTAAAAGTGGATCGGCGATGGCTAGAAGGCCGGTGACGTCGACCGCCGAACGCCGCCCGAACAAGGAGAGGGACCGACTTCGGCGGAAGTTGTGACAGGTTGTAATTTCCAAAACTGTGGATGAGACAGTGTATCACTGAATTGGTGGTTCTGGTGTCTATACAAGTATAGAAAGGATGAATAAGGAAGAGGAAATAAAGCCATGATCAATTGTACTGAGCAATATCCCTCGGTGTTTGAATCAACCTGCATATGCACAGTTTTACAAGAGCTATTTAGCCATATCAGGTTTTGTCCTGCTGGATATGATTCTACATGTATTCAGTAAAGCAGGCTAAACCCTGAGCTAGGAGAGAGAGAAGCGAGAGAAGTGCCTTCCCTGACTCAATCTCTCCTTCCCTGACTCAACCTGACTCAATCTCTCCTTCCCTGACTCAACCTGACTCAATCCCTCCTTCACTGACTCAATCTCTCCTTCCCTGACTCAACCTGACTCAATGACTCCTTCCCTGACTCAACCTGACTCAATCTCTCCTTCCCTGACTCAATCTCTCCTTCCCTGACTCAACCTGACAAAATCGCTCCTTCCCTGACTTAATCTCTCCTTCCCGGACTCAACCTGACTCAATCTCTCCTTCCCTGACTCCATCTCTCCTTCCCTTTCCCTAAGGGAGAACACACAGGAAGGTTTGCTCTCAATCCCAGCTCCTAATAATAGACAACATTAAACTCTCAAATGCTTTTAGGAAACATTATTTTCCATTACTGTTTCCGGGTAGAAACCCACCGTGACCGTTCGTTATTCGTCTTCCACAAGCATCTCTAAGGACGAGTCAAATGCCATATCATCCTTCCCCCATCGGCACCAAGATGAAAGTCTCCTTATTGAAATGATTTTGATATCAGATCCATCTCCCTGACAACATACCTGCTACATAATATAAACAAGCAAGGGATTTTGCAAAGGTGCTGAAGCAGTGGCTCACCCTTCCACATCGGATCAAAGGAGACAGAAGCATCTGGAGGATTTCATGTTCGAAGCTTAATGGTCAGGAAGTTCCTCATTAGTGATGCTTTTAATTAGGCTGCCAGTGAGTCTTCTCTAGCTCAGCAGCCCAGCACAGCACAACCGTACAATACACCGTCTGTATGACCCAGATTGCAATGCTCCCTCAGAGATCCTAGTGTGCCTTGTATAGTGTGCTAAATAAATATTTTGCTGCTTAGATGCCAGGGAGTTCAAAGGTTTTGTGGTTTGAGGACGAAGTATCTAAATTAAGAAACACTTCAATTGTACTTGGTTAGTGAGAAGTTATTGTAGCTCCAAGTTTTTTGGGCTGTGGAATAAGGTAATACAGAACCTCTGGGCTATGATGTTGAATTCCTAGTGGTTTTATATCAGGAACCAAACTATCTCCCCTAATTCACTATCCATTACCTTACTTCAGCCCTCTTGCCAATGCCCTACTTTATCTTTTGTTCTCCCTCACCTGCTGCTCTGCACCCTATACAATCGTGGTCCCGTGTGGCTCAGTTGGTAGAGCATGGCGCTTGCAACGCCAGGGTTGTTGGTTCAATTCCCACGGGGGGACCAGGGTTCAATTCCCACGGGGGGACCAGGATGAATATGTATGAACTTTCCAATTTGTAAGTTGCTCTGGATAAGAGCGTCTGCTAAATGACTTAAATGTATACCTTATCATATCCAAAATCCAACTCCACACCTTCGGCCTCTATCACCCTCTATCTTCCTGATCACCACCCACTCTGCCCCATCCACTTACCGGCGAAGCAGCGTACTCAAATCTCCCCCCAACCTCCACCAACCACCACTCTCCTCTATCCTGATAACTCTGAGGTCCTGTGAGGTTGGCTATCTCACACAGAGAGTAGTAATTGCATTCTCCTCACTGCTGTGCCATTGTCCAATATTTCACCTAATAGTGTTTCTCTGACTGGGAGCTTTGTGGAACTCAAAAACCAATACAATCTCCTTTGTATTCAGCTTACTGCAATATAACTGTTATTTGTACAGTTTTTACAAATTGATGTTTTTTACAGTACTGTAGGTCAACGTAGAAAATAATCCATGTTGGTGTATTTTTCAACAGGCTCCAAAAACAATGTAGGCCTACCTGCCAATTAATTTTAATGTCGCATCACCTGACCACTAAAATAATCAGCTGTGAAGATGTGGTTTTCAGTGGACAGTTGCTTACTGTTTTTTTGTGTGTTTTTTTTCACCTTTATTTAACCAGGTAGGCCAGTTGAGAACAAGTTCTCATTTACATCTGCGACCTAGCCACATTAAAGCAAAGCAGTGCAACAAAAACAACAACACAGAGTTACACTGTCACGCCCTGACCATAGTTTGCTTTGTATGTTTCTATGTTTTGTTTGGTCAGGGTGTGATCTGAGTGGGCATTCTATGTTGTATGTCTAGTTTGTCTATTTCTATGTGTTTGGCCTGATATGGTTCTCAATCAGAGGCAGGTGTTTGTCGTTGTCTCTGATTGGGAACCACATTTAGGTAGCCTGTTTTGTATTGTGGGTTGTGGGTGATTGTTCCTGTTATGGTGTTCCTGTGTTTGTGTTAACCATATGGGACTGTTTCGTCTTCGTTCATTTGTCGGTTTATTGTTTTTGTTCGTTGTTTCAAGTATCCTTATTAAAATGGATAATCATCACGCTGCATTTTGGTCCTCCTCTCTTTCGCCCGATGAAGATCGTTACATACACATAAAAAACGTACAGTCAATAACACAATAGAAAATATATGTACAGTGTGTGCAAAGGGAGGTAAGGGAGGTAAGGCAATAAATAGGCCATAGAGGCAAAATAATTACAATTTAGCATTAACACTGGAGTGATAGATGTGCAGATGATGATGTGCAAGTAGAGATACTGGGGTGCAAAAGAGCAAGAGAATAAGTAACAATATGGGGATGAGGTAGTTGTGTGGGCTATTTACAGATTGGCTGTGTACAGGTACAGTGATTGGTAAGCTGCTCTGACAGCTGATGGTTAAAGTTAGAGAGTGAAATATAAGACTCCAGCTTCAGTGATTTTTGCAATTCGTTGAAGTCATTGGCAACAGAGAACTGGAAGGAAAGGCGGCCAAAGGATGTGTTGGCTTTGGGGATGACCAGTGAAATATACCTGCTGGAGCGCATGCTACGGGTGGGTGTTGCTATTGTGACCAGTGAGCTGAGATAAGGCGGGGCTTTATCTAGCATAGACTTATGGATGACCTGGAGCCAGTGGATTTGGCGACAAATATGTAGTGAGGGCCAGCCAACGAGAGCATACAGGCCGCAGTGGTGGGTAGTATATGGGGCTTTGGTGACAAAACGGATGGCACTGTGATAGACTACATCCAGTTTGCTGAGTAGAGTATTGGAGGCTATTTAGTAAATGACATCGCCAAAGTCAAGGATCGGTAGGATAGTCAGTTTTACGTTGGTATGTTTGGCAGCATGAGTGAAGGAGGCTTTGTTGTGAAATAGGAAGCCGATTCTAGATTTAATTTTGGATTGGAGATGCCTAATGTGAGTCTGGAAGGAGAGTTTACAGTCTAACCAGACACCTAGGAATTTGTAGTTGTCCACATATTCCAAGTCAGAACCGTCCAGAGTAGTGATGCTAGTCGGGCAGGAGGGTGCGGGCAGCAATCGGTTGGAGAGCATGCACTTAGTTTTACTAGCATTTACGAGCAGTTGGAGGGCACAGAAGGAGTGTTGAAAGGCATTGAAGCTCGTGAGAATGTGAGAATAACGTACTCCTGAATGGCTGCCAAGAAATAGAATAATCCTAACAGAGGTAGTTGCACAGGGCTACAATGACAAACATATAAGTACTAATGGTTTTAAAAAGGCTGAAGTTCTAGTAATGTAGTTGTCTCTCTCTCTCCATCTCTCTCTCTGGTACCAGGTCACATAGACAGGCAGCGTGAGTGCTATGGATTAGTGCTTTCTCCACTCCACTGCTGCACTGTGCACACCCAAGGTAGCCTCTATTCACACACATCTAAGAATCTATAATCCATGAACACAGCCACGGTCTTTAATACTCTCCCGCTCTCAACCCTCTTTCTCCCCTCTCTCCCTTACTCCTCCACTCTTTCCCACTCTCCACTATTCTCCCCCTCTCTCCTCTCTCCCAAACTATGTCCCTTTCTCCCATCTCTACCCATCTCTCCCCATCCCTCTCTACATTCTCTCTTTCTCTCTCCTCTATACTCCCCCTCTCTTCCTCTCTTCCTCTCTCCCATTCTACCCCCCTCCCATCTCACCTCTTCTCTCCTCTCTCCCAGTCTCTCTCCCTTCTCTCGTTTTCTCTCCCCCTTTGTGTTGAGTGGCTTTACTCTTCCAGAGGGTAACATTTCCGCTGGCACTCAGGCTTTTTTCTGAGGTCCTTTCCCTCTCTTTCAGGAGCACCGTTTTCACATTCACCCCATCTCTGTCATTTATTTTTAGAAGGCACTCTCTTTCTCTCTTTCTCTCATGTGTATTCTATCATGGTTAAAGCATTAAGATCTTAAAGTGACCCCTGGAGTTGACATGGTGTTCCAGTAAAAGCTCTAGCTAGTGAAAGGCCGTTGATATCACTTTTTAATGTAGAACCGCTACTGTACTTATTTTCCCAAAGAGCTTTGCACACCTGGATTGTGTAATATTTGCACATGATTAATTTTACAATTCTTCAAGCTCTGTCAAGTTGGTTGTTGATCATCGCTAGACAGCAATTTTCAAGTCTTGCCATAGATTTTCAAGCCGATTTAAGTCAAACTGTCACACCCTTGTTATATTGATTTTCTTTATTAGTTTAGTTAGGTCAGGGTGTGACATGGGGGTTGTTTGTGTGTTTTGTCTAGTTTAGGGTGTGTGTATTGTTTAGGGGGTTTTGTAGTATGTATGGGGTTGTGTTTAGTGTAGGTGTTTAGGAAAGTCTATGGTTGCCTGATTTGGTTCTCAATCAGAGACAGCTGTTTATTGTTGTCTCTGATTGGGAGCCATATTTAAGGCAGCCATAGGCTTTAGGTGTTTGTGGGTAATTATCTATGTTTAACGTTTTGTAGCTTGTGTATGCACTAACGTTTGTAGCGTCACGGTCGTTTGTTGTTTTGTTTTGTAAAAGTGTTCGTTTTCGTGTTTCGTCATCTCTATCAAAAGAAGATGTACTCATATCCCGCTGCGCCTTGGTCCGCTTATTATGACGATCGTGACACAAACCTGTAACTAGGCCACTTAGGAACATTAAATGTTGGCTTGGTAAGCAACTCCAGTGTATATTTGTCCTTGTGTTTTAGGTTACTGTCCGGCTGAAAGGTGAATTTCTCTCCCAGTGTCTGTTGGAAAGCAAACTGAAACAGGTTTTTCTCTAGGATTTTGCCTGTGTTTAGCTCTATTCCGTGTCTTTTTATCCTAAAAATCTCCCTTGCCGATGACAAGCATACCCATGATGCAGCCACCATAATGCTTGAAATTATGAAGAGTGGTACTCAGTGATGTGTTGTGTTGGATTTGCCCCAAACATAACGCTTTGTATTCAGGACAAACAGTTAATTGCTTTGCCACATTTTTTGCAGTTTTACTTTAGTGCCTTATTGCAAACAGAATGCATGTTTTAGAATATTTGTATTCTGTACAGCCTTCTTTTCACTCTGTCAATTAGGTTAGTACTGTGGAGTAACTACAATGTTGTTGATCCATCCTAAGTTTTCTCTTATCACAGCCATTAAACTCTGTAACTGTTTTAAAGTCACCATTGGCCTCATGGCGAAATCCTGAGCGGATTCCTTCCTCCGGCAACTGGGTTAGGAAGGACACCTGTATCTTTGTAGTGACTGGTGTATTGATACACCATCCAAAGTGTAATTAATAACTTTATCATGCTCAAAGGGATATTCAATGTCTGCTTTTTACATTTTTACCCATCTACCAATAGGTGCCCTTCTTCGTGTAACCGATGTGAAATGGCTAGCTAGTTAGCGGGGTGCGCGCTAATAGTGTTTCAATCGGTGATGTCACTCACTCTGAGACCTTGAAGGAGTTGTTCCCCTTGCTCTGCAAGGGTCGCGGCTTTTGTGGTGCGATGGGTAACGATGCTTCGAGGGTGGCTGTTGTCGATGTATGCAGAGGGTCCCTGGTTCGAGCCCAGGTAGGGGCGAGGAAAGGGATGGAAGCTATACTGTTACATTGATGCTGTTGACCCAGATCACTGGTTGCTGCGGAAAAGGAGGAGGTCAAAAGGGGGGTGAGTGTAACCGATGTGAAATGGCTAGCTAGTTAGCGGGGTGCGCGCTAATAGTGTTTCAATCGGTGACGTCACTCGCTCTGAGACCTTAAAGTAGTGTTTCCCCTTGCTCTGCAAGTGCCGCGGCTTTTGTGGCGCGATGGGTAACGATGCTTCGAGGGTGACTGTTGTCTATGTGCAGAGGGTCCCTGGTTCGAGGCGAGGAGAGGGACGGGAGCAACACTGTTACATTCGCAAGGCATTGGAAAACCTCCCTGGTCTTTGTGGTTGAATCTGTGTTTGAAATTCACTGCTCGACTGATGAACCGTACAGATAATTGGTTGTGTGGGGTACAAAGAGGTAGTCATTGAAAAATCATGTTATTGCACACAGAGTGAGTCCATGCAACTTTCTCCTATAGAGCTCCCATTTTTATGGAATGGTCTGCCTATCCATGTGAGAGACGTAGACTCGGTCTCGACCTTTAAGTCTTTATGAAGACTCATCTCTTCTATGATTGAGTGTAGTCTGGCCCAGGGGTGTGAAAGTGAACGGAAAGGCACTGGAGCGACGAACCACCCTTGCTGTCTCTGCCTTGGCTGTTCCCCTCTCTCCACTGGGATTCTCTGCCTCTAACCCTATTACAGGGGCTGAGTTACTGGCTTACTGGTGCTCTTCCATGCCGTCCCTAGGAGGGGTGCGTCACTTGAGTGGGTTGAGTCTCTGACGTGATCTTCCTGTCCGGGTTGGCGCCCTCCTCGAGTTCATGCCGTGGGGGAGATCTTTGTGGGCTTTACTCTGCCTTGTCTCAGGGTAGTAAGTTGGTGGTTGAAGATATCCCTCTAGTGGTGTGAGGGCTGTGCTTTGGCAAAGTGGGTGGGGTTATATCCTGCCTGGTCTTATCCGGTGTCCTGTGTGAATTTAATTATGCTTCCTCTAATTCCCTCTCTCTTTCTCTTCTCTCGGAGGACCTCAGCCCTAGGACCATGCTTGACTACCTGGCCTGATGAGTCCTTGCTGTCCCCAGTCCACCTGGTCATGCTGCTGCTTCAGTTTCAACTGTTCTGCCTGCGGCTATGGAACCCTGACCTGTTTACCGGACGTGCTACCATGTCCCGGACCTGCTGTTTTCAACTCTCTTTATCTACCGCATCCGCTGTCTCTAACTCTAAATGATCGGCTATGAAAAGCCAACTGACATTTATTCCTGAGGTGCTGACCTGTTGCACAACCACTGTGATTATTATTATTTGACCCTGCTGGTCATCTATGAACGTTTGAACATCTTGGCCATGTACTATTATAATTGCCACCCGGCACAGCCAGAAGAGGACTGGCCACCCCTCAGAGCTTGGTTCCTCTCTAGATTTCTTCCTAGGTTCCTACCTTTCTAGGGAGTTTTTCCTAGCCACCTTGCTTCTACATCTGCATTGCTTGCTGTTTGGGGTTTTAGGCTGGGTTTCTGTATAGCACTTTGTGACTGGCTCATGTAAAAAGGGCTTTATAAATACATTTTATTGATTGATTGATTATGTGACTTGTTCCGCAAATCTTTACTCCTTGCCATAACAAAGGGGTTGAATATTTATTCACTCAAGACATTTCAGCTTTTCATTTTTTATTAATTTGAAAAAGTTCCACTTTCACATTATGGGGTATTGTGTGTAGGCTAGTGACACAAAATCTATATTTTATCAATTTTAAATTCAGGCTGTAAAATGTGGGAAAGGTCGGGGGTGTGAATACTTTCTGAAGGCACAGTAGATCTCTCTGTTCAATATCACTTACCTTTCAACTTCTTGACCAGTTGTCTGGGACAGGGTTGTTGTTTCGGTGTGCCAATTCATAGGCAAGTTCTCTGCATTTACGGCTACTAAGCACATGAAACTGGTCTGAGAGATTCTTGATATGTTTTGCAAGCTCAGACTCCATGTCATCAGATAAGACCTCGTGTGCCTCTGCTACTCTATCATAGCCTTTCACGGGTACATGTTCATTTTCTGTTTTGCCAATGTACCTCCTCAGTGTCATTCAGCTTATGTTTTCATCACCTTGCTTCTGTTTGAATCTACCCTTCTCTCACTTCCTTGGCTGCTCTCAAGAACATGAAGGGAGGCTAGACCCCTTGTTTTATGTTTGTACACACAGGGCATGATGATGTCTGCTCTGTAACAATAAAAATGCACTATCTGGAGTTCATATGCATGACACATTGCAAAAATACTGTGCATAGTTTGCATAAAACCTTGCAAAATGTAATCATTTGTATGGGGTATGGTGGCCATTGGCTCAACATACCCAATGGCCATTGGCTCAACTTATACTCCAAGGCAAACATTTTGACTATATTAGTCCACACAGCTACAAGGATGCACTACAAGATGGCAGGTAGCATAGCAGTTAGAGTGTTGGGCCAGTAACCAAAAGGTTGCTAATTTCAAATCCCTGAGCTGACTAGGTGAAAAATCTGTTGATCTGTCCTAGAGCAAGGCACTGAACACCAGTTGCCCCAATGGCTGATCCCTGGCCATGACCCCACTCTCAGTGAGATATGAAAGAAGAAGAAAAATCATAATTTCACACCACACACTTGTACAGGTTACACACTTGTACAGGTTACACACTTGTACAGGTTACACACTTGAGTGAATCAGGACACACATAAGCAGCCCCTATTTAACTTTCATGCTAGGTTCAGGACCTCCTATGGTAGTTTAAAGAGACCCCAACTGATGGGGTATTAAAACAATATACTTTGGTTGAGATACAAGCATCATGAAACCTCTAACACAGTACATTCATTTTACTTTTGTTAAAATCCGTTTTCTGGACCTAACTTGCTTACCACTTTTTCCATGTGGTTTCGTTCTTTCACAGACTCCCTGAAATGATGACCTCTTCCTAAATATTTGGTCACATGATAATTTTGTGTATGGCTTCCTAGAAACAAGGGGAGGTTCAACTAACCCTTTGCTCAACTTATCCCACTCTCCCCTACGCTGTGAGTGCTTCTTTGCCCCCTATTCATATACATATGATAAATTTAGTATTTTTTACAACTTCGTCAGAAAATAACCCCAAAGGAAAAGTCATGAACTCTTGACTGAACCTGGTGGTGAACCAAGGCAGTCTTTCAACTTGACCTTGACATAGTGTAGTAGCTGTCAGACCAGTGCATGGTGACAGTGAAAGCTTTTAGTTTCAAATAATTAGGTTCAGAGAATGCTATACAATCCCTGCAGCCTACTTCAGATAACTGGCAGTAACCATACAGGAGAGGAAAACAAAATAGAGGAATACATAAGCAAAAATTAAATGGATCCTTGTCTTGCATCTAAAAAGAACATCAAAAGAGATGCTCAAACACAGAAGGCAACCTTACATTTGATGTGCACCCTCCCTCCCTCCCTCCCTCCCTCCCTCCCTCCCTCCCTCCCTCCCTCCCTCTCTCTCTCTCTCTCTCTCTCTCGCTCTCTCCCTCTCTCGTGAAGAGATGGTCGATGGGGATGAGTGTACGAGCAAGGGAATGAGATAGAGAAAGGGAGAGAGAGAGAATGCCTTCTGAATGCATGATGAATTTAGTCATCAGGCTTAGGCTGACTGGGGGCCGATCGTAGCTGTGCAGTGCGCAGAGCGAGCGAGCGAGCGAACAAGCGTGCGTGTGAGTGAGTGTGTGCGAGACCTTGGTCACAGGCACTCCATCATCAGCTATACCCTGCAGCCTCTCTCACTCTCCTTATCCTCCTCCTGAAGAGAGAGAGAGAAAGAGAGAATCACGCAACACGCCAGAAAGAAGAAGTGGAAAATATTTTTAAAAACTCTCTCCTCTCTGCACTGCTCTTTTGCTGAGCGTGAGAGGGAAGGGAAGAGGGAGAGAGAGGGAGGCAGTGAGCTACAGAAATAAAACAGTGCTTCTTGTCGTCCGTGCTGCTTTCTCTGCTGTGGCTCCAGCCCACAGAGCTCTGATTGTCAGCGCTAGAGCAGTAGCAGTGTCTC
This sequence comes from Salvelinus namaycush, assembly GCF_016432855.1. Lineage (NCBI taxonomy): Eukaryota > Metazoa > Chordata > Actinopteri > Salmoniformes > Salmonidae > Salvelinus > Salvelinus namaycush. Next base: position 36,078,054 of record NC_052322.1, on the reverse strand, counting down.
TCTCTCTGCAGACTGCAGCCTGAGGAAGAGAGGATGCTTAACAACATGACAGACACCGAGGAGGGAGAGGGGGGACCCAACAGCCAGGGTGAGTTATGAAATATGTCACGGAGCTGTGAGCGGGTGTGCAGGGGAGTGTGGGGGTGAATGTGCGTTTGTGCTGGGTGGTGGGAGGGGAGGGAGGTTAATAAGTGTGTTTGTGAGGGGGAGTTTAAATGTGTGTACAAGAGCAGTTTTTGGGGGGGAGGGGGTATGTGTGTGCATGTGCGCATACATGTGTGCATGTGAGTACAGTGCATGTCTGTTTCCAGGGATATGGTGTGTTTGTCTGTGTCTCTCACTTCATGACAGAGACAGAGAGAGAGAGAGAGAGAGAGAGAGAGAGAGAGAGAGAGAGAGAGAGAGAGAGAGAGAGAGAGAGAGAGAGAGAGAGAGAGAGAGAGAGAGAGAGAGAGAGAGAGAGAGAGAGAGAGAGAGAGAGAGAGAGAGAGAGAGAGAGAAACGGATGGACAGAGGAATGTATCTGTATCTCTGCACTCCTCTTCCTCCACTAGCTTATACAATCCTCAGCTGTGGCTGTTACTGCAAGGCTGCTGTGATGCTGTGGCAGGAATAATAATGGTGTTTCAGTGTTAAGAAGAGAAGAGGAGCAGCAGATAAAGTCCTGTAGTGTGACAGCCAGAGGACCAGTCTGCCTCATGGCACTGTCACTTGGCTCCCAAGCAGAGTCATGTTTGGGCAAGGGGACCGCCTGGGGATGCATATGTCAACCCCCATCTGTTTGCCAAGCGTTCAGACCATTTCCTCTTTTTTCTTGACTATAAACCCGCTGTTTTTTTCTGAAGTTGAGTAAATACAGTGGGAGGACGGATGTCCCTGGACCGCTGGGTCTTTGCGGCAGAGCAGAGCGGTGCAGAGTAACATTAGTGTGTTTCTGCAGAGACATTTCTTTCCTTTAGATGTTGCTTGCAGTGATTTCATGCTTGTAGATGTATAGATCCACGTCATAGGCATCTTGTCTGGTTTGTGATAAGGCTTAGAGAGCTCCTGGAGAGCGTCTGGGGAATCAATCCTCTCTTTAGGTGCTTAGATTCAACTCCAGGGACTACAGAACTCATTCATTCTGATGTCTCGCCCCATCAAGGATTATCTTCCATGGGGGAAAGATGAGCCATTCACAATGACGGAAATTATGATAGCCTGATAGCCTTTGTTAGTGTGTGTGTGTGTGTGTGTGTGTGTGTGTGTGTGTGTGTGTGTGTGTGTGTGTGTGTGTGTGTGTGTGTGTGTGTGTGTGTGTGTGTGTGTGTGTGTGTGTGTGTGTGTGTGTGTGTGTGTGTGTGTGTGTGTGTGTGTGTGTGTGTGTGTGCGTGCGCGCACATGCCTGCTTGCGTGTGTGCATGTGCGTGTGCATTCACATTGAGATCACACTTCAGTCATCTTAAATCATATTGAAAAGCCATTTCTTTGATGGGGGTCGACAGTATGCATATGTGAGCAATGCAACAAAATGACTTCCCATGACAGGCTTGTGGGTGCTCCCTCTGTGTGTGCCTGTGTATGTGCGTGCATATATGTACAGATGTAGTATCTTAATTTGATTACCCTGTTGCAGGAGAACTTTCCTGCATCACAGGCAATTTAAAATGTGTAGTGTATTTGAGGTTTAAAAAGGCTTCTGAAGTTTGTAACTTCCACTTTGAAATTTCAGACTTACTTTTCCCTTATGAAAAATGTATCAACCCCTACAAAAATGTCCATTAATTATAATCCACATAATAATTCACATTTCCTGTTGCTGCAGGATTATTGTCCTGCTGTAGCAAACTGGCTCAAATTAAGATCCTACATCTATAAGTGTGCGTGTTTGTGCTCTACATGGGAGATCTCTCTCCAAATCACCTCTGCCGTAAGGCAGTATTAATTATACACTGATAAGACAAATTAATTATGAATCACAGGATTTCCCAAAATGTATTAAACTGCTGATATTTCTGTACATTTCAATTCTGCTTTTGAACTCCATACGTGTAGAGATGTGAAGCAACGCTTTCCCAGCCACTGCAGTCTAAACTCCATGGTGCAAGCATAAATCTTAGTATTTGTACTGTCGCTGTCTGTGGTGCTGAAATTGGGCTGTTAAAATACTGTTGTTCCTGGAAGCATGCCCTTATGTTCCTGTCTACTGCATTTGGTAATACAGTGACTTGCACGCATTGCTGGGATTAGACTCTGTCCATGGTGCTGAAACTAAACTGTGCAGCAGTGGCGTAGCCAGACATTTGTCGCAGCTAACTTCCTACAATTTTACACATTTTGCCATGGGGCAAAGAGAAACATTTGCAGTTGTATAACTAATTTCATGCTATTCTGACTTATTAGGGGTGAGGCTTTCAGTTAGTTATTTTTGGCGACCTATCCCTTGAGAGTGAATGTCATTCCAGTTAATCTCTTATTTTATACACTCTAAGAAAAAAAGGTGCTATCTAGAACCTAGAAGGGTTTTTCGGCTGTCAACATAGGAGAACCCTTTGCAGAATACTTTTGGTACCAAGAAGAACCCTTTTGGGTTGCATGTAGAATCTTTTCCACAGTTTTACCTGGAACCGAAAGGGGTTATCCTATGGGGACAGCAGAAGAACACTTTTGGAACCTTTTTTTTCTCAGTGTATATTTCATCAAATCTGAGTAACCCAGTGGACTGCGTGCTATGAATTCTATCTGATGGTGTTTGCATCTTTAGATAAAAATACCAATAATGCCCCGTTTGGAACACTGACAAGTAAAGAAATAAAATAAAATAAATTTTTGTTGTTGTTGCGCAATCTGTTTGGGTGCTCCTGGCTCCCCAGTGACTATGCCCCTGCTGGACAGATAGCTATCTCTCATTCTCTTATCGTGTGGACAGTTGTGTGAGATTCTAGACATCAAACTTATGAAATAACACATATGGAATCATGTAGTAACCAAAAAACACAAAAGAATGCTAAGAGTGTGCAAGGCTCTCATCAAGGCAAAGGGTGGCTACCTTGAAGAATCTAAAATCTAAAATATACTTTTTTGGTTACTCCATGATTCCATATGTGTTATTTCATAGTTTTGATGTCTTCACTATTCTACAATGTAGAAAATAGTACAAATAAAGAAAAAGCCTTGAATGAGTGGGTGTGTTCAGTCTTTCGACTGGTACTGTATGTTCTTCAATTGGAATAAAGTCTAGTAACAGTTTCTATGAGCCTTCTACATTAAACAGTTGAAGTCGGAAGTTTACATACACTTAGGTTGGAGTCATTAAAACTCGTTTTTCAACCACTCTACAAATTTCTTGTTAACAAACTATAGTTTTGGGAAGTCGGTTAGGACATCTACTTTGTGCATGACACAGGTAATTTTTCCAACAATTGTTCACAGACTGATTATTTCACTTAATTGGAGGTGTACCTGTGGATGTATTTCAAGGACTACCTTCAAACTCAGTGCCTCTTTGCTTGACATCATGGGAAAATAAAAAAAAATCAGCCAAGACCTCAGAAATAAAATGGTAGACGTCCACAAGTCTGGTTCATCCTTGGGAGCAATTTCCAAACGCCTGAAGGTACCACGTTCATCTGTACAAACAACAGTACGCAAGTATAAACACCATGGGACCACGCAGCTGTCATACCGCTCAGGAAGGAGACGCGTTCTGTCTCCTATGTACTTTGGTTCGAAAAGTGCAAATCAATCCCAGAACCACAGCAAAGGACCTTGTGAAGATGCTGGAGGAAACAGGTACAGAATTATCTATATCCACAGTAAAACGAGTCCTATATCGACATGAAAGGCCGCTCAGCAAGGAAGAAACCACTGCTCAATAACCGCCTTAAAAATGCCAGACTATGGTTTGCAACTGCAAATGGGGACAAAGATCGTACTTTTTGGAGAAATGTCCTCTGGTCTGATGAAACAAAAATATAACTGTTTGGCAACAATGACCATCGTTATGTTTGGAGGAAAAAGGGGGTTGCTTGCAAGCCGAAGAACACCATCCCAACCATGAAGCACGGGGGTGACAGCATCATGTTGTGGGAGTGCTTTGCTGCAGGAGTGACTGGTGCACTTCACAAAAGTGGCATCATGAGGAGGGAAAGTTCTGTGGATATATTGAAGCAACATCTCAAGACATCAGTCAGGAAGTTAAAGCTTGGTCGCAAATGGGTCTTCCAAATGGACAATGACCTCAAGCATACTTCCAAAGTTGTGGCAAAATGGCTTAAGGACAACAAAGTCAAGGTATTGGAGTGGCCATCACAAAGCCCTGACCTCAATCCTATAGAAAATTTGTGGGCAGAACTGAAAAAGCGTGTGCGAGCAAGGAGGCCTACAAACCTGACTCAGTTACACCAGCTCTGTCAGGAGGAATGGGCCAAAATTCACCCAGCTTATTGTGGGAAGCTTGTGGAAGGCTACCGGAAACGTTTGACCCAAGTTAAACAATTTAAATGCTACCAAATACTAATTGAGTGTATGTAAACGTCTGACCCACTGGGAATGTGATGAAAGAAATAAAAGCTGAAATAAATCATTCTCTCTACTATTATTCTGACATTTCACATTCTTCAAATAAAGTGGTTATCCTAACTGACCTAAGACAGGGAATTTTTACTCTGATTAAATATCAGGAATTGTGAAAAACTGAGTTTAAATGTGTTTGGCTAACGTGTATGTAAACTTCTGACTTCAACTGTATATCTATTATAACCATTTATCCATTTCTAGAGGCTGCTATGTTTTCGAGCATGTTTTATAATGCATAATGCTGTGTGATGCGTAATGAATGCATAGCCTAAATGATGTTAAAAGCCTTGTGACCTGTTATGAAGGGTTATAGCAACTGTTATATTCCAAAATGTGATAGAGGGCCATATAAATTAATTGAAATTGCATTATACAGGTGGTTCATAGAAAGTGTTACCGTAATCCCTGTCCAACTCATGTCTTTGTCAATGAAGGGGTGTGTAACGTTGGGATCGACTGCCTGACTGAGTTTTACAGGATTAAGCTCGAAATTGGATTAACAAGGAAGATGTGCTATATGTTTATTGGCTTGAAATTCAGTGAGCATGCACCCTCCTGCAGTCTCCTGGAGCTGCTGAGAACACTGACACATTGACATTCATGCACACATGCACCCGCACAAACACACGCACACACGTCAAATCAAACAGTTATTAGCCAGTATATATACAGTGCCTTCAGAAAGTATTCACACCCCTTTTCCACATTTTGTTGTGTTACAAAGTGGAATTAAAATGTATTTAATTGTAATTTTTTGGGTCAAAAATCTTCACAAAATATTCTGTAATGTCAAAGTGGAAGAAAAATTCAAAAAACAATTAATATTGGAAAATAAAACACTAATATATCTTCATTAGATAAGTATTCAACCCCCTGAGTCATTAGATGTTAGAATCACCTTTTGCAGCGATTACAGCTGTGAGTCTTTCAGGGTAAGTCTCACTGTCATTTATGTTAGTATTGTGGAGTAACTACAATGTTATTGATCCATCCTCAGAAATCTCCTATCACAGCCATTAAACTAAGTAACTCATTTTAAAATCCCCATTGGCCTCATGGTGAAATCACTGAGCGGTTTACTTCCTTTCCAG